>NC_136815.1:16148131-16644643 GCF_951394365.1 Tetrao urogallus | reverse complement strand
TGAGGTGCCTGCTGTTCAGATGATCACCAGTCCCTGTAGTAATTTTAGTGATTAATGATTAATTAATCAGGAGTTCCTTGTACTGCTCTTTGATTCTCTTCAAATTTATTTAGTACATTTATATATGTGCTAAGTTATTATACCCTGATTCTCCAAAGTATAAAATTCTTGAACAGTCCACATTTCAGCTGTCTCTTCTGCTGTATCTCCCGCAGATTGTGTTTGATCACAGACCTCTTCGTGCATGTTAGGATCTTTCCACATGGCTGCTTGCCTGAACTCTAATTCTGTCATTGATTCAAGTTATTTGCCAGGCAGAATGCTATCTTTCATTTTGCATTTTGTCAAATTCTGTTATTGCATTAATTCTTCCTACACTAGCAAATGCTTTTTTTTTTCCTGTTGTAAAGATGTTTTGGACTAACACTAATATGCTTTTCACTCTTTTCCAGACCATCAATACTACACAGGTAAGACATGAGTTAATTCCAGACCTGCCAAGCACATTCTCCATTTAACCAGATTCATTACCATCTACCCCTCGGTCTTTGATCCTGTTTTAATTCACTTAGTGCTGATGTCTGTATCAATTTGAACTAATGTTTTGCACAAGATCTGTGAGAGCCAGTACTGATATCATTCCAGACAAATGCACACAAATCTGAATGTCCCTTAATTCTTTTTTTTCCCATTCTTTTTTTTTTTTTTTTGTTTAAGTATTCATTAGTCCTTTGCCTCAAAACAGAAAACAAAAATGTCTTAACCAAGCTTAGCACAGAAAACTGTCTAATTCAATTAATGCAAGATGCTTTTTCAATTATTTAAGAAAATTTAAAAAGAAAAGTGACATTTCTGGTATGAATAGATGTAAAAAGAAATTCTATGCCTCTGAGACTGTCAACTACTCAAATGAAGGGAAAGCTGCTAAAATATCTGCTCATTTTGAACCAGATTTAATGGACATGTAAAGAAACATCTAAATGTTCAGTGCAGAAATTACAGCTGCCTTGGGGCACTAGTTACTTTTGCAACTTCTTTACAATCTGCATTAACCTTTTTAATGAATACATACATCTAAGTATGACCTGTAAATCCTCTGCCCAAACCTTGGTTTTTGGTTTGTTGATCTCCTTTCCTGTCAGGTCTTGTTTTCTTACCCTTTTCAGGGAGAATCACAAGAATCACAAGAATCACAAGAATCACAAGGTTGGAAACGACCTATAAGGTCATCCAGTCCAACCGTCTCCTCATCACCATTGCCACCACAAGCACTAAACCATATCACGCAGCACGTCATCCAGACGCGTCTTGAACACTGCCAGGGACGGTGACTCCACCACCTCCCTGGGCAGCCATTCCAGTGCCTGACCACTCTCTGAGAGAAGTTCTTCCTTATGTCCAACCTGAACCTCCTCTGATATAACTTGCGGCCATTACCCCATGTCCTGCTCGCTGCCTGGGAGAAGAGGCCAAATCCCTCTTCACCACAACCTCCCTTCAGGAGGTTGTACAGTGCAATGAGGTCTCCCCTGAGCCTCCTCTTCTCCAGACTGAACAATCCCAGCTCCCTCAGCCGCTCCTCATAAGGTTTGTGCTCCAGACCCCTCACCAGTTTTGTTGCCCTTCTCTGAACACGCTCCAGGATCTCAACATCTTTCCTGTAGTGAGGGGCCAAATAGTATGCTATGTATTATGGAAATAACCTGTGCAGGTTGAGAAAAATAGATGACCTTATTGTTTTGCTGTGCATTTATCCTGTGTATGAGCAATATTAATATATTTATAGTGTGGTTTATATTCTTATACTGATGAAACTACATTAATTTAAATAGTTTATAGATATATCATATTAAATAATGAGAGTATTAGTGACTGAATGAGTATACAAATGATAGATACTTGTTCAAGATTAACATGATTGCTGCTTATTGTGATATTTCAGCATTAGATTTTAAATTTCTTTGAATCAGTAGATTTTTTTTTTTTTTTTGTGGGTTGTTACAAAGAAATCTGACAGTACAGTAGCAGAGAATGATAAAAATATTTTTGTGATGTTTCTTGAGAACTGTTAATCATTACAGAAAAATTTCAGAAAACAGCTTAGCATTCTCAGTGATAAATATTCAGGCCATTCTGAGAATATCTCATTTTGGTAAAAGTCAGTTTAACATATATATATGTTTCAGACATATAGTCATATTTGCTGCATTTGATTTGGGCAATGAAAAATTGATTTAAAAATCTAATACACCGAAGTAAGAGCAGTAAAATGAAGGGACATGAGCTGTGAGGAAGTTGGAAGCCATTTGAAAGCTGGTGTTGTTTTTAGACTCACTAATAAATGCACAGTTACTTTGATTTAAAATTTTTAATTGATAAACAACTTGATTTCCAGGACTTTCAGGTATAATTAGTCTTCTATAGACTAATATAATTTTATTTTAATAATCAGCTTTTAATAATCAGCAGCTTACCTTCTAAAATAATTTTTTCTCTTGCTTTTAACACTGAGAATCTGAACAAAGAAACAAGAAGCAATTCTCAGAGAGTGAATGAGTAGAACACATATTTTTCCTGCTTCATTTATTTCTTCCCTTATATGAGATTTTCGCTACAAACTTCTGAGAAACAGACAGCTTTTTCTGAGGAATTTATATGACATATTTGTTAAGCATGATGAGGATGATTAATTTATACAGTCAAAGCTCAGAATGATGAAGCTTCCAAAAACTGCGTGGTAATTAATTGATTAAATGTTTAAACTGTTGATGTTGGACTTGCTTACAGGCCGTTATCACTGGTCAAAATATTCTCCTGCTGGCAATTCCAATCAGGATGTGTAACCAGCCATATTTTCCATATAAGTTGTAGACTGGGAAGTTCTTCAATATCTTAGACTTTTGTTTCACATTCTGGCAACATGTTCTTGTGGTTTGACTAAGAAGTGCAGAGAGTGATGCTGTCCACGTGACATTAATAATAATTCTATTGCTTTTAATCAGCAAATGGAAGTTGAGGAAAACAGTTCAACTCTAATGTGGACGGACCTGAACTGTCTGTGTTTATTTCTGTTTCTTAACTCTTCTGTCTATTGGATGGATGGATGGATGGACCGTATCCCTCTCTCTCTCTCATCTCCAGGGCTGTGTTGTAATTACTTTTAAAGCTTATATTTCATTTTAATACCACTTATTATTCTACAATGTAATTAGCTCAGTGTGTACTTGCCCTTTGATTTCATTTGCTGAGGGAACAGCCAGCCAACTAACCAACCAACCAACCAGCCCCCCCCCCCTCCTCCTGCAAGCCTTCTATCTGATCTGGATTGATGCCTGTTCACTTGTTTCTCTGGTTCATTTTCTGGAATCAGAAAACACTAACTGCCCATGTAAAAAGTCAATCTCCATCCTGTTTATAAGCTCCCCTCAAGTAATGGAAGGATATTCCACGCTGTATGACATCACGTTCAGCAGTAAAACTGGAGGAAAGTAAAAGGACGTTCAGTGTGATTTGTCTTCCAAAGTAGCCGTTATGCATGATGAACCCTGCTTTCCTGGAAAGAGCCAAACACCTGCTGGCTGAAGGGAAGCACTGAAAGAATTCCTCATTTTTTGCTGTGCTTGCCCAGACAACTTTGCTTCACCTGTTAAACTGTATGTATCTCAATAGGTTTTTTCACCTTTGCACTCCAGGGATTTTCCTCTCACATTGTAGGAAAGGAATGACTGGCTGGGTGGGCATCAGCTAAGAGCTCATGCCATCTCAGCTCAATAACTTAATAAATCTTAATGAATGAAACTGTAGTACAGAAATGAGATCATGTAATAGAATACTGTAATTATCAACTACATTATACACAGGAAGAACTTAACATCTGGCAAAAAATATAAAATAACTTAAAATGATCATAAAAATACATCATGACCCACCAACTGAGATGATCAGGGAAAGTAATTGTAAGAACTGCAAGACAAATGTCCTACTTGGACATTTGTGAGTTGAGATAAAAGCAAAGTTTTCGGTGAAATTTACATTGAAATTTCTTTGCAGTGGAATATCTGACAGGTATTTTATTAATGGTGTGAATTTGTGGGGTTTTTGGTCATTTTAACATTACTTAAGTATCTTGCATGCTGCATTTAAAAGTATTCTTTTTCTTTCTTTCTTTTTTTTTTTTTTTTTTTTTTTTTTTTGCCAAGAATGTATTACTCAGAAGTACAAATACAAAATATGCAAGAGAAAGCACATGAAATACATTTAATACTACCAGCTTAAAAAAGAAAAAAAAGAAAAGAAAAGCAGTATAAAGTGCATAAAACATTTTGTTGCAACTGTTTCTTACATAAGTTGGAACAGAACTTCTATTTGTTAATATACTAGGGTTGGTTGAATGGTAATTACAAAGCTTTTCACTCAGGAATGTATGCATGGCTAGATATCATAAAGAATTTATTCTGAGGTGTTAGAAGTGATTTGAGAATTCCATTAAAAGAAATAGCCTTAATCATCCACAATAACATTATGTTAATTATTAATAGAGCTAATAAGTAGTCTGAAATTGCTCATATAAAATATTAATCAGAGAGGTAGATGAATTCATATTATTTGTGACAAGCATACCGCCTCTACTTCTAAATAACTTTATAATGTTATTATTTAGCCACCAAAAGAGATGAGAAACATTTCAGTACCCTTTGTGAAAAACTACTTGAATAGATTAAATTCAGAGATCTTGTTTTACTTACAAAATCTATTTATCAGCTATCAGGCAGGTATTAAGGGAAAGGCAGCAAGCTGCTGGAAGGATGCAAAAAAAGTTCTTTTTATGCTCTAAATTGGGGCTGCAAACAAGCTGACAGACACACGCCTTATGATGTTGCATTATCTGAAAAATGAGAAGTATTCAGCCCTCTGGGTTCAATTCTTCTAATCTGGAAAGCTTTCAGTAAGTCAGGGGAATCAGTGCTTATCAACTTATATGTGGCTGTCTGTGAAGCACATGACAAAAGTGTTTTTAAGTCAGATCTTTCTGAATTCTCATGTAAGTTGTCTCTGATGGAACAAAATCATAAATACCAAGAAACGCAAACTGATTTTTTAATTTTTTTTAATTTAAAATTATTTTTAATTTTTTGTGAGAGGAAAAATATGTGTTGATATCCACGTGAGAATTGGAAGACTTTTCTCATTCTAATGAGATGTGAAAGAATTTGCTTGCTGAAGCTGATACTTAAATATGTCGATAATATAAGGCAGAAAATTTTTCTGCAGGAATCAAACATAGCCACATTAGTATTTTAATATGAAAAAACATAGCCTGGTGGCGTGCCTGTAATAGTAATTGTTACATGTCTAATTCTGCTTATAAATTATAAATATAGCATACATTACGTTGGAATTAATCCTACGTATTAGATGTTGAGCTAAACTGGTTGTGGTTCCTTTATCACTTAATCCTGCAGAAGTTAAATATTGTAATAGTTATTGTGGGCATAATTTAATTGCCACTGAAATTAATAGGAACATTTCAACTGTTTTTAATGGATTTGGCACCTGTACTAATGCTGTAACTAAGTATGCCTGTGCTGTATTTGATGAAATTATTTACCTCTGCATAGGCACAACATAAAAGCTAAAGATAGGAGAGCAATTTCTACTGCTAGCAAATTTGATTTTTTTAAGCTATCTAAATAACTCAGATAAAAAGATAGTAAAGTTGGAAATAAATGTATTCATAATTTTGCTTACTGTGTAGCACTTTATGAAATAAGAGCAAAACAATAAGTCAAATATACTATTGAAGATCTAAATTTGTAAGCTTTTTCACAAAGTCTGTGATCTTTTAAAACCATTAGCATTGCTGGTCACGTTCCAGACATAAAATAAATAGTGTTGATTTAATAAAACAAAAATCCATAAGACTTGAGTTCAAAAATGTCAAGAGTATTAACATTGATCACCTTTGATTTACAAAATTTTGCAAATAACACGGTATTTTGTTTTTGTGTATTTTTAGATAGATCTGCTCACTGTAATCGTGAATAGTTAAAGTATGAAAAAATACATATATATGTATATATATACATGTATATATATGTATAGTTAGCACCAGGACGATCATTCTTTTCTGTAGACATAAGAGCTTGACCACTTGCATGGGCTAGGCAATCCCCAGCCTTTCTCCCCACTGCAAAATCATAGAATCACAAAGAATCTGCAAGATCATCTACTCCAACCGTCCTCCCATTACCCTTACTACCACAAGCACTAAACCATATCTTGTAGCTCCTCATCCAGATGCCTCTTGAACACTGCCAGGGACAGTGGCTCCATCACCTCCCTGGCAGGCTATTCCAGTGCCTGACAACTCCCTGGGAAAAAAAGTTTTTCCTTATGTCCATGTGGCTTGGTCACCTGGAAAAACCTGATGCTCAGTTTAACTGGCTGGAGCCCTGCTGTCGCAGTACAACCTGGCATGCCCCTGTTTGGAAATGAAAAATGAAAAGACATTGTGAGGTGACTGCCTGGAGCCTGACCACTGCCCTCTTAGCTCACAATCTGAACGATCCATTGCAGCATCATGCTTTCTGTGACCCTATGTGGACTTATACAGCGAGGGACACAAATTGAAGTGCAGTGGTTGGGATCTGGCAAGGAGCCACATGAAAGAAGCTGAACAAATACCTGGAAGTCACAAGAAATGGAACAGTCACTTCTTATCCCCTTCTACTGTTTTTCTATGTTTTTATTTACATGCATATTTCTAAGTAAAGCACATCAAGCTTGGCATGAATAATTCATGAAAGTGATCTGGATGCCAACATATTTATATTGTAAGTAATGACTGAAAAATAAGAATGAATTTCTACAGCTGTTACCTGTGTGTTGTGTGTGTCTAATCAAATTCCATAATTAGAGAAAAATTGGAATAATTATGTAAAACACACTGAGAAAAACGAGGGTAAAAATGAAAAGAAATCTCAGTAGCAACAAAACATCTCAGTTAGAATTAAAAGAGTAGCTGTCAAGCCACTCGCAGCTGGTGCAGCACTGTGAATGTTGTGTTAGCTTTAAGACAGCACTGAAACATAGAAACATGAAGAAGTTTTCTAGTACTGCAAGAGTGAAAATCTTTGTCTCTAAGGGAAGAGGGAGTAATTCAAACTAATAACAAAATGGTTACTTAGGAGAGTTTAGAGTACCATTGCCTACAATTAGTAGAAAAGAGGCTAGTTGGCTATGCCTTTCATAAGAAATGTCAATTCCATCCCTGACTGGTCTGCTGAATCTTTGGAAGAGTTTGAAATTTGCAACTGAGCAGAAAAAAACTGCTACAGTCGGGCTCTGTAGCCACCATGGTAACATCTGAACACCTTTTCCTTATGTGTTTTCATTATATAGAGAGAAGAAATGTGCCTCTGGTGCCTTTGTAGTACATCTGAAAAAGTGTGCCTACAACAAAGCAGAACATTTTCCATACAATACTACATCAATTAGACTACTTATACTTACCAGGAGATGGTCTTCATGAAGTCTTTTTATATTGGTACTATCCTAACACTAAATTAAAAAACAGTAGATTTGCAGAAGTCTTCGAGGTATATTTTAAAAAATATGTACTCAAAAGTTATCAACTCTGCAATAGCACTGGTCCCATGCAATTATACTTTTTTCATATGGCAAAAAGATTAACTTCATTTTGAGTTTGCAGAATGCAGTCTGCGAAAAATGTTATTATGAATTACTTTGTAAACATGCAACATGAATTTCAGAAACCCGGGCTAGCTGATGAAGAGAGAAGCTATGGTTGGAATAAAAGTTGAGAGAGGAAGTCCCAGACCTGTCCCAGTCCAAGAGACAATTGACTGAGGAATGCTTCCTGGGAAATGTGATATGAACACTGAATGAGTGAAGAATTCTCCTATACTAAACGGATTGTCTTTAATATGATATATAGTTGTCTAGGGCAATTGTTTCATATGCAAGTCTTATGCCAGAATTGTTCTCTAATTCATTCTTTGGACTTCCTATGAACATTAGATTTACATAGATGGAGTGGAAAGGTCAAAGATGTGAAATGTTTCTAAGGCTGAGACTTTGTAATATGTCCTAGAGAATTTCCAGATCCATACGTCATTCTTCAACGTGATCGATGTCCTAACTCTTGGAGTTTTTGGCCACTTAAAATGAGTATTTGAAAATCAGCCATCACAGCTGAACATAGCTACCAGATTTCATCTTCTGTTTCCAGACTGGCTGTGGATTTTCCTGGAACTTGTTTTTATGCTTTCTTATTTTTCTCACTGTATTTGTTAGCTTCCAGATGAATCTTTCCTCTCTAATATTTTCCCAGGTTGTTCTGCAGCCTGTACCATATGTCTAGACTTTAGGGAAGTTGGGGGTTTGAACAATTTAAAAATGCTTCAGATGTATGCGATCTCTTTAGACAGAATTCAGAGAACGTAGATAGTTCTCTGAAGAAATCTGCAGACAATCTGGATGGTTATCAATTGCAAATTACATCCCAAGAGAGGAAGAAATTCTGCCAAGTTAGAAACATATCTCCTCTACATTCAAAAAGAAACATACCTTTAATAAGGATATCTCATTTGACATTAATAGGGAATACCCTAGGCATCAAACTACAGGAATGTTTGCATATTACCCCTCTGGCCACAAAGAATATTTGTATAGTGTACAGAAACTAGAATAGCTCTGAAAGGTATAAGTGGGGGAGATCCTATGAATATACTGATCCTATATGAATATTCTGGATTGTAAGGTTAGACTGTTATTTTGAAATTTGAAGCTTTTAGTTTCTAAACCTTCTATTTGGGATAAAAATATCCTGAAAAATAGACAGGATTTGATATCGCAAGACAATGTTCTAACCAGTGGATAACCATTAGTTCCCCTTGGTTTAGCTTTCTACACCCAGATACCCTTTACAATAAGACATGAAAATTTTAAAATTCAAAACATTTTATTTTTAAAATTTTAAACTTTGTTGTTGTTGTAAAAGCAGAAATATTCATAACAACAAAGCATTTGGGCTACCTTAGGTAATGGAAGTTATTTTTTGTAATCTGATAGTATAAGAAAAAGAATCAATTTTTGCTACATTTCCATCTCTGTGGCTCCAATGGCTAGCATTGCTGGTAATAAATCTGTTTTCTTTTCATAACTTTCATAAATTGGTGTTTTAATATTCTATCTTGATAACTATTTATCCTGTTTACAGGATATATAGTTATCACCCTCCTCTGTACTACACAAGCCACAGGCCTGACTACTTAATTAATTAATTATTCCTATCTGACTCTTTGCATAACTTAATTAATTTTCTGCTAGCTTAATTAATCCATTCTTCGGTGGCTTGTCTGCTGATCAGATTAATTGCTGAGCTAATTTTGAGTCACTTTACCTACTGGTCTGATTTTCCTCTATTAAAAGTATTCTTAATTCATTTCTTAACCATGTAATTTGTGTAATTCATTTCTAAATGATTTCCCTGCTTCTCTGAGTTTTAACCCACCAAGCTGAACTTTAAACTAACTGGAATGTATAACAAATTAAAAAGCATCTATATATAGCTCTATGCACCCTATGCAGAATTTAGAAACAGAGAAAAAAATACTGTAAGGAGAACCTGGGTCGCGAAGAACCTTTAACTTTGCCAGCAATCAAGAGAAATGCCTGTATAGACTTAGCAGTCCTTGTACAAACACACTCTCCATCACTGTCTAACAAGTGTGGGCTGTATAGACTGAGATGTCAGCCTAGGTCTGAGGTTTTGAGTGAACCACTGCTTGTCTAGTTTACCCTCACTGCTAAGGTAGGATCGAGTTTACTTCATTAAATAGCAACATATCCCATTTGTTTTTAAAAGCAGAAAGTAAGAAAAATCTGTAATATTTCTACAAAGCCTGTCTTCGTAATACAGCAGCACTGCATTTTGACATCTTTCTTTAATATCCAACCTACATTTTCTGCAAATTAGGTTGACAACTTCTTGTTTTTCGATATTGGCAGTAGAGCAAACATGATTATCATCCTCTTTCTGCTGGCATTTTACATGGCATACTGCTTTTGGTATTCACACTCAACTGTCTCTTTTCCAAGACTAAAGGACTGCAGAAGCTTTAATCTTTCTTCACAGGCATAATTTCTAATCTTTTAGCATTCTTTCTTACTTTTTTGGATCCTTTCCAGCTTTCTGTTATCATTCATAGCATTTGCTCTGTAAAGTTTGTTACTCCAGCCAAGGCCTTACCAATACTAAATATATAATAGAACAAGTCCTTTCAGAATGAAAGTTATCCTTCTCAAAAATGCATCATACTACCACGGTTATTTTCTGATCCAGTATAATCCCCTGAATGTACTATGCCAAGCTAATTATTTCACTTTTTTTGTTCCCTTTTGTGCATCCTCCATCAGTATTTGTTAGTAACACATTGACAAAGTTTTTCCGCTGCTTGCCTTTACTGGATTTTGTGTGACTTCAAACAACCTCTTCAGCTTGTTGGAGAATTTTGATAATATTCTCCAGATTTCTTGCACTCTCACAGATTTTATAGCCCTCTTCCTCTTTTGTGGTGCAGGTCATTAAGGAAAATGCTAATGCATCAAAAAAAAGGCCTTTACGGGATGTCACGTGCAATGAACTCAGAGGTCAGTGACAAATAATTAAAAAAATATTCTTTGACTATCAATTTCAAACATACACCTACTTATTTTTCTAATAAGGCTATTACATAGAATTTATTAGAGGTCTAAATTTATTATACATACTTCTTTTCTCTTTATCAGCTATAGTAGTTAATTTGGTCCAAGGAAGAAAACAGACCTCTCTACAGGATATTTTCTTACAACTCCTGTTTGTTATATATTAAAAAAATATATTCAAGTTATCTGTACACTCATTCCATCTGAGTGTTTTCCAAAAAACTTTCCTACATAGTTTTTTGGATTGCTTAGATTCTCCTCCCAACCCACTACATGATTTTTGAAAGAAAAATGCTACAGGTTGCCTTCTCTCAAATCCCCCTTCCATATGTTCATTTTGGCTAGTTTCTTTAATACTTTAGGGTAAAAGCTATAAAACCAGTTTACATTTGCACAGAAACATGGACTCAATGTAATTTATAAAGGAAGAGGCATCCAAAAGTCATCTTGTCCAAATGTCTACTGAAAAGAGATCCAAATAGTTCAGGCCTTTCTTACGGTCTTGTCCAGTCAAGGTTTGATTGTCTGCAAAGGCAGCATGTTCTGGTATGGATCACTCTCAAACTGACAATGTTTTTCTAAAATCAAATGACATTTTCCATGTTGGAGTATGTATAGAATACTTCTTATCCTTTCATTATGCACTTGATAAAAATCTGGCTTACCCATTTCTGCATTCCCATGAGCTAACTATAGATAGCAATAAAGTCTTCTGTCTTTGACTCTCCTCCAGGCTAAACAGGACCAGCTTTTTCAGATTCTCCTCCTGTGCTACGAGTGCTTCAATGGCCATCACTGAATTCACCAAATATGTCAAAGTCTTTCTTGTAGTGAGGAGCCCCAGTCTGGGCACAGTACTGGTGCCACAGCACTGAGTGAAGATGAATAATCAAATAATCACTTAATCACTTTCCTCAAGCTGCTGGCTGCATTTTTTTTTCTTTTTTTTTCCCCTAAGACAGATCTGCATGTGATTAACTTTTTTAGCCTTAAGGTCATACTGCTCTCTCTATTTTTGCTTTGATCCTGTTCTCCCCTTTGATAAGATTTAGTTACCTGGATAAAAATGATCTTTCCATATTTTTCCTCACAGTATTTCACCAATAACATTCACTAAAGTGGAGCTGCTTGTGCCTTATTAACATTATTTAGAAGTAAGGTGTAATAAACTGCTCTACTATTGATCACTACAGTCCCACTCTCAAATTCCATTTCTAATTCAAAATTCCTTAAGTAATAAACTTTCGTGCCCTAAAGACAAGCATGTTCATAACTCAGAAGAGAAGAAAGAGGAAGTTACTTGGCTCTGAAGACATAATTCAAGTATTCTTCATACCTATTCAAGTTCTAAGCACCAAGGTGTGGGGAATGCTGAGGACTCTGACTGATGAGTTCCAAGATTTTAAGATTTTGCTTTCCTTTTTTTCTCCCAAATGGCTGACAGCATTAGTTATTGACTTCTAATTTTAAAAGTACATAATTAATTGTTTTATTCATCCATTTCCTAATTAGCTTGCCAATTGATCTTGACACATTCTGAAATGTCAGCTGTATTATGTATCTTATCACAGTCTTTATCCTTGATTTACATTTAATAAGGAGCTATTATGTATCTTTTCTGAGTACCTCTTATCTTCAGTGGGCCTATTTAATTTTTCCTTTTTTTCTTTAATTTTTTTTTTTCCAGTTCTGCAAATGTAACTTTTCCCTCTTTATTGTTCTACCGGGTAATATTTGCTAAAATATTGTCCATTACCATTTTTTTCTCATGCACCATTTTTAACTACTATCATGTTCTGATTAGCACCTCTCTAGGTCTAATAAAATTAGTGTATAAGACTGACTCTCACTGAACAAGAGTAATCCTTTCTTACTCAGTCTCATGTGCTTCTTGATAGGATCTTTCAAACAATCTCCTCATTGTTTTTCAGTTTTTTCTGTTTTTCAGTTTTCCAGGTCTGTTAACACTGAAAATATTTTAATACTCAAGTACTGTCACTGAAACCAAACTACACTCAGCATTTCAGAAGAACTTCTCTGGTACACTCTTGTTAAACACGATAAAAAAAAATTAGTGGGATTGCTCTAGAAGTGTTGCCTTTTTTTTTCTTTTTTTTTTTCCCAAATAAATAAGGATCACAGAATCATAGAATGGTTTGAGATGGAAGTGATCTTCAAGTACATAGTTCAACCTGCCTGTCATGGGCAGGGACATCTCTCACTAGATCAGGATGCCCTTAATTACTACAGCCTGGCCTTGAACAGTTCCAGGGAGGATGACAGAATCTTGCCTTGTTGATAACAAACACTTTTGTATGCAAATTATTACCACAGCAACACTTTCTTATCTGTTTTAAGGACAATTTGTGTTCAAGAAGTCCCAATTTTTTGGATATTTATCATGTGACAGGTTGTGCCTGGGATGTTGAAACCTGTTTTCTGCTGGGTGATATCATTTCTTACTCGCTTACCTGTCTTTAACTGTCCAGTGTATTTTTCTTTGTTCTATAGCTAGGTAACTTTTGAGACTCAGGTAATCTTTTACTTCCATTTCTGTGTAGCACACTAGGACATTGTGGAATACGACTTGATTTATCAGTGCAGTGCAGTGCAAGATGTAAGTAAGAATGACTGGTTTGCTCATTTCTTTCAAGAGTATGGACGATGTGCATATTGTAACCATATGTCACAGCAAATACATTTTGAAAATTCATCCAGCAAGGGAACAAAAAAAGATTCATATTTTCAGATGAGGATATTAGATCTCAGGCTCTTTTTCATATAAATTTTTGACCATTTCAATGTAATTATTTTCAACAAATAAAAGTTCTGCATGTGCTAAACTGATGTCTTTCAAAATTTGACATTACAGTATGTAATTCTTTATATTTTAATATAAAGGTAGCCGTGGAAAATCCTATAATAATGGAGTTGCTTTTCCTTAAAATGCAGTTCCTTTGCTGGATTAATGATCAATGTTTTTTTCTATCCCTGTAACAACAACAACAACAACAAATAGAGGCCTCATTTTCTTTCCTTCATTCCTTTCATTCTAAGTGAATGAAGAGATTTCTGTTTTTATCAAGCAGAATATATTTCAGGTGCCTTTGTGGAAAATGCTTGAGTTCTTTTGTTGACTACAAGGTCTCAGGCAGTCCTTTTCATTCTGTATTTCTATTCAGATCCTGTAATGAGTTGCAACTGGCCAGATGTCACGTGTTGCCCATACATTTGATTTGCAGGATCAAAGCTGGATGAGAGACAGGTGGGAAAAATTCTTCTATCTGATAGAAATTGCCAGTATTCCTCAATATTAGTCATATGCCTTTTGGGGTGGGTCTTTGAAAATTGCTGGGGAGGAATACCAAGCAGAGAAAAACTAGAACAGATAAAATGACAGTGGTAGAAGCACTGGGGTATGAGAGCACATGTTCATATCATAGAATTCTATTAAATGAAAAGATGTACCAAAAAATAAAAAAAATCTAAAAGCCAATCCTCCCTCCCCTGTAATTTTTTACAATTTTCTGTGGAATGGTTTATTTAGTACAGAGACATGTAGATGTTTTATTCTATGTTAAATTATCTCCAGAGTAATAACTAGCACTTCCATAATGATTTTAAGTAGCTTACCTCATAAACATAAGAAATGAACAGGTAGAAACTACAAATGTTTTACATCAAAATGATATCTCAAGAGGTTTGTTTGCTATAATCAGAGACAAATGTCTGTGCTGGTTTAAATCCACAGGTTTGAATTCTGTGGAGCAGCTGAATAGAGACAGAGATTAATTTCCTTTTTCTGTGTTCTGTAACTGTGTTTGTATTTTTATGTCAAAACAGAGAATGGAAATTACAAGCAGTGAACGCTGAGTTTCTCCTTTCAGAAAAAGCAATATTTGTAACATATATAAACAATGAAATTTTTCTGAGCTACTTTTATCTAATTACCTGTTGAGACTGAGGTGCACAGCTAGCAAAGGTTATAAATTAATGATGATTACTGTTGCAAGCAGTTCTATGAGAAATCATTCGTTGCTTTAAGAATATAGTCATATCAACAGAGATAGAGCAAAAAGATTTGAATAGATTAGGAACACAAAAATATAGTTGAAATCATAAGAAAAATCAAGATAACCATAAGAGACCAATTGATTATTAATAAATTAAGTGCAATGTCATGCACCTGTGCTGAGGCAACCAACACTACCAATACGAACTGGGTGGATGAAAGGACTGAGAGAAGCCCAGCTGAAAAAGACCTGGGGGCACTGGTGGGTGGGAAGCTGGACATGAGCCAGTCATGTGCACTCACAGCCCAGAAAGCCAACTGCATCAGAAGAAGCATGGCCAGCAGGTGAGGGAGGTGATCCTGCCCTTCTGCTCTGTACTGTGAGATGTTACTTAATGTGTCCAGTGTGGTGTCCTCAGTACAGGAAAAATGAGAACCTATTGGAGTGTATCCATACGAGGACCACAAAAAAGATCCTTGGATTGGAACACCTCTGCTATGAGGATAGGCTGAGAGAGCCAGGGCTGTTCAGCCTGGAGAATAGAAGGCTGTGAGGTAACTCAATAGTGACCATTCAGTATCTAAAGGAGAACTGTGGGAAAGAAGGGAACAGATAAAGTAAGGGGAAATGGCATCAGGCACAGGGGAGTAGACTTAGGTTTGATAAGAGGAAAAAATCTTTTACAATGAAGTTGGTGAGGCACTGGAACCGGTTACCTAGTGCTGTGTTTGGTGCCTGTCCCTGGAGACTTTCAAGATGAGGCTGGATAAGGCCCTGGGCAACTTGATCAAGCTGTGGTGTCCCTGTTCATTGCTCAGGGGAGTTGGACTAAATGGCTCTCAAAGGTTCCCTCCAACTCTAAGGATTTTATAGTCCTATGATTCTAAATTAACCACTGTAAAAAAAACAACAGCAACAACAACAAAAAAAAAACCAACCAGATAAGATGCCAAAAAACTTCCCTGACACCAATCTTGCAGCAATATATTACTATATATTACAGCTTGACCCTGACATAGAAATTTAGAATAATGATTCTTAATATTACAACAGAATCTAGAAACTTCAGAAAAGTTACTAGTGATGACGTTCTCTCCAGCTAATATTTATTATCTAGCCAAAACTAGGAATAGGCATGGACCTTTCCTCCAACTCATAAACCAATGGATAGACGCAGTAATCTCTGGAGTTTAGGTCTCTCTGCCTGTCTTCAAATCCAATTTCAGGATGATCTGCAAATGATGAGTTTAGGATTAATGTTTATATTTTAGACAAATTAAATTAAGAAAGAAAAATCTCACTCTGCTAGAATATGTGATCAGAGTGATAATCTAATCCTTAAGTGTTTGTAATCTAAATGAACAAGATGAAGAACTAATGAAAGAAGGAAATGTTATACTCCCTGTATACAAATTAGCAGCTGATTGAAAGCCACAGTTCTGCCCTGATGTGGCAGGTATTGTTATGTACTGTGCAAGTACAGTCAAGCTGCTGACACTAGGATTGTGAAGGCATCTTAAGCTCACATTTCTCTATCACAAAACATGGTTAGGAACACACTTGAACAGCACTCTGCTGTCATATAAGGATTATTACTAATATGCATGTGTATTTAGTGAGTGAAAGAGAATGTCGAGAGCTAAACAGAGTAGTTAAGCAGTTGATTTCCAATATTTATTTTGCCATTTCATATTAAAGACATTCAAAAGGGCTGTTTGGAGAGGGAAGCATACCCTCATTTACTATTGTTAGTCACAACCTTAAGGAGGGAATTATCAAAAAAAGATAGCTGTAGACAATGTCATTATCTACACATGAGAATGAGGACATAATAACACCTCAGATACAAAAGGACGTTGTTAAGATGTGTATAATGCATCTTAGGTTGGAGATCTTTGCTATGTTACATTCTACCCGACTCCTTATTTAACAACTACTTTCAAGGGCTGAGAGAGAAAATAACTCTAGGGCCTTGTGTTATCAGTACTCCTGCCATCTGATTTAGAGCTATCCTGGCTTATGTCAGTGTGTCACTACTGTTCCTGCACAGTGGAAGGCCCTAAGTAGGTGCAACTGATGCTGTGTTACAATGTGCTCCTCTGGCTGGTAGTATAAATCAGCATAGTTCCACTGATTTAAAGACTTCTATAGCATTGGGTATGGTATTAAGTGAAATTAAACTACCAAGCCTAACGGCTAAACCCATTACATCTTAGCACAGGCCACACTAGAGCTGAGAGCTTATAATAAGTACATGAGGATTTTTTCCAGGATGGAGGCAAAAAGAGGCTACTCACAGGGTGACCAGGCAGTGATTTCTTTCTGCAGCAGCTGAATGATGCAGTATGTTAGAAGAAACATGCAGCTGTTCAATTTCTGATGATTTTATATAATTTTAGAATGGGATGATTAAAGTATTATGCTTAGGACCATCGTTACTATACTTCCTGTGGATTCTTACATTAAGGATAATTTTTTCCTTTCTGATAGAGAGGTTCACAGTGTTAGAAACACGGGTGTGGGTTGGTTGCTTTTTTTTGTTTTTATTTTTTGTATGTCTTACAGCACAGTCTCAGAACTTAGAGACTGTTAGTAAATCAGTATTTCTTACTGTCTGTTTATTGTTCTAATGTTTTTCAGGTCAGGTTAATGTTGCATATTTACAAGATCTTGGAATGTTTAATAGGGTATTGACATTTATGCAACTGTAAGCCTTCAAAACTGTCTCTTTAGATAGGAATAGATAGATAAGGAATAAATTATATATATTTTTAAGTCCTCTTTGGGAAGGCAAAGCATATTGTAGTAACAGACATTTTGATCTTTTTTACTGTCATTCTGTGATTCTTTCTTCTCTCCCTCCACTTATCTATGCTTCTTAATGTCCCTGTCCTGCCACCAAAGAGCACAGTCCCTAAGGGGAGTTCCTGCCTTGGGTCACCAGTGAGACATAAGTGCCTAAGACCAGAACCCAACAGTTTGTGATCTGTTCTACAAGGGCTAAAAATGCAGATTCCTTTGGCTTAAGCACTGCAATTTATAGAATCGTGAAATCTTCTGAGATAGAAGGAATCCTTAAAGGTCATCTAGTTCATCACCTCTGCAATGAACAGACGTATCTGCAGCTAGGTCATATTGCTCAGAGCCTCATCCAGCCTGATCATCAATGTCTTCAAGAACAAGGCATCCACCACCTATCTGGGCAACTTGTGCCTGCACTTCACTACCCTTACTGTAAAAGAACTTCTTCCTTACATCCAATCTAAATCACCCGTCCTTTATTTTGAAACCATTTTCCCTTGTCCTGTCACAGTAGACCCTGATAAAGAATCTGTCCCCTTCTTTCCTGTAGCTCCCCGTTAGATATTGAAAGGCCGCTATTAGTTCTCCCTTCTCCAGGCTGCGCAGCCCCTGGCTCTTCCAGCCTGTCCTCATAGGGGAAACGTTCCATCTCTTGCATCACTTTTGTGACCTTCCTCTGGATGCACTCCAAAAGGTCCTCATCTTTCCTGTACTGAGGACTCCGCACCTGGACACATTACTCCACATGACATCTCACCAGAACGGAATAGAGGGACAGGATCGCCTCCCTCAGCTGCTGGCCTAAAGTTCTGCTCAGCCTAAATTTTGCTCTTCTGAAGTTCAGGGTCCTGACCTCACTCTTTGCCATGCCCACATTCCTGGAGATCACAAAATCAACACATAGATGCTGCAGCCCAGGCTGCCTCCAACCTTAATGCCTTTAATGACTTCTCCTGCAGCAATGCTTCACCCCTGGTCAGTCTATCCAATACCTATGCCATCAATTGTATTATACCTAATGCAGTGGAGTCAGTGCACTTTTTTTTTTTTTTTTTTTTTTTTTTTGAATCCTTGAACCTTACTGCCAGAAATAAGGAAGGTTTCCTTGGCAAAAAGTAACTCTCTGATGGCTTTGTTCTCCAGGATGTTTTTCAGTGTGTATTTTGGCCATATCTTTTATCAAGGAATCTGGTAATGTGGATCTTCCTCTGTCTCAGTGTCTCAGATCCTCTGTAGGACTAAAAATTATTATCCAGCTCTTTTTACAGATGGACAAGTACTTCTGGACTATGCACAGCACACTGACGTTGTTTTTGACACATTCATCTTCAAGATCTTTTTTCTTCTTATATTCCTTAAATATTTTCAATGCTACAATATTATTTAAATTTTACTTTTATTGTTATCTAGGTGGGTGCTCTGAAAGCAGTGCCTCCTATTTTATTCTGCTGGCCTGTGATGTCAGCAGTGGATGTTGGTGGTATGACAGTAGAGTTTGAACCTTCCCATCAATATTCCATTACATTTTGTTTCCATGTGACAAATGGTAGGAGAGGGGCAGTCTGACAAAATGGTATTTGAAATGGAAATACGTATGAATCAAAGGTGTTATGAGAATCCTTTTTGGTATTTTTTTTGCTCAAAGCTTGCTTCCTGAAGTATTTCTTGTGATAAGATTCTGATTTATTGAGGAGGCAAGTGATGGGTGTTACCCGTGTGACAATCAAAATCTCTTTGGGGACATTTGAAAGCATCTTCCTCCAGAGCTACTTGCCTCTGGAAGAGAGTGCTCAGGAGTGTTTACTGGTGGAAGATCTGGCCTGTGACCAAATAACTCCAGCTTGGTATGGGAGAACTGGGGAATGATACCATCGTGTCCTGTGAAAAACAGGATGCAGGTGGGCATCCCTGCTCCCTGTTATCAGCTAGCAAGGCCCGAAAGATGGGAACAAAGGAGTTTCTGCTGAGATCCCAGACCCAGAAGCTGCCACTCCAAGGAGAGCTGACTCAACCACTTTGGATTTGAGCTGTCACTCCAAAGAGAGCTGACTCAGCCACTTCGGACTTATAACTAAGTTGGTACTATCATTGAAAAGTTGCCATCATCGCCGTGGTCATCATAAACAGAACAACAACCCCTGACGACCCAACACTACTGAAGATCAATGATGGAACTATGAACCACTCTGGATCCATGGTGGTACTATTTCCCTCTTGCTTCCTACAAAGACTCCTTGCTTCTTTCCTATCTTTTCTATCGCTCTTCTTCCCTTCCCCATTACCGTAATTCATAATAGTGTCCATCCTCCCCTTCCCCATCTTCCTGATTAAGGTTTGTAATAAGCTGGTTGGACCAACATTTGAACTGTTGATTATATATGTAACAAAGAACCTCCTCTCTCTCCCATAAATTGGAGCAAGACAGGTGTGTCATTGAATTCTCCCATGCGGAAAAAAATTCCATTTGCTGACATTCATTTGTGCTTACTGAGCATTTCTGGAGACCAAACAGTGGTTGTGAGTGCAGTGAGGAGGCGGATGGTACATTTCAGCAGTGGTGACAGTGACTGGAAAGAAAAGCCACATTCTGGATGGCCATGAAGATTTATTTGAGCATGGTATACAGGCTCTTATTCATCACTGGTAAAAATGCATAGATAATGGTGGTGACTAAATTGAAAAGTGGTGTTCTGTAGGTGAGAATTTGTCAAATACTGTTGTTGTACTCTTGGTAGCTATTGTCATTTCCATGGAAATAAATAGGAGGCATTATTTTCAGAGCAGCCTAAGTAGTTGTAAAGAATCAGTAGTAAAATAACAACCCCAACTTGAGTAGAAAGTCTACCGTTGGATTCAGGAGAGAGCGTTCAATGCTATTACTGCTATAGAAAGCTTGTTTTTCAAGAACAAGGCTGTAAGATTATGTTTGTGGAATGAACATGGAATAGAAAATAATTAGGAGATCTTTAGGCTCTGCACTAAAATAACTTCAGCATACTACATTTAGGCCAAGTAGTCAGATGCTGATTTCTGTAGTCATCTCTATACAGATCCAGATTCCTTTAGAGAAAATGTTTTCTCTTGACTCTTATTAATATGGCAAATATTTTCCTTGAGGAAAGTATCACAGCAGAGTGATATGAAAACCTAAATTCTATTCAGAGTTAAAACCATCAAATACTGAAAAAGAACGTTTCTAAACAGTGTGTATAAAGTCCACGTTAAATCAGTGAACAAGATCTAATAAATGCACCAATCTCATTAAACTGATTGAATTTATATTAATTTAAAGTAACGATCTTAATAATGATATGTTCATGTGTAGATTGAATATTTAGTCCAAACCTAAAATAAATATGATTTACACCCCTCTTAAAAGTTCATTCTGTTCACCAGAGGACTGCAGGCTACTCAGCTGTAGTGGATAATTGTATTCCAGGGGTTCTCAGATCCCAGAAAGATAAACATGTATTTTAATCAATTATAGACCAGTATACAAAGTAAACACTAATATCAAAAAGACAAACACCAGTAGAAATGCAAATATTTTCCTTTGGTTATCAGAGATGATTTTGTTTAAGAAACAATTCATGTTAAAACATAAAGCTGCTAGTTAATGAAGAGCTTTTTTTTTTTTTTTTTTTTTTTATAGTTCATCCTACTATTAGAAAGTAATTTCTAACTTTTTGTGGATTTATTCATAATAAATTTTATAATATTAAAACTTGCCTACAGTATGCAAGAGGAATAATTTGAGAACTAGAGGCAAGAAACAATTTTCTTTTTATTAAAAGAGCAACAATGAATTTTTTGAAGAATAATAAGCATTTCTGAAACGAAAATAGTTTTCATAGCAATTTAAGTAATATTTAGCATGAGGTACATTTTGCTCTGTAGTCAGGCAAAATTATATTCACTTTCTTTTTCTCACTTTTACTCTTCGACATGTATTTTTCCATTATATACAAACATAAATATATTAGTTTAATGATTCATAGAATCAAATAATTGTTTGAGTTGGAAGAGACCCTTAAAGGTCATCTAGTCCAACTCCTGAAATGAACAGGGACATCTACAACTAGATCACATTGCTCAGAGCCTGATCCAGCCTGATCTTGCATGACTCCAAGGATAGGGCATACACCACCTGTGGGCAATCTGTTCCAGTGCCTTACCACCCTTAATGTGAATAACTTATCCCTTATATCCAATCTAAATTTCCTCTCTTTTAGTTTGAAACTATTTCTGCTTGTCTTGTCACAGTAACTCCTGAATGCTCTGGCAGGAATTCTCCATAGACCACACTCCCTCTTGGGATTCAATCGCTCTCATGTCTGCTTCACTAATAAAATAACTCCTATCACTTTGTACATCTGAGGAGGTGAGAGAGAAAATTGGAAAAGCAGATTAATTAAATTCAATCAGAGTAAGAGACATTGATTATTTCAGTCAGCCATCTACTCATCTCTGCATCTTTGTCAAAGCTTAGAATACTATGGGATATTTATTGAGAATTAGATAAAGAATTTAATATTGTCATTTAATGGCTTTCTTAAATCCAGATTTTTGTAGCTATGAATATTATACATTTTACCACTACTGTGAGTTACTTATAATCATAATATTTATTAAACTGACATTTCTACTGCAAGTTTTTTTTAGCAAATTTTGACATTAATTGCATACAACATACCAGTGTAATTACATCATATGGGCCTTTATGAACCTTTTAGACTGCATTACCTTTTTTTTTTTTTTTGTTCGTTTCCTCCTCCTCTCTGTGGTTAGTCATGCCCCCTATATATAATCTTTCTCCTCTCAAGTCCTGTTTTTGTCACATCGCACATCAAATCCGTGGATTTGAAATTTGGTCCCTCTTATTTTCAGTCTCTTCACTATGGCCAGAATTTAACCCATCACTTCTATTACAAAGAGGGTTAAAAAGCACAGAAATTTAAAGCTTTAAAAGGCTAAGTTGAAATGTTGTCTATAAACAAACAAACAAAACAACAACAATAACAAAAATAACAACAACAACAAAAAAAAAAAAAACCTGAAACAAAGCAAATATATAATATTTTAAGTTTTTTTATGTCTTTCATCTTGGTTTGGGCAAATGTGTGGAATATATGAGGGAGAAAATTTTTAAATAACAAAATATTGACATATCTTTGTTTCCCACTTTTATACTTGGATTCTCCCTAGGAAGTTCTATCTCCACAGGTCACTGCCTTCAACTATTGTTCCCTGCTCAAAGGACTCTGCCTCACTGGGATATGTAAGAAAATGATAAATTAAAGTGTGTAGTGTCAGTTTGCTTCCTGAATAAAAGCCTATTGAACAAAGGGTATTGCTACAAAGTGGGTGAAAGCTAGAATTCTGAGTATGTGTGTGGATTGTGTAAGGTAAATGAAGGTAAATGAAGCATAATACTGAATTTCAATATCACAGAGGTAGGTTAGTGACCTACCATCATAAAGTGTATAACAGAGAAAATGGATATTTTAAAATTAAATAATTTAATTAGTGAAACAGTAACCTGTATAAAAATGGGGTGCAAGAAGACTGTGTTTGCAAGTGTTCTTCATTACAAAGACAACTTGCTAGTCAATTTTTATTTTGCTTTTTATTTTCATTTATTTTTTATTATTTTATTTTGGATTGTTTTAATTTGTTTTACATTATTTTATTTTACATGTGAATATAGTATATATTCACATGTATATATTCACATGTGTATATTCACCTGGAATCAGGTGTACAGTTATGAATTAAACACAATTAAATATTTAAAATTATAAGGAAACCTTACTATAAAACTCTGAATACAAACATAATCTGACTCATGCTTAGCCTCCCTGCAAACCAACATTCACTTTTTCATTGGAATGCAAATACAAACATACTTCTGGCAAATATGCTGTATATAGATAAGATCTGACTCATTTTGATCCAGTTCCTAACACTTCTATCAGCCAATCCAAAACTCACTCAAATAAGTAGAACAACTTAGAATCATTGAATCATAGAATCACCAAAGTTGACAAAGACCTCTAAGTTCATCCAATCCAACCGTTCACACATCACCAATATTTCCCACTGAACCATATCCCTCAGTATAACATCTAAACATTTCTTGAACACCTCCAGGGACAGTGACTTCACCAACTCCCTGTGCAGTCTGTTCCAGCTCCTGACCACTCTTGGAGAAGAAGTATTTCCTAATGTCCAACCTGAATCTCCCCCACTATAACAGGAGACCATTCCCTCTAGTCCTATTGCTAGTTACATGGGAGAAGAGGCCAACTCCCACCTCACCACAGCCTCCCTTCAGGCAGTTATAGAGCATGTTAAGGTCACCCCTGAGCTTTCTCTTCTCCAAACTGAACAATCTCAGCTTGCTTAGACAGTTCTCATAAGGCTCGTGCTTCAGATCCCTCACGAACTTTGTTGCCCTTCTCTGACTTACTTCAAGAGGCTACTGCTGACTTCTGCCTTTCAAGAAAGTAATTCTTTCTGGTGACGATAGCAGCCCATCGGTTATGGTTGTTTCTTGTGTGTCTAAAAAGGAGTTTGTACTGCTCAGTGTCCTAGCTTGCAGTGTGTGTGATCAAGCCAGAGAAGGGATGAGATCATAGAATAGAATCATATGGTCATAGAACCATTAAGACTGAAAAAGACCACCAAGACAATCCTGCTACTGACCCATCACCATCACCTTCCTGTACTTTCACTAGCTGGAATGGATAGAGGCAAAGTACCATTGGTGATGGATTTTAGTCCAGCTACAAGGGCAGTTTACCCTTTCTGAGCTTTTTGAAGGCCCTGGGACAATGCCTCTGTTCAAATGTCTAAAGTTTGCTGCATCTATTTGGGTACCACATAGACCCTATACCTTCTGTGTGTTTTGCTGAACACTGTACAGTTTGGGCAGCCAACCTTGCCATTATCCTTTAATCCACCTGAACTGTCTTGTTGCAGCTGCTGTTCAAGACAAGATACTGCATCAGTCAGAGCTCCTATGAATTGCATTTCCTGAAGTTCTACATGGAATGCTTAATCCCTTGCATCAGCTTAAATCTTGACTCTTCTACCTCTTCTCACACACCAAATTGTAAATGGGTTTGGGAATGGGGGGGCTGCAGCTTCCTTCAGACTATATATAATTGTTCCTGTGTGGGGTCCTCTAATGTGTTTATCTGCTCCCACGTGGTCCTCCATGGACTGCAGTGGCACAGCCTTCATCACCAAGGTCTTCTCCACAGTCTGCAAGGGAATCTCCAGTGTTGTTGATAAGCTCAGGTTTGGCCTGACAGTGATAGGCATAATTTGAAGGCTTAAACTGTCTTTGTCTGACATAGACACCGTTACAAGTTTCTTCTTCAGGTTCCCTGGTTACCAAAATCTTGCCACATAAACCCAATGCATTAGTCCCAAAAAAAGAGACTGAGTCACGCAAAACTGTGCAGAATGCCCACTCACATTGGTCTTCAGAGAATTTAAGCACTGATTCATCTTTATGGATGATATAATTGATAGGAACATTCCATATCTCCCTGAAATCAGAAAATAGTTCAGCACCCTAAGACCTTAATTCTAATTAGTGTTTCATGGAAATTGCATCCTCCTTGTGACATCTGGGTGCTAAGGACAGGAAGTTAGTCTTTCTTGAAGGCTTTCCATCCTGAAATGTCATCAGTTTTAAGTCTGGATTATTTTTGGTGAGGTACAATCGGTTAGTGCAAAATATTCTGTAGGCATTGTATAAAAAATTCAGAAAATGACACATCAAGGGTAATTCTGTAAAAACATAAAATATTACAGGCAATGAAATCACTTAAATGAAATGTTTCATTACTGTCCAGTATTTTTCCATTAGGAATTTCTTCCTCACACCTCAAAATTCTTTCCAATTTTGAGTCTTCTGAGAGTAATTTTAGGCTCTTTGCTTCACTTCAAACTTCATCTTCAGAGGTATTCTCTACAGGGGGCTTCATATAGAACTGATTCAGGCTCCTATCTATACAAGCAATCACTTGAGAGAATAGCTTAACCATTATAAAAAATGTAGAGGAAACAAAAAGATACAGCTAAAGCAAGGCTCTATCTAGTTGATCCCTAAGGGTTAATGAATGTTCAAAACTGGTGAAAGGAGATAAAAGAAAAGCCCTGGTTTCCCCAGTTCTTTAAATAGGACACTTCTGTCTCTGATATAGTGAAATTATTAGCTTGTTAGAGTTTCAGCACTAATTTTCTAGTTGTACTAATGCTGCTTTGGTAATATGGCTTGAATCTTTGTTTGGTAGAAAAATGCCAATTATTTTCTAATGAAGATAAACAATCAAATTTTTAGGATATCTTTCCTGTTCTTCTCTCCCTTAACATTGTTAAATAAAAATGCAAGCCTTACTTTTTAAGATAATCTTGGGTTTTAAAAGATAATTGATGTGTGTCTATTTATTATACTTTTTAGTTAAAAAAAAAGTGTATCAGCAAGAAAATTTTCACTTAGCTCGTCTTAAGTTTAAATTTTCTCTCACACTATTTCACGCTGTGTACAATAAGGAAAGTGAAAGACAAGACTGTACAGGCTGTTTGACCTATGTATCTTTGGAAAATGGGAAACAACATCCTCATCCTTTTCTCCTATCCTTTTCCTGCCATAAAGTGATATAAGCCTTTACTCAAGGAGAGCTATTAGGATGACCCTCTTAGAAACTACAGAAAAGTAGCCTGAATCTTACCCACTGATTTCTCAATTCTTATTTAAAGTCTGAAAAAGTAGAGCTGTAATAGACAGAGCATGGAAAAGGTGAGAGTTGGGCCATGATGTCCATACACAAGCATCACATAAAATTTCACAGAGCAAGTTAATTGAATATTGGGTCCAACATGGTCAGAAACAATCCCAGCTGTGTTTAATTACTACTGAAGTTGTAGCTTCAGTGTATCTGGAACAGCTCTCTTGCACTGGCGCCAAGTAATGTGGAGCAGCTGCATACATAGTATTAAATTCACTAATACTAATTTCTACAGCATGCGTACTGAGAACAGTCCCTGGTTCATGCTGATGCCCAAACACTGCCTGAGATCTCACTTTGCAAGACTGCTAGTTGACTGGGGTCAAACTATTCCATCAGTTTAAGAGCACTGAAGGTCATGTTCCAGTGCCTGGAAATAATCCCTGGCAAGGCTTAATATAAAAGAATAGTCAAATCATATTGGTTTTTGGTTTGCTTTTTGTTTTTTGTTTCTTTTTTTTTTTTTTTATCTGTCTTTTTAACAAACATTATTAGGTTAAGCATTTACTTTTCTATTCCTATCACAAAGCAAAATGCTGTTAACAAGATTCTTGCAGCATTGCTTTTAATGTCATTTTGGATAATAAGAATATGGTGTGGAACACTATTGGATGATATTTTTCTGGAAGCAGATAATTTAATACTTGTTATTATGTTTCATGTAACATGAACATAATTTTCTAATTAATTCTTGAAGTTGTAAAATAAAACTAATGATGTAGGTGATTGTATTCTGCAGCATAGCAATAATAAACTATTGTCTGGTGTAAATATCTATCCATGCTACAGCACAAAGGTAGCACATAAAGAGAATTATGCCTTTACGGGTGCAATTTAGATGAATGCAATATGTTTCCATAGCAATTACACAGAAACTTAAAGAAGATATTATCAGACTGAATTGAGCAGAAAAAGTAGATTTACATATTGATGGCAAGTAGTATTGCTGTTTCTTTTCTTTCTTTCTTTCTTTTTTTAAATGATCTACTTGAACACATAATCATCCTCCTAGACTAATTCTAGTATTGTACTAGGGCTGAACAATGTGAATAGCAAAACAGCTAGAGATGGGCTGAAACATGAGAACTGAGATCAGTAATTGCACCACAACAAGACTGTTTTATTTGAAGATAGAAACCACTGGGTAGCAAGTAAGAGGAGAAATGATTCAGAGGTCTTGGGGATATCACACTGGGAATGATATCAGACCTCTTCGTAGCATGGCTTCACCTGGACATCTCTCTGCAATCACTGACTTGTAACTACAAATAATATTGCAATGCAGAACATAAGAAATAACTGTATTTTTAGTAGATATTTGCTAAAAATTTACTTAGTGTAAGTATGATGGATGTAAGGAAGCTTCAGGTACTGATGCCAAACACAGTCATAGGATACTGATCTATTTAAAATGATTTGAATCCCAATCCTGGCCTGAAATATTATTGATCTATTTATTTATGCAGTAATATTACATTGATTGCTCAGACTAAGATGATGCAGTTGGCAAGGAAAGGAGAAGTTTAAAAGTTTATTCTGTTTATAAGGAATAAACAATTTCTGTCCATGATGACATAGTTGTGCTCAGTGCCTTTTAATTAATGGAATAAAAAAATCTAACACCTTAGCCATTCTCTCCATTATTATTATTATTTTTTTAAGTGCAAGTATTTTTAGTAAAAAAATACAAAGTTGGTAGCAAAGGCAATTTTGGCCATGATTTATAAAATTACATTGTGTTCTGCACTTACTTTAATTATTACCTTCCACATGAATGTGAGGAAAAACATATTTACTGTGAAAGTGGTTGAACACTGCCCATAGAGGGGGCAGTGAGGAAGAAATCGGGAAAGGGTGGCAGGAGACCTGTGTGGATGAGCAAGGAGCTCGTGCACAAACTCAAAGGAAAGAAGAAGGCCCATGAAATGTGGAAAAAGGGTCTGACTACTTGGGAAGAATACAGGAATGTTGTCAGGGTCTGCAGGGATGCGACAAGGAAGGCTAAAGCCCGCCTGGAATTAAATCTGGCAAAGGGGATAAAGGATAATAAAAAAGGTTTTTTCAAGTACATTAACAGTAAAAGGAAGACTAGGGAGAATGTGGCTCCCCTGCTAAGTGACGGGGGTGTTCTGGTAACGGGGGATGCTGAGAAGGCTGAGATACTGAATGCCTTCTTTGCTTCTGTTTTCAGTGAAAAAGCTCCCACTCGGGAATCTGAGACCCTGGAGGTGAGTGAGAGGATCTAGGGAATGGAAGACCTCCCTTCTGTCAGGGAAGAGGTGGTCCAGGAGCGCCTAGGCAACACCAATGTTCACAAATCCATGGGACCCGATGGGATTCATCCACGGGTGCTGAGGGAGCTGGCAGAGGTGGTTGCTGAACCGCTTTCTGTCATCTTTGAGAAGTCTTGGAGGACGGGGGAGGTGCCTGAAGACTGGAAGATGGCCAACGTCACCCCGGTCTTCAAAAAAGGCAAGAAGGAAGACCCAGGCAATTATAGGCCAGTCAGCCTCACCTCTGTCCCTGGAAAGGTGATGGAACAGCTTGTACTGGATGTCATCTCCAGACAACTGGAAGAAGAGGAGGTTATCAGGAGTAGTCAGCACGGGTTCACAAGGGGGAGGTCGTGCTTGACCAACCTGGTAGCCTTCTATGATGTTGTCTCTGGCTGGGTGGACAGGGGGAGAGCAGTGGATGTAGTCTACCTTGATTTCAGCAAGGCATTTGATACTGTCCCCCACGACATCCTTATAACAAAGCTGAGGAAGTGTGGGATAGATGAGTGGACAGTGAGGTGGGTTGAGAACTGGCTGACTGGCAGAGCGCAGAGGGTCGTTGTTGGTGGTGCAGAGTCCGGTTGGAGGCCTGTAACTAGCGGTGTTCCTCAGGGGTCTGTGCTGGGTCCGGTCTTGTTCAACATCTTCATCAATGACCTTGATGAGGGGATAATGGCCACCCTCAGCAAGTTTGCTGATGATACAAAGTTGGGAGGATTGGCTGACACGCCTGAAGGCTGTGCTGCCATTCAGCAAGACCTGGATAGGCTGGAGAGCTGGGCAGAAAAAAACCGGATGAGGTTTAACAAAAGCAAGTGTAGAGTCTGGCATCTGGGGAGGAATAATTCCATGCACCAGTACAGGTTGGGGGATGACCTGCTGGAGGGGAGCTCTGTGGAAAGGGACCTGGGTGTCCTGGTGGACGACAGGTTGGCCATGAGCCAGCAGTGTGCCCTTGTGGCCAAAAAGGCCAATGGCTTACTGGGGTGCATTAAAAAGAGTGCGACCAGCAGGTGGAGGGAGGTGATCCTCCCCCTCTACTCTGCCCTGGTGAGGCCTCATCTGGAGTACTGCGTCCAGTTCTGGGCTCCCCAGTACAAAAAAGACAAGGATCTCTTGGAAAGAGTCCAGCGGAGGGCCACGAAGATGGTGAAGGGCCTGGAGCATCTCTCCTATGAGGAAAGGCTGAGTGAACTGGGTCTGTTCAGCCTTGAGAAGAGAAGACTGAGAGGGGACCTGATCCAGGTCTATAAATATCTGAGGTGTGGGGGGCAGAATGGCGAGGCCGGACTCTTTTCAGTGGTGAGTGGAGACAGGACAAGGGGAAACGGCTGGAAACTGCAGCATAGGAAGTTCCGCACAAACATGCGCAAGAATTTCTTTACAGTGAGGTGACGGAGCACTGGAATAGGCTGCCCAGGGAGGTGGTGGAGTCTCCTTCTCTGCAGATGTTCAAGACCTGCCTGGATGCCTACCTGTGCGACCTGCTGTAGGGAACCTGCTTTGGCAGGGGGGTTGGACTCGATGATCTCTGGAGGTCCCTTCCAACCCCTACAATTCTGTGATTCTGTGATTCTGTGATAGAGGCTGTGCAGTCCCTTTCTCTGGAGATATTCAAAAGCTGTCTGGACACAGTCCTGAGTAACATGTGCTTGAGCAGGGACACTGGATCAGATGAACTCCTGAGGTCCCTTCCAAGCTTAAGCATCCTGTGATTCTTGATTATTTCCAGTCTAAAACTAGCTTTCTGCAGTGCTAAGCTTATCTGATTTGGAACGCCAATATTAAGAGTATTTGCCTCAGTAAGACAAGGACTACCACATTAAGGGAGTTTGACCTGAGATTCTGCTCACTGTAACAAACTATTTGAAAGCAAAAGAAATAAACAGATATTATCAGACCACTGTTTCAAGAGGAACTCCCAGTCTGATGTGTAGCAAACAACTTCAAGATATATTAGAACAAAAAGACTGGAATGGATGGACAAATATAACTGTTATGAATAGCAGACAGAAGAAGAGATGAGTTAAACTGTCAGAAACATAATTCAGTCTGTAATTTCCGCTCTTGGATCTTCTCTAATAAGCAAGCCATTGCAGAGTTAGAATGATAGAATCATACAATAGCTCAAGTTGGAAAAGACCTTCAAGATCATCAAGTCCAACCACAACCTAACCATACTACCCTATCTCTAACAACCCACCACTAAATCATGTTCCTGAGCACCACATCCAAATGGTTTTTAAACACATTCAGGGATGGTGACTCAACCACATCCCTGGGGAGCCTATTCCAGTGCTTGACAAAAATTCTGTATGATTAAAATGTTCTGCTCTGCTTGTCTGCTCTGCTGCAGAACTATTCTGCCTCCTTCTCCTGAGTGGCATAGGATAATGGAATCAGACCTCCAGTGAATCCATAATGCTTCATCTTTACTGCTCTTCCATGGTCACCTGCTTTCCTTGCTCCAGTGTGGGACTCATGCTATGGGATGGAGTCCTTCCCAAACTGATCCCGTGTGGGCTTCCCACAGACAGCAGTTCTTCAAGCGCTCCTCCAACATGGGTCTGTACCACACTGTCCATCCTTCAGGACCACGCTGCTCCAGCACAGGTCCCCACATGTGGCAGCTCCCCCAGCCCTCCAGCTCCAGCCCAAGGCTGCTCCTGTGGGAGCTCTCCATGAACTGCAGCTCCTTCAGGCCAAAACCACTGCTGCACCATGGGCTCCTCCATGGCTGCAGGGAGAGATTTGCTCCACATGGTGCCCCATGGGCTGCAGTCTGCTCCACCATGGGCATAGAAATACTGCTTCATGCCTGGAGCACCTCCTCCAACTGATCTTTTCTCTGCATTTCTCACTCCTCTTTCCTAGCTGCTGCTATGTAGCAGGTTTTTCCTTTCTTAAATCTGCTCTCCCAGAGGAACAACCAGTGTTGCTCATGACTCAGCTCTGGCCAGTGACAGGTATCTTTTGGAGCAGCTGGAGTCGGCTCTGATCTGACTTGGGGCAGATCTCTGAAGCTACCCCCGCAGCCTCCCTTCTACCAAAACCTTGCTGCATAAACCTAATACAATGATGCAATGTCTCTGAACATCTCTTGAGAATTTAATAAATGCTGACATGCTTTGTATAAGTTTTATGCTTTAGAAGTTTTACACTTTAAAATTTGCGTTTGTTAGGCTGCAGATGTGAAAAAGAGACATCCGAACCAAGGAAGTGATCATAGAAGAGAATTAGTAGAAAATCAGTGAATTTTTCGCCTGTACTCCTTGGTTCTTGCTTTAACTTCCAAATGTACAAACAGGTTCATCCAGGCAACCTGCAGCACAGTGGTAAAAACCTGACTTTAATCAAGACAGCCCAAAGACAGGAGACAAAATTATGGTTATTAACTTGCCTTCTTGGTATTTATGCAGCCATAGATCAGCAATTAGACGGTAGAAGCTGTCTTCCTGCAAGAATTGAGTTTCCTGGTATTCAACTTCTCTTCATGCTGAGATTAATACACCAAGGTGCAGGCTTGTGAGAAGCTCAGGCTAGATTTCTCTCTGAAAGCTGTCCGTCTGCTAGATATGTTAGTGCTTATGCATATGTATTATTTTCTTTCTGTAAAGTTTTTGCATACTGTAGTGAACACATTTCTTATACATAGTGCTTGATTTTCTGAATGCTTTTGCTGCTGGCATATAAAATTGTCTGTAAAATTTATAACTCAGTACTTTGACATACATGTTTATCTGGGGCTAACTGCTTGAACTCTTGGTCCACAGCTTCCAATTGATGTAATACTAATGGAGCTGATGAAAATGGTAGTAATGCTGCTATCTGATACAAATATCTGCTATAATGTAGAGTAATCTAAAAGCAATTATGATCCATGTCTCTTGAAGACCCATGAATTGTTCTTGCATCTAGCAGATAGAGGAAAGCAGAGTAATTAATGCAGGTGCTCTGCACAGGAACTCCAGAAAGACTGAACTTCACCTAAAACAATCCCACAGTGTCCAGTGAGGTCAATTTTAGGGTTGTTCTTTTTTTCTATCTGAGCCAGAGAAACTCACTCAGTGCAAAGTATTCTGGCATTCAGATCTTTCTGGTAAGTCTCACTGCCTAGGAATAGCTGCTAAATTAAGAAAATAATTATTGCTTCAATTAACTCTGACATTGCATCATTATGAATTTGGGAATTTTGATTCCTTTTTCCCTAACTTAAACATTCAGTTGTTTTGTTTTTGTTTTTTTTTCCCCATGAATAAAAAGATCAAAACAAATACCAAATCACTGAATAATAATTATTCTGTAAGTGAAGAAAATTAAGGTTAACTTAAACATTTATTCAAGAAATATAATAGAGTTTCTCCTTACCAGATGTATGTCGGGTGACGGAGCACTGGAACAGGCTGCCCAGGGAGGTGGTGGAGTCTCCTTCTCTGCAGATGTTCAAGACCTGCCTGGATGCCTACCTGTGCGACCTGCTGTAGGGAACCTGCTTTGGCAGGGGGGTTGGACTCGATGATCTCTGGAGGTCCCTTCCAACCCCTACAATTCTGTGATTCTGTGATTCTGTGATTCTGTATGGTGAGATTCAGGGTATCAACTGTTTTATGTAAAATGGAGCTTCATGACATTTGCATCTGTGTTCATGAAAGTGGTTGGAAAATCTACCTCACATTCACTAAATACTCTCCATTCAGCCTGAAATTTCCATTGACACCTGCATGCATAAAGGAAGTAATGCAGCCTGAAGAGCTGGGTGCCGGTTACCTGCCTAAGCTCTGATATGATTGACATCTGAGGCTAGGGAACATTAGGGATGTGCTTATGCCTAAATGATTCTTCTGCTTGTCTTTGTTTAGATAAAACATCATTTTATCTAAACTGTATTTATATAACAGAATTACAATATCCCTCCATAGAGCTGGAGATCTTGCTTAATTTCTCTGCTTAGGTCTCAGAAAATTCAATCTTCTACAGTACTATCCAAAATACTACATAATATCCTAGAGGGAGAAGTGACTTGGAGTAGAGTAGAGCAGAGGATTTGCCATACTTTGCATCAGTCTATGCCAGTGTGCATCCAAACAAGGCCAGAGAAAGCAGGCAATCAGAACTCGATTTTGCTGTCTGATGATCAGAGCATTCATCTAAAAAAGGAAAGGAGGTCACAGCTCCCTGGGTTATACTGATTTTCTGGGGTGTTCGTATTTCTTTTCTTTGATCCTGTTTTTCTTTTACAAAATAGTGAAAACCAAATCCTAGGTTTTCTCTCCTTCCATCTGAACATCCTAAATACTAAGCTGGCAGACAGATTCATTGCTCGGTTAATATTTATTAATTCCACGTACTCTGGAACATCTTAGCAACATGAGCCAGGGCTCCTCTGATCATTGTAGCAGTCATGATCCTTACTGCTCTTAATGGAATTCATCTTTCTTGAAAGCAGATGGCCACAGTTGTACGCAGGCTTTCATGTACAATCTTTTCTTTTACAAACGCCGATTAATACTTCCATTTCTCACTTGATGCCTTTTTAGATCGAATTTTCACTTATCTGGCTATCATGCTGGTGGATTACTGTCACTGTCACTGGATCTCTGTGACTAATTAGCATAGGAGGTGTTTCTGTTGTACATAAGTGTGAAGATCCTTGATGATGTACCATATTAATTATATTTGTGTTATTGTAATTTCAAAGAATTTATTTAATCATATTTCTATTTTTCCAATCTTTAAGACGACATTCTTATCTGATGATGGTTCCTTTAGTGCCTCTTTTTCTCATTTTGCCTGATTTATATTGCATTTTCTGTTGTCTTTTTTAATATACAATTTAATAACTGTATGCTCCTTGTCAGCCAATTTACTATTGTAAGTTATGATTTATCAGGCAATATACATGTACATTTTTAACTATAGTTCTTTTACTTATCATACTAAAAAAGATTGTAGTTCTGAGAATTTAAAAAACATGTGCAGACTTACAGAATATACTTTTCTCAAAAAGAAAGCACTGAGTGAAAGCAGAAAGAGAATTCTGGCAAACTGAACAGAGAATTCTGCCAGCATTCATGCTGCAAAGAGTCTCCCCTATCGTACATAGCAGAAGCACTGAGCTAGGGAACTGGAGCATCTACGCATAAACAGACCTCCATTTGGGATATTAAAATAGCCAGATTAAAATGATTTGTCAAATCTTTTAAGAGTTTGTTTCAAGGGTTAGTCAATGTTAGTGTTAAAATATTATGTCTTGTATTCAGCCATTATTCCTCTTCTATTGGCCAGTACAGCTTACAATTCTAATTGAACTTTCCTTTTAAATCATCACTGCAAAAGCTTTCAGATTATCTGTCGGAATTCTGAAATAAAAGTAAGAAATACTGAAAACAGAGTTAGCACAAGTCAAGAAATTTAAGAGCAAGTTGGTAACAGGGTTTCTAATTCAGAGCTTAACAACCAAGACATTTATTTTTTGTGGTCTTTTTTTTTTTTTTTTTTTTTTGTGCAGGGTGGCCACAGGCTCTTTGTATTTCTATGGGGTTTCTTAATCACTGACTGTTTAATCATGATTGAACTCTTGCTGAAATATTTATTTGTTATGGAATTGTGAAATGTTTTTTTTTATTTTTTTTTTAATCTTTTCTTTTTGATCTCTAAATAAACCATGTGTAATGAAAAGAAAAAGAAAACCAACACACCAACCCAATGTCTGGCTGAACCAACTGAGTTTAAATATAGATTTAAAATTCCTTTAACTCATATGTAATTTTACCATTGGTTTTTGCCTCAGAATGGTGACTAAGGAAGCTTGTGGACAAGAAAGAGATCAGGAACTGCTCTTACTTGGGTTCCTTTCAAATAATTGCATTTCATAGCAGAGAAATATCATGACCTATAGAGAAGTGGAGAGGTTAGGTTTGATACCAGTGCCACTCTGGGAATTATCTGAACATACTGATAGAAAAAATAATAGCAGACTACTTTTATGTTTGCACATGTAAGGGGAAATTGTATTTCAGGTCAATAATTTTGAGCCAAAAAAGCTGTTCTCACAGACTTGAAAGAGAACCTCTGTATCTCTTTGTCATACTTATTCTAGGTCAGGCCTATTGAAGAACAAGCATGAAGTCATAGATAAATGATGATTTCTTGCTAAATAAAGATGCATCTGTGTAAGCAATCAGTCTTATACACTTATCATTTTCTTTTCAATGGAGGAATGTAGTGTGAAATACTCTTCATACAGAGAAGAGCTGCTGCACTGCAAGTGTGTAGCACTCAGATACTGAGATTTCATTAGGTATTTTCAGATGTCTGAAACTCTTATCAGACATCACTAATGTACTCCATTTCCTACACATTTTTATTTTTGAATGCTACTTTCCTCTCGTGTGTTTTAATCATTCACTCATGCATGCTAATGGCATTAGCAGGCTTGATTTATTTTTTTTTTAATAAGTAAGTAACAGTTCAATGGCATTGAACTAATTAGTATACTGACAAATGAAAATTTACCATGGTTGAATTGATACAGAAATATGTTTCACTGGTAAGTGACATCAAAAAGTAGTTCACCTCTTCATTTTTCCTTACGCTTGGTACTGGTTCTGTATTCCATAATAGGCCCATGTATACTGTAACATCTATTTCTTCTCACCTCCTCCCTGTCAGCCTTTAGGCACATTCTTGCACTTACTTCTACCTTGGCGTCTCCCTGAAGAACAGGCACTGAAGCCCTTATTTGCCTCAGGCATCTTGCACTCATCAGTGATTACATCCCTGCTGCTTCTTGACTCCACATATGCCTTTCAAAACTACCAACCACAGCTTATACACATCAACAGAAGAAAAACAAATTCTGTCATTGCTCTCGTATTAAATCAGAAAGCTTTCAAGAGAATCTTCTGTTGAAATATTTCTTTGGTTAACTCGGAGGGATATTTTGGAATCAGTTATGTTCCGATATCCACAGTGCTGCTACGTTACTTCAAACATGAAATGATATAAAACCATTTGACAATTAAGTGATATTAATAGATTTCATCCTTTCTATACAGTTGCCAGTGGTAATACATTATCTCCACAGGGAAATTGTTTTACATTCCAATCAAAACCATCTTGAAAAGTGATGTAAAAAGACCTTTTGTTGCTAGTTCACTTTTATCACACACTAATCCTACAGCATATATATTTAAAACATTCTTCTAGAAGCAATTCCACAAAAGCACTCAAATCAATATAGCCTCCTTGTTTATTTTTGGGCTTTGCATCCAGTTCTAAATGAATTGCTGAGAGGGAGGAAGAGCTGGGAAAAAATAAAAACAAAGAGATTTACTTGATCCTAATCCTATTAATCAGGATTCTGTTAAATGAAGTGTTCAAAGCGTTTCACTACAGAAATAAGAAAATGCCTTTGTTAAATGACAATGAATGATGTGACCAACCTGTTCCACAGTAGTAGTGTTCATGATCACATGAGACATTCTGACTACTTGATTTCATTGCTGTGAAAACTTTTTCTTTGTACTTACATCAAAGTATGACATTTGACTAATAGCTGTCAAGAATAAGGTACTTAACTAGTCAAGAAAACAAGGGCATACATTGAAAGCAAGCAAACCAGACATGTAGATAAATATCTGTTTAGATAGTTTATATAGTTAAACAAATTTATTTATAGATTTTCAAATTATTTCATCAAAAGTAGGACAAAATATTCTGGAAAATCTCATCTGAACTTCATAATACTGTTTTGTTGGACATTTTATGATGCCTTATATTTTTCTTGTATAATTTTCTATATTATCTAAGAAAAGCAAGATGATAAAAATACTGTAAAATAAATAAATAGAAAGGACCTAGCATGAAGATTTTATATTTTCCCATCAGAGATGCTGCAAAAGTTAGATCTCTCTTGATATTAGCTGAACCAGCACGCTTTCCTTTCTTTCTCAACTCACAACCCTACCTGCCTTCCTAAAGCCTTGCAGCTCAAAACATCAATGTTTTCCACTGGTGACTTATTGACTACTGGGTAGATTTGCATGCTGCTATCCTCATTCTCAAGGTCTCACACTCGACTCCCTTAAGTTATTCAAAGTTTTTCCATGCTGTGGGAAAGTGATCTTTATTGGTTTTCTATAAAGATGCCATCGTCATTCCTAAAAAATACAGTTTTCTCAGTATGTGGCCATTCAGACTTTGAGAGATGGTTGATATGGACACTTTTCCAGCCTTAGTTGCTCTCTCACATGCAGACACAAAGGTCTATGGAAGACTAGAGAACTGAACCTGTATTTTCCATTGGATTGTATGTTTTCTGTCTTTAGACCTAATGTTGCCAATCATGTTATTTACCATTCAAAAATTTTGCCATATGAGGCAAATGGAGAAAAGGTTTCTGCTAAGTTAAGCATTGTGGAAAGATAAAACTAGGAGAGTCTCTGTTCTGGGGGGGTTCTGGTTGACAGTCAGCAGAGTATCCTGGCAGCCAATCGGGCTGATCATACCCTGGAGTGCATCAAGCCCAGAACTGCCACTAAGCGAGGGAAAGCATTTTATTTCTTTTCTTTGAGCTGTATGGTCTCCCTTGAGCACATGTAACTATTAGAGAGCATCCAAAGGTGAGCTATGAAGATGATGAAAGATCTAGAGAGCAAGATGGGTAAGTGGCAGCTGAGGTCCCTTGGTTTCTTCTGCCCAGACTGAAGGCAGTTCTATGCCATGTTAAATACAGGACAGCTATGGCTGTGGCCCAGATTCCTTCTCCTTATCTGTATACAGCTTTTAGATTTGATATTTTTTATTCATCTTTTTTAGTGTTTGAGCTAAGCTTGCTAGTATACATAGAGCCAAGCTATGTTGATCCTTTTGCTCTTCTTTATTGGTGACTGAAAGTGTTTTTGATGGGAAAACTGTGGTGATTTTTTTCAGTAGTTGACCAGGTTATATGTCTTCAGTTCCTCTGGCACAATCTTTTGAAGGTGTCTACAGATAGGAGAGAGGTAAAGAGATCTAGTTAACCCAGCAGAGGTGACCCAGCAGCTTGTGACCCAATGTGCGTATTATGAGGACAATGAGACCTGAAGTGGTGGTGGAAAAAGCTGAGAGTGTCAGTGAGGGCAGCTCTGTCTGCTTTGTTCGCTAAGACTCTTTGCCATTGATTCAATGCTGCTGCAGGGCTTCAGACAGCTCACTTTCACAAAAGTCAGTTCCATACCAAATATTAAATGTGTACTGTATTGTACTACTGAAAGAATTTGATTCTATGAAGTGTGTAAAGGGCCTGTTATTCAAAGGACCCATACAAAGGTGCAGGGGAAATCTATGATGAGACCATTTTAATGTTTGCTGTCTCCTGAGCAGCAGAACAAACACAATCCTGCTCCTCCTAGAGCTTTTTTTGCTTTAAATTTCTACCCTGGCACAGTAACTACATGTTCCTGCTCACAATGTTACCAGTACCTTGCTTTTCCTTCCCTAAAAGGTTGTAAGCCCCTCCTCAGAGTTTTTTTGCTCAATAAGAATGCCAATTAACATTCCATAAGAAATTAATCAACTACTCCAACCAGAAAACACCTAATGTAGGCAATTATCTGGCATTTTCAGAAATCCCTTAGGATGATTAGAGTTAGACATATCTGTTTATTTTTAGTGAAATGCTTGTTTTTCTTTAGCGACTATAAAGGCACTAGATGACCACCTTAGATTTCAAAGTACAATTTCGGATTTCTAAATTTGATTAGATGAATCCCAGTGTGGGTTGAAAATTTACATATTATCTTCTAAATGCATTTGCTTTCATTAATTTTGTGCATTCTGTCGTCTCCCTTGAGATCCTTCAGTGCTCTGCAAAGAAGGCAGCCATCTCATTTGATGGGAGCTACTGTGGGCCAATTTATGACTAAGCTTATGAAGCATGGCTTGACCACACAGGCAAAGATTTGTAAAGGGTTGAAACTAGTGATCAAGGGGATCAGTTCTGTAGGATGATGTTTTCGCAGTTTTAAATAATATCTATAATAACATTAACATACTCCCTTTAACAAACAGTTAAGAAGAAGAAACATTTCTTAACTGAAATTTTGAAGTTAAGAGCACAGAAATAGATTTCAGTCACAGAGTGTGGCAAAAAACTGTAAACTAGATGAAGCTGTGATGAAAAATTACTGTGCATTATAGATGAATAACCTCTAATGAAGGGATTGTAGAAATATTTCTATTTGGCTGGCTGGATGAATAATGTGGTAGATATCCAGTTGCCAGATATAATTTTACCTGACACATGTGCTTTGTTGTGAAATCACCATTGTGGAGACCAGCTCCCTGTCTGCCAGCCAGATTTTTTTAAAGTTAAATTGAAGTGACTGACTGTGTTGCAGATAGCTGTAGGCTGCATTTCTACTTCCTACTAAAGAGCTGGGAAGTGGAACAGTACTATGGCAAAGCAGCAGATTGATCACACTGGTAAATCACTTGCTAGGTTTTCATTTGTGCTTGGGCCATTCTTTCTTAAGTAAGTTGCAATACAACTGAATTTCAGTTTAATTTGATGCTGAAATCTCTGTAATGAGTAACATCTCTGAACCTTTTAATATTCAAATCAGGTACTCATTTTCTTCTTCTCACTGCATTTTTGACCTGGAGATCAAAGAGCAAACGCTTAACAAATAACAGCAAGTAACAAACATCTCCATTAATGTGAAGTAAGACATGCTCATTAGATCTATTACCATTATTGACAAGGAATTCTAATGCACTTATGATCAAATACATGACTTTAGTAATAAAAGTTCTTTCTAATTTTGGCTGCAAGTGTAATGTGCTCACTTATTAACTCTGGTATTGATCCAAAGCCCATTGCAGTAAGAAGGGGAGTATTTTAACAGGAGTGATGTATATCTGGTGTTGACTGCCATGGCTCCACTGACTTGCATGAAGTCATGATGACTCATCCGGCAGAGGACATGCCTACCAACTTTCCCAAGCACTGAATGAGGGAAGGAGTCTGCAGCTGATAGTGGGCAGGTGGGCTCATATAGACAATATTAATTATGAGATTATGGTAGTGCTTGCTGTCTTTTCTTATCTCAACTGCTCCAGTTTCTGGGTGCTAGTAGTGTTATTTTCATAGCCTCTTTATATCAGAACAGGCATGAAAATCCAAATTGTTTAGAAATGCCAAAATGTATCCATAAATTCAGACCAGTTATGTTAGCTAGCAGATGATCTGTAATTGCTATGCAGCCTTTTTTTCTTGCCGTTCTTCCCTCTACAGTGCATTAAAAAACTATATTTTTATTACTCCATGCCATAGCAACTACAGAAGAAAAGCAGTAACTCTTAATGTATTATCAAAGTTCTTGTTACATATACTCGGATTGCAATTGTGCCACTATTTCTGTTAGCCATTGTAACCTACCTTGTATTTTGCTTCTTCTTAAGGGTAAATGACTAATGAATGGCAAAGATTTACCTCAGCCCGCTCCATAATGTAAGAAAATACAGGTTGTAAAAACAAGGTTATTAGGTGTTCAAATTTAAAGTAATAGAGGCAAATACCTCTAAAGATATGTATGTGTATATATCTATTGATATAAAAATATATAAAACTGTAGTGGGAGTGGAAATTAGTAGTTAAGACTTCAATTTGCATCACACTTTGGATACAAGGAGCATCTTACCTGAATGAACATTTTAGAATAACAGAACTTTTCCTTGTAAGTCAAACAGAAATGTTTTCACAAAGTCTTTGTGAAGTTCTCAGAGGCATATTGGAAGGTATAATTCTCTCTGAAAATTCCCATGGGGTCAAATGAAGCTCCTCTTCAGGCTCTGAAGCCTCTGTATACTTGACAATATACAGCACTAGTGACACAGTGAAGATGTAATTTTTAAGTTATTTATTTATTTTTTAATCAAAGGTGTTATGAATAATGAATTACAGAAGTCCTATACATACCTTCTAGCACTGAGAATAGAACATACTTCCATGCAATAAATAACGTCTGTTTTAATGAAAACATCTGGGGACCAACTGCACTTGCCTTTTTAAAATACAGTATTAAAAATAACTGAATTAAAATAATAGCACAGTTTGCTATATTAGAGAAAATCTGTTTTAGTTTACAGACAGTGAGGTTCCTATGGGATAAATACTGTAAAATTACACTACAAAACTTCCCAAACAGGGAAGATAGGAACCACTGCAGGACTGGTAGAAGATATTGATTAAAAAAAAAAAAGGCAGCAACTACAGGTGAAAAAAGGACGTTGAGTACTTGGCAATGTAGGCATCAGAAGCAGCATAAAATGCACAGGGAGAAGATGTATAATGTTAGAAATAGGATCAAGTTATAAGCTTTGAAAGAAAATACAGTCTGGGTCAGAAGTAGGATATGTTTAGAAACAGTAATATAAGGACAAGTCCTGAAGAAAAACAGATCATCAAATTAGAGTATTTTGTATCTGAGAATTTGGTCAATCAAATAGTGTTATTGTACTGTTTGTATCTGACATATTTTCTATTGAAAATAAATAGCTGAAATTACTTTCAGAGCAACCTATCTACTATAACTTGGCTAAAGGGTAGTTATTTGAAAGCGCACTGTCTACTTCTCAAGTATTAGGTCAACCAGCAATGCAGCCAAATTTTATAGCATAAAAGAAAGAGGTGTAAAAAGGATCATAGGGATGAAATAATGAAACGAAAAATTTAGACTGAATAATCAAAGAGTTCTTGACAGAAAGATTTACTGTTGTTGTGAATGATCTCACAAAAGAAGTAATAGAAGCTCTATCACTTGGAAAATTTAGATGAAAGTAGACAAAATATTAGCTTAGAGAATGTTAGCTTAGCAACGGAGAACAGTCTTGTAAAAACATAGATTGAGTGGTTTTGGAGTTACATAATTCATGTTTATGTCCTTAATGACACTGGCATAAATAAGTGACTGTTCAGTGTCAGTCTGCCAATTTGCCTCTGTAAAATAAGCTGATCAGTCAATTCACAGAATCTTTTCTTCAAACTAAGGTGTTTTTCACAGAATCACAGAATTGCAAAGGTTGGAAGGGGCTTCAAGAGGTGATCAAGTCCAACCACACTACTAAAACAGGTACCCTAAAATAGGTTGCACAGATGGGTCTTGAATATCTCCATAGAAGAAGACTCCACAACCTCCATGGGCAGCCTGTTCCAGTGCTATATCACTATAAAGAAGTTCTCCAGCATGTTAGTATGGAACGTGCTGTGTTGTCCTGTGTTCAACTTTTAGGCCATTACTCCATGTGCTATCACTGCATACCACCGAGAAGGGCCTGGCCTCATCCATTTGCCTTCTGCCTTACTTTAGATATTTTTAAACATTGATAAGATCCCCTCTTGGCTTTCTTTTCCTGATGCTGAACAGACCCAGTTTACTCAGCCTTTTCTCATTTGGGAGATCCTACAGGCACTTTGAAATTTTTGTCAAGATTTTGGGGGCTAACTATGACCTTGTTCTTTTTTTTTTTTGAGGGGGATAAAACAAACTCTTTTAAGTTCCTACAGCAGAAATGTGGAGAAAATATACAATAACATTTTTATCTGCACATGAAGTATCCTCACTTTTCCACTGAGGAAGATATTTCTTACTTTATTTAATTATTTCTAATAGAATATCTGACCTGTGAGGAAATAAACCCAGGGTTTATGAAAATCTTTACTTTGACTATTTAAATTAATTTTTCTTAAATTTTCTACAGCAGTCACAGTGCTGTCATGTGCAATGCTTCTGACTGTGAGTCATAAAGATGAATTTGGCAAAATAAAAACACGGCTTTCGAAAAGGACTAGCTGAGACATCGAATTCAGTCCACTTCCCTCAGTTGGAAAAAAAGTATGAAAACAGAATATTCATTGAAATGCACAAAGCCTCTATTTCAGACTCCCTACTAACTATGCACAAAATACATACCAGAACTGTATGGTAAACTCGAGGACTGGATAGGAGAAGCCAGTGGAAAAAATGAAGAATGGAGTGGGAGAGTGGCCAGTGCACTCAGTCTTTACTGAGATAGTAGGTTCTTGCTCAGTTAAGGTCCCAACTCATTTAAGACTGAGCATCCATTAAGCTCAGGTGAGGAGACTATCATTAAGCTCTCTTTGCAGCTCCAAGTTTACCCTGGTAACAAAAATGGCAGATATTTTTGGTTAACACTGGAATGGGTTTACTTCAGATAGGCATGCTGATGTCCTTCTTGCACAGTTCCCTTCATCTTTTTTTCATGTTTTCCAAAGCAATGCAGTGTCTTCACTTTAGATTGAAAGCTGAAATATCCAAATTCACATGCAGCAGTTCAAAAGTATTGCCAGGAGTAAAATTCAGTCTTTCGGATAAATTTTCAAGTACTGTAAATTGGTGTGGACCCATGAGGACTTACAGAGGTGTAATGCAAATGCAATAGTTTATATCAAGGAAGGATTAAATTCAGGTCTTGCATGCCCTATTCACTAGCACTCACAAAAACATATGCTAGTTCTGCCTGTGCTTATGTAGTATCAAAATTCACAACAGCAAGTCTCTCTAGCTCCGTTTTCAACCCCATTTTACTTCTCTCTACTTCTTGTGTCTTGATTTCAGCTGGAAGAGAGTTAATTTTCTTCATAGTATCTGGTATGATGCTATATTTTGGCTTTAGGAGAAAAACAGTGTTAAGTAAAATACCAATGTTTTAGTTGTTGCTGAGCAGTACTGTACAGAGCCAAGGACATTTTAGTTTTTCAGTTTTTCAGGTTCTCATACTGTCCTGCCAGTGTGGGGGCTTGGGGGAAAAAGGACCTGTGGGGGCACAGAACCAGGACAGCTGACCTAAAATACCCAAAAGGAAATTCTATTCTAACCATCATGTGAAAACTGTATGACTGTGAGCAGTAGGCAGGGGAAGCAGCAGCTGCTCTGTGACTCGCTGGGCGTCCATTGGCAGGTGGCGAACAATTGCTTTGTGCATCGTATACTTTATGAAAATATATATTTACTATTTACTGTTTACTATTATTGTAATTGCTGTTGTTTTTCCTTCCCTTCTCTGTCTTAGTAAATTGTTTTTATCTCAACTTATGAGTTCTACTTTCTTTCTTTTTTTATTTTTTCAATTCTCCCCCACTCTCACTGGAGGTGTGGGGAGCAGGTGAATGATTTAATGATATACTGATGCTGAGCTGCCTGCTGGATTGAACCACAACAGTTCAGAAGGCAAATTAATTTAATTGTTGTTCTACTCCTGTTAATATTTTATGTGTCACTGAGATGCCTGGAATGGTTGCGTGGAGAGTACCAATGACATTTCCTATGTGGCTGAAGAACTAAGGAAGAAACACCTGGATCAACTTCTATAATCCCTTAATATTTTCAATAATAATTGCTAAATGATATGACAGCCAGAATGATAAGGCATGTCTGTTAACTAGCTGAAATCTTCAAAACAGATATTCCTTTTGAACATACAGTCTAAACAAGATCCTAGGCAACCAACTGTAGGTGTCTCTACTTGAGCAGGGGTTGCGACTAGATGGCCCTCAAGGGTTCCATTCCAACGTCAGTTATTCTGTGATTGTGTGATTCTGTGGCATCCTATTTACCCCCTCTAACGAATGGTAAAACCTTTGTCACGTAGGAAAGCGGATGTTAATTGGTTATGAATAATACTTAGCAACTTGTCTGTGACTGTTCTTCATTGTTGCTTGAGAAGAGACAAACCTGTTTATCTTGCTGCAGGCAATTATGGCACCAGGCTCTTGAGCAGTGTCTAGGTAGCAAGCAAAGCTTATCACTCATTATTATTTCACCTTCTAACAATAAGAAATCTTTCTGGAGATATTTATTTGTGAGCCCTCAAGGTTCCTTTAATTAGACATAAAAAAAAGTACAGAAGTCGAATGCCTTGTTTAGGATGATGGGTCCATAATCACTGAAAAGAACACAAATGCTGAATGCTGTCATTATGGCATGCTATGATAATTTTTGTTTACTATTTCCCACGGTATAAATGTTGTAAATGTCAGTTGCAAATTTTTGTGACAATAATAATAAAAAATGTAGACAAAGATACAGAAGAAAATGGACAAAACTGTATCTTCAGCTGATCACCTTTAGAGGCATGGTTTGCTTTTACAAGAATTCTTGACATTGAAATATGCTGTATACCCCAGACAATAATCTCCATCAAATATTTTTATGTTAATAAAATTGAAATATTTCAAATTAGAACTATCACACCCTTTTTCTGTTTTACTATCACAATCTTCCCATTATAGCTACCTGCAGTAAATCCTAAAAGCGAATTGTGCTGCTGTAGGAAAACAATTTATCCAGTGATAATGTCCCATCAAACACAATTGGTTGGCAGCTTTTACGCTGTTATTTCAAGGACAGCAAGTTGCCTTATTCTTGTTATAAATGGCATCCTGCCAGGGACTGTCTCAGTGAGACTGAAAAACTACAAATTAGTATACTGTTTACTTTATCTGACCTGGTTAGGAATAGATGTGGAAAGCAGGCACAACAGGAAGAAGAGATACTAAAAGTGAGCTCAGGATGCAACTCAGCAGATGGGACTGGGTGACGCAAGCAGTAGGAAAATGTTGCATAGAACCATTTAGACTGATTAATTGGTCTGCAGTCATCAAACATAATTGCCAAGAGATGAATGTTCCTTGAGTTATGTGAAAGAAGGTGGTGAACTTGGTAACCTTTTTCACTGTACAAATAATTCTTTGAAATCTTAATAACAATGTTGGAAATGTAAAATAAGATAAAAATAAAATGATTCCAAATAGTAGCGTAATGTTTCAGAACTATGTTAATCCAAATCACCTTTAAGGTGAGCAGCTGATGCTGGTGCTTGGGGAAGGATAAAATTTAAATATTGTTCTGTTTAGGAACATCTGGTTTGAACAAGCTTAGTGAGTCAGATCTGGTGTTTGTTATTATATACAGCCATATTATTTAGTATTCCATAAATTTAGCGGTGCTAAATTAACTCTATAATGAAACATTTCTTAATTTTGTCCAGCAAATGAATGAATAGACAAGTCTTCTATGCCTTTTCCAGCATAATATGTCATGGAAGAATGTAAATCCAATAATAATTACCAGAGCAGATATCAGGATACAATCCTTATCTATAAGTATTCATCATGATCCTTTAAGAATCCACAGACACTTTCTATTTGCAATGCAAGCCATCTTCTGCCTGTAGCACATTGCACTAGGGGTGGATTAGAGGGCACAAATTAGTCTCTGCCTGAAATGTTAGAAAGCTGCTTCTGTTAGACAACCAAGACAACTTTTCAAGGAGACTAGATCTATGCCTTGTTCCCATTTTCAGTGGCTACTGAACACAAAAAGCTAGACTGTCTGACCCCAAAACATGAAGTTTATTTTCTCTCTCCTTGTGATATTTATAACTTTTGTATTAAAAAAAAAATTCCACCTGAATAATTCCACAGAAGAGTTTCTGTCTGCTTCATGGACATTTAATGGGTTATTCTGGTGCGGACAGCAAAATACCAAGGTTTATCTCAGGGTCTGTTGGTAGCTAAGAACTGCAACAGAAGTATCTCTAATCACAGTACCAGTTCAAACAAAAAATTCTCAAATGTATGTAAAATATGCTCTGTTATGTCATCTCCTGCTTGTAAAAATAACCAGCAATTCAGCTCCTGTAAATGTGTTTGTACATTTCTAGGTCATAATTGTAAAAATACTTGAAATAGTGGAATTTTAAGTAACTGCATTTTTCAAGCTTATTCCATTTCTGCTGTTCAATAAGGTGAAATACCTTCAACTATCTGTTACCTGTCTAGCACAGAATCCAACTTGCTAGATTCAGAGTTGAATGTCAATTTATATTTGATCATGTGTTTCATGTGAGAATCAGTAATTAATAAATTAAGAGAGAAAATTCCAGTTCCAACTACCTATTGTAAATCTCCTCCTGTACATATATCACGACTTACTATGACTTATAAAGTTTAAAGTTAATGGGTAAACCAGATTTAGCTCATTGGAATATCTCTAAATAATAATTTGTTAAAAGTACAGTACATTAGGGTATGGTTGAGGATATTTTATTTCTGCAGTGAATTTAAATCGGTTCACCAGAAGGTGCCAGTCTTGGTCTATAAAACCAAGAACGTAGTAATTGCATTTCAGTAAATTCTATTACACAGATTTCAGTGGAAACTAATAGCACAGAATTCTGGCGTCAAAGAGAAGGCAACTAATGAACTCTGAAGGTAGAACACAAAATTCCAGAACAAATACAATACTATAACAAATCCGGGAAGAAGATAAATCATGCCTTGTTGATTTTTACATTGATGCAAAAATAATACTGATCCCATGAAGGAAAATGAGGGGGATACATGTACAGAATATAATTCTCTCTTCAGCGTCTATGTATGTGCTTTATTTTTATTTCTTTTTTCTTTTCCTTTTCTTTTTATTTTGAGTAGTGTGGAGCAAGTACGCACCATTGCAACTAAGAGGATTTATTCTGTTAAGAATTAAATTGCAACTGATTTTAGCTCTTGAATATGTCACTGGAGACATGAATCCAAATTTCTACTCTCTCTCTCTCTCTATATATATATAAAATGATTTCTCTCCTTATGTTAGAGATCCTCTCTTTATTTTGCATCAGATCAAAGGAAAAACCTCAAGCCCATGCCTATAAAACTGCTTATATAGAGGCTGAGCTCATTTTATGTGTATCAGTGTCAGTTAGTCTAGCCACACACAAATAAATAGTTATGAATTCCTAGAACTTAATTTATTGGAGGGTCATAATGAGGCATTCTTACACATCACTTTTATATCCTGCATGCACATATGCTATTGCTAACATTTTATAGTGGTACAGCTTCAAAAGCAATTGTTCATGATGCCACACTGTATTCTACCCTCAGACTTGTTAAATTGTTATTTCCTCTCCATGCATCAGGAGAAAGCTGTCTGCTTAAAGCTCAAATGACTAAGCTGTGCCTTGCCCTGATACTTCAGTCTAAGCACTCTGCTACCTTAGTGAAGCATGCAGTGAAAATACCTGGATACACATGCAGATGCCTGAAATTTCCTGTGATTTGGAGTCTATCATGTAAGCAGCCATAGAGTCTGACACAGACTGAGAGTTGCAGAATAGAGTAACAGCTTCATCCTGAATTTATTCCAGTAATTAGACTATCAGAGCTACCACATGTCATTTCTCTGATTAAGAAGCAGGAGAACAAGGAGCTGTGAAGAGAAGAGAAAATGCATTCAGTTTGTTTTCTCAGAAACATTGTATAAAACATGACAAAATAATCCATTTTTGTACCCTTGCAGTTAAAGTAATGAAACATTGTGAAAATAGCTGGTAACCACTAAAAAACATCCCCCCTCAAGAAAAAAACAAAAAACAACAACCAAAAACAAACCCACAGCCAAATAAACAATAACGATGCAAACATCAAATGCGTATCTAAATGCCTGCAGACAGAAGAGGTGGAGACTGGACTGGAAAACCAGTTCGATTTGAGAATATAGTGATATAAAAAGGAGTATATTTTTTCCTAGATGCTTCTGAAATTAAGTGGTTAAATACTTTCCTGGATAAACATCCTAAGTCACGTCATTTTGCAACTTTGATATGAGACATCCAAAGAGCAGCAGGTGGCACCTTGCTTTGTTAGTCCTGAACTAATGGCCTCAGCATGGTGTCAGGGGATGTAAAGTGACTTGAGGAACTCTCTTTCAAATAAGACATAAAACTGAAGTCCTCAGTAATTAGATTTCTAAAAGGATCTTAAGAATGACCTAAACAAATTGCTTCTTGAGTTATCCCTTGATTTCCTATGTTAATGGGCAGCTATATCTATGCCCCTATGTGTGTCAGTTTACTCCTGATAACTTCTGATGAATAGTATAGCTGGGAAACTTTGGTTAGATTTGACAAAGCAGAAGAGGTCTCAAAACCCCCATGAATTTCATGGTACTGGATGTCCAGGTAAGGAAAAGAAATCCCATCAACACCTGTACACGGCCAAATCACAGGGGAAAAAAAACCACAAAAAGTTTGGCTCTTACAAGACACCAGAGAATCAATTTTTCAGGCAAGATCTCCTTCCTGTACAGTTACTCCAGTGTCAATAATGCATATCTTCTCACTGAAGCTTTTCCTCTGGTTGAGGTAATCATAACTGTTCTTGTCTCTGAAGAATCTCTGATATCTAATAAGAAGTGAGTTTCAACAGCAGCCTTATTAAAATTCACTTATAAAGTAAATCAACCATGAGACACAAATCCATAGGAACCTAAGCTTCATTAATTCCACTTTCAATAGAACTATTTGTTTGCATACCATGATTTCCCTGCAGTTTCAACCACACATCATTGTTTTTTTCCTGCTTCTTGATGCTTTGGTATATTTAATAAATTTGGTACATAATCAGAGTTTATATAGCTCCTGTAAATTCTGCAGAAGTAAAGGATCTACACATTAGTATTTTGATTTGCTCCTTACTTACATTGATTTCAGTGGGACAATGCAAGCAGGAAAACACTACACAATATCTGAGTAGGGATGGGATTAATCTCACCAAACTTTGTGAATTTACAGTGTGGACATCCGCATCTGAGCTAATTATCTAAACTCCCTTTATAGTCAGAGGAAAGAAACAGGCATTTCCAAAGTGTGATTCATCTCCTCCCAAGGTTGACATCTAAAACAGGCCAGATGAATCACCCTCTGGAAATGCTCTTTACTCTCCTCTGACTATAAAGAGAGTACAGAAAACTATCTCGCATAAAGATTTCTGCTGTTGCAGAAGACTAAATCTAGAAGTGGCAGAATTTTGCACATCTAATCCTGCTCTGATTTATGCCATTACTACTCTGGAGTCCCCAGCCTACAAGTAACAGCATGGATTAACTCTTAGAGATCTTAAAAAGTACTTAGCTCTCATAGGTACATTTTGGGAATGGTTCAACTGTAAACGATTTGTGACTAAAGAAACTATGCTGTTTTGCCCTAGAATGCAAGTAGTGAAATGGTGAACCATCATGGTATTTCCATCTGAAGGAATACTTTTGGGGGATTCGGACCCCAAATGTGGGGGAAACTATATTTATTTTTTTTCAACTTCTCATTTGTCAGCTGGGTTGCCAGGACTCGTATGCTTTTAGCCAATGTATTTTTAGCTGAGCTGGAACTGGGGCACGATTCTTTGGTGTACTATGAATTACTTTGATTTTTCCCTTCTATTTTTCCTGTAAATAGAAGTTCACTACCTAAAGAAAAATAAAGACCTCTACATGCATAGCTTCCTACATATTATTTTCAGTGCTTCTAAAAAAATTACTAAAAAGTATCAGTGAATCCCACTGGAAGTCAGGAAAATGACCCATTTCAAAGTGCTAAACTTCCAGTAAAAATTTTAAACCCTTATCTTCTATTTTACTGCCCAAGACCCCATTTCACAGCAGTAAACAGGCAGATGGCTCTGTCCTTTCTGCCATTGCATTCTTTTTCTGTTTTCATCTACCACGCTGAAACTTTTTTTTTTGCCTCAGAAAAACTTAATTAGTTCTACGCATTGCATATACTTAAAAGTTTGCTCAGTAGTGCATTTGTTTTGAGTTTATTTTGGCTTTGCTTTCAGTAGTTATCTTTGATTTACTCATCTTTTATACATTTAGGTTTATATTTATTTTTTATTTCTCTTGAGACTTACTGAGTATGCCCTAGCATTACAGAAATATGATGAGGGCAATTTGTCTAAAATCTGCATGAGCAATGTGTAAACAGTATGGAGGGTATAACTGGCCCAGGGAATATCAGTCTTGCAATAAAGTGGCAAGAATATGACTTTATGTTCACACCAGTCTTATTTTACTTTTCCTTGCCAAGTGCAGCTTGGAGAAAGGTACGTGGCTGTACTTAGAATTTTCATCTCTTAAAACATTTTGCAGCGTACAGTGTAACTCATGCCAGAATCATGCATCACTGTATTTTTGGTTTCCTAGGAACAACGAAACAGGAATATTTTTTATGGCAATCTTCATCTACCTGAACACAGAAGTCCCTAAATTCCCTTCTTTCTACCTGGCAGATTCCTGCAGACTAAATGTGTTTTTGTAATTAGGAAAAAAGCCTGTCTTCTATGAAAAAAAAAAAAATCCACAACAAAATCTAACGAAGTACTGAGCATGATTCTGTAGTACAGTACATGTGAGCAGACAGAAAAAAATGGCAGATACATATGCTTCTGATTAAGCAACCACCCTTCTAGCACCCTGGCCAAACACATTGACCTGACTGTGGTTGTACATAATCCCACTGACAGACATATGCAATCTCCTTAATTATAATTTCAAATAGTTTCACTGCAAAGCAAATCAGCTCACACCAGCAAAGGGCAGCATTAGAAACTGGTGCTGCTGTAGCTTTACCTCACTAGCTCTCCACGTGTCAATAAGTAGATTATTACACTTTCTCTTATGAGTTCACACATTTTAATAGTGGTGCAGAGGCTAAGGCCTGGTTTGCTGTGAGCCTTTGGTGCTACCGTCTTACTCTGTACAGATCCATATTCTGTCATAGGGCTTAGAGATGTACCCTGTGCAGTGGCAAGAAACTGAATGAGTCATACCTGCTTATTGGTTCTTGGAGATTTCATGGAAGTGATACTTTCAGTGTTTGAGGTACAGAACATAAGAGTCATTGCATGCACCTACAACATTGGTACAGGAAACAGAAGAGTCTAAAATTTTCCTTCTCGCTGACACATTCACACTTTCTCATTTCATATGTCAGATTTATTTAACATTTTTTAGTAGCTGGCAAATCTCATAGCTCAGTAGCGATGAGGCTGCTGCAGCTCCAGGCCACCAGGTCTGGTCAGTAGCAACACTGAGCACATTTCCAAAAGGCACACATGCTCATAGTACTTATATATACGCACAGACAGCTGGCTGTATGTGTCAGTGCAGACAGAAAACACACCACTTACGTGAACAAACAAATTTCCAGTGGCCTGATTCTGCTTCTCTTTCTTGCTGTGCATGATGAAAAGCCCTTGGTAGGAAAGTACTTACACACGTATGAAAGGTGAATGCCTCCATTGTCTGGGCTAGGTCGTGCAGCTTGCCAAGAGAGTATGCCCTAGCTCTTGGAGTCTCTTGCATGCATACCCACACACTGACGGACTTTCAGTCAAACCCCAGTCTCCATCGTCTTCTCAAGATCTGGTTGATACCTCTTGGTCCCTCCAGTACCCAACACAGTATTTATTTACTGTGAAAGTAGTCAAAGACTGGAACAGGCTTCCCAGTGTGATTGTTAATAACCTATGTCTGTCAGTGTTCAAAAGCCATTTGGATAATAACTTTCGGTTAGCTGTGAAAAGGTCAAGTAATCAGGCTTGATTACCTTTGAGGGTCTTTTCCAACTCTCTTCCTATCCTATCCTATGCTATCCTATGCTATCCTATCCTATCCTACTCTTTTCAATTCCTCCTATTCCCTTCTGTTCTATTCTAAATCGGTAATATATATATATATATATTTATTTTCTTTTTTCCTTTTTTATTTTAAATCTCAAGCTGAGATAAAGGCATCTTTAAAATAAATTCAGATAGAAACAATGTTGCAGAACTGTCAGGATAGAATTAATCTTTACTTCTCCTACTATTTTATTCATCATCGCTTTTGCAGTTGGCAGATATAGCAAGGACACTAAAGAGCAGCATTTCAAAGTATGAAAGACAACAAGATATAAGACTAAAATACTCTAGCCACCCAAAAGAAAGGTGCCAACAAGTACTTCAGGTTCATGGTACTTAAGGTTGTAGATGTCATATCTCAATTGTGATTCACATTCTTCCAGCTATGCAGGATCCTTTGCATGATTACTGCTTTCACCTCTCTCACATTTCCTGCAAAGGCTGGGTTCACACTGTATAAAAACTGTAGTGTTAAACAATGACTAAGAACATTTTCTGAAAAAATGCCTTCAACAATGGGAGCAGCATCACAATATGTTGTGTGACATCGTAAACTGTGATTATAGATTGACAAATCTTCTGAAGTAGGAGCCTGGAAGTCATGGAAGTATTTTTATCTAACTCCAAGTAGACACAGATTACAGTTTAGGAGAAAAAATGACAAGCCCTGCTATTCTGGTAATGAAAGAGAAAAACAGAATTACAAAACAAAGGAAAAGGTTGACCTTTTGTGAAGCATTTTGTTGAAGGTTTTGTGGCACGCAACACTCAGCCTTGGTTTTTGTGCTCAGGTTTCACAATTCAATTCTGAGTGTTTGCAATAAAAACAACTGAATTAAACTAAACAAACTAAAAAAACCACTTAATATTAGAGCTATTCTGGATATCATCACAACTGCTTGGTAAAATAGTCTGATTCACAGTTCTATGAATTAAAAAATCTAATAATTAAAAAATGATTGGTGATAGTCCACTTGCATGCATCCATAGGCATTCTTGGAGAGGACAGCAGATCTATCTGTTTTGAGGATGGTGGCTTTCCATTCAATTTGAAGAGTAGTTTAGGCTGTCAGAATTTATCCCATAATTGAAACACTTCTTTAAGACCAGAAGCATTGGTAAGACCCCAAAACCCACACTGCAATGACATGTACTTAAATCACGGTATGTTTTTAAACAATTTTGTGTACAGTTGTTTGAGCATTACATATTTATCAATAGATGCTTAATAGTAGCAAGATAAATTATATTAATAAGAAATTTAGACCTTTAATTTAAAAGAGGATAACAAGGGAAATTCAAAGAAGAATAGTAGAATAGTAGATTGTCTTGGGTTGGAAGGGACTTTAGAGAAAATCTAGTTCCAACCCTGCCGTCATGGATGGAATTGCGACCCACCAGATCATGCTGCCCAGGGCCTCATACAACCTGGCCTTGAATACTTTCAGAGATGAAGTTAAGCAAACCCAGCTTCCTCAACCTTTCCTCATAGAAGTGCTCCAGCCCTCTGATCATCTTCATGGCCCTCCTCCAGACCCGTTCCAGCAGCTCCATGCTGTGAGCCTCAGACCTGGATGCAGTATTCCTGAATGGGCCTTATGGAGGCAAGGGGAAAGAGCATATACGTCAAGCCATTTTCTGCATTCTCAGATGGATTTTGGTGGATGGTATTGGACATAGAACTGTCTGATGGAGAGACACCAGATCACACACACAGATAAATTAACAGGTTTCTGTTGGAGATTTTTTTCTGCTGATTGTTTTTCTTTTCATTCTCTGTTACAAATGCCATATTCAAAGCTGCATTTTGTTATATGTACCATGAGATGAAACATGAGGTGGAGACCCTGCAAACCTCCTCAAGTTTTGACAAATCTGCAAACTGTATGAGCACAGGTAGACTCTAGACAGCTAGACAAGTTCAGCTATCTCTTCCTCCTGTTAAATCCCTCCGAATTTATAATGATATACTTGTTTTATGTGTTTTCTCTATCTAAATCAACTTGACTCAGCCATGAGAAACTAGAGGAGTCTTGCTCTTGTGCTACACTTACAGCTTTGGCATAATTGTGCCCTTCAGAAAACTATTCCTATTGCATTTGAGTGAAATGCTTCAGAGTGAAGCTTCAGAGTACCTTTTCTGAATGCCAAGCCCCTTTTTAGCTCTGCTTATGATCTTCTAAGTTAATTTGTTTATATTTCTGGAAACCTCTGGAGAAATTATTCTTGTAGTCCTTTTGGAGCACAAAACCCAACTTGAATCAGCTAAAGCTTACATTAATGTGACCACATTAATTACAGGACAGTCATTTAGTATTGAAGGTATTATCATTCATACTTCAAATGTTCTTTGAGGTGATGTAGACCTTATGTTTCTTGCATTATAATGAGTGATTTCTACTGCATTTGTGTTTCATTCTATTTGTTATATTTTACAATAAAACTCACTCTTGGGAATGAGCAAATAATTTCTCTTGGCAACATCAAAAGTAGATGGGACCCAATTCTTCTTTCTGAGGTAACCTGAACTTCTTTGTTTAGAAAAAATTAGAGTACAAAGCATGTAGGACTGGAACTAAGAAGCACTTAGCAGTGAAACAAGCATCAAAAATTGAGGTCAGTTCCAGTGTTTTGTTTTTTTTTTTTTTCTTGAGTGTCTTTACCACTGACTTTCCTGTAAGATTTCATGCACATAGCTTGAATAACATGTAAAAGCAATTTTTCTACATGCCGTGTAATATTCTCTCTAATGTGACTCATTAGTCTTCCATGTAGAGCAATGATAGCTCAACCAGGTTGATATTTTTAAAGCTAATGAGCCACTGATTAGTATCTGATTGACTGAAGCTAACAAGATATGTTCTCTTTCAGTGATTTATGGTGATGAATTAATTAACTTATCCAAAATTCCATCTCCGGTACAATGTATGGCTTTCCTTCAAGTTTCATAACTCTGATGCTGAATCTATGAACTGAATATGAAGCTTTAAAGGTATGCTGATGTTCAGATGTTACTCTGTGAATGTGTTAATAAATGTACATTAAATTCTAAAGCAAATTAAAAATACTAGAAGGTGAAGGTTTGTGATAGGTTACTGTGTGCATGAGATGTGGAAGGAGTAGAGAAATCAGTTTTCTCTTAAAGTATCTTTAAAGTACTTATGTTTTACAATGCCAATTAAGAGAATTTCTTATTTCCTCTTCCCTCAAAATTATTTTTAGGAATTGAAGCTATTTAATCACTAGTAGTTTGAGAAAATCTAATGCATTAATGTTGTATTCTTTTATGCTGACCTGTACAAGACAGCATAATACTACAGTGACACAGAATTTGCATGCACGCTCCTTCTGCTTTCCCTTCTCTTTTCTATTCCTGATAAACAGATATTCCTGAAAAACAGATATTTTATTTCCAAATTACTGTTGCATTATCCCAAACTTTGCAAATTTGAATCAAATTTCTTAAGAAATTAAGTATATGTAGATGGTGAACAAGTTAAACATACTCAAAACACAAAAAATATAGATGTGTAGCGCTTGGAATAATTTTTAAAATATTTAGAAATGAGACAGATGCTATAAAATTTATCATTTGTGACCTTGGATTATTTCTTCCAGGAAGAGTTACCTCTGGTTTCACAGGACAAAGATAGTATTTTGTATTTCCGGGATAGGTTAATCATAGATTGAGATGGAAGGGATCAGCAAAGGTCACTGAGTCCAACTCCTGGCTCCAAATTGGACCACCTAAAATTCAAACCATACTTCTGAGAGCTTTCTCATAACACCTCTTGAATTCTAGCAGCTTGGGCCCAACTGGAACCTCCCCTGATGCAGCACCGTGACATTCCCTCTGGTCCTGTTGCTGTTACCAGAGAGCAGAGATCAGCGCTTCCCCTCTGCTCCCTTTGAGGGAGCTGTCATGTGTAGGCTGCCCTGAGATTCACAGAATCACAGAAAGGACCTCAAGGATCATGAATCTCCAGCCCCCTGCCACATGCGGGGCCAACAACCTCTCCATTTAATACTAGACCAGGCTGCCCAGGGCCCCATCTAACCTGGCCTTGAACATCCCTAGGGACGGGTCACCCACAACCTCTCTGGGCAGCCTGTTCCAGCACCTCACCACTCTCTCTGTAAAGAATTTCCCCCTGACATCCAACTTAAATCTTCCCTCCCTCAATTCAAAACCATTTCCACTTGTCCTGCAGTTGTCTACCCTTTCAAAGAATTGATTTCCCTCCTGTTTGTAGGCTCCCTTTAGGTACTGCAATGAGGTCACCCTGCAGCCTTCTTTTCTCCAGGCTGAACAAGCCCAGCTCCCTCAGCCTGTCTTCATAGAGGAGGTGATCCAGCCTCCTAATCATCTTCATGGCTCTCCTCTGGACCCTCTCCAGCACCTCCCTGCTTTTCTGTACTGGTGGCTCCACACACTTGGACACAGTATTCCAAATGGGGCCTCATAAGGGCAGAGTAGCAGAGACAATCACCTCCCTGTCCCTGCTGGCCACCCCTCTTCTCATGGAGCTCAGGATACCATTTGCTTTCTGAGCTGCAAGAGCACACTAATGGCTCATGTTAAGCTTTTCATCCATCAAGTCACCCAGGTCCTTTCCTGCAGGGCTGCTCTCAAGGACTGCTCCTTCCAGTCTGTATGGATGCCTGGGATTCCTCTGGCCTAAGTGCAAAACTTTGCACTTTGCTGTGTTGAACCTCATCAGGTTCACCCAGGCCCACCTTTCCAGCCTGTTGAGGTCTCTCTGAATGGTATCCCTTCCTTCCACCGTGTCGACTGCACCACTCAGCTTGGTGTTGTCAGCAAACTTGCTGAGAGTGCACTGGATTCCGCCATCGATGTCACTGATAAAGATGTTAAAGAGCACTGGACCCAAGACAGACCCCTGGGGGATGTCGCTCATTACCAGCCTCCACCTGCACATAGAGCCATTGATGACCACTCTCTGTCTGCAGCCTTTCAACCAATTTCTTATCCATCGAGTGGTCCACCCATCAAATCCACATCCCTCCAATATGAAGATAAGGATGTGGTGGTGGGCCATGTCAAAGTTCTTACTCAAGTCCAGGTAAATGACATCGGCCACCTTTCCCTTGTCCACCAATGCCATCACTCCATCATAGTAGGCCACCAGATTGGTGAAACATGACCTTCCCCTGGTGAAGCTGTGCTGGCTGTCTCAGATCACACACTCCTTCCTCATGTGATCAAGCATGTCGTCCAGGAGGATCTGTTCCATGATCTTCCCAGGCACAGAGGTGAGACTCACCGGCCTGTAGTTCCCTGGGTACTCCTTGCTCCCTTTCTTGTAAATGGGACTGATGTGAGATTCCCCCTCAGCCTCCTCTGCTCTGGGCTGAACAAAACCAAGGACCTTAGCACTTGTCATTTGCCTTGCCCTCCAGACCCTTTCCCATCTTCTTAGCCCTCCTGTGGATGCTAATAATTTTATACTCTTTTTATATTGTGGTCTCCAAAATTGCATTCAGTGCTGAAGGTGAGAGGCAACACAGAGCAGAGTGAAACAATCCTTTCCCTCGTCTGGCTGGCAGTGCTGAGCCTGATGCACTCTAGATTATGGTTGATCCTTTGAGCTGCCAGGGTGTACTTCTGACATATTCAACTTGCCATCAACCATGATCCCCAGATCCCTTTCCATGGAGCTGCTGCCAGCCTCTTGTCCCCCACTCTGTACGTATATCCAAGTTTGCTCCATTCCATGTACAGAGTCTAGGACTCATTCTTGTTCAGTTTCATGCAGTTGGTAATTGCTGAGATCTCTCTAATTTGTTAAATTTTTTCTGCAAGACTTTTCCATCCTTGAGGAAGTCAACTCCTACCAATTTATTGTTGTCTGCAAAATTAATTAGAATCCCAGAATCGTAACATTAAATTGGAAAAGATCATAGAATTACCAAGGTTGGAAAAGACCTACGAGATCATTTAGTCCCACCGTCTGCCTATCAGTAATACTTGTGTTGTTGTGTCACAACAAATGTTGCTTCCTTCTGCACAACAGTGAATGCTGGAGAGAGATTTTAAAGATCGGAAGATGTTTTTGTGCTTTGATGGGACACACATATTTCTTAGCTCAAAGTACAGTGTTAGTACTGCGGTGAATACTAACATGTATCGTACACTTTCATAAAGTGTACACACGAAACATGTCTTCTGAAATGGGCCCTCTACATCTTTCACACTATGTTGAATTGATTGTCCCACAGTAGCAATTTTTCACAGAGGTGTTTGATAAGACTTCACTTTGTATTGTTCTGTTATGAAAATATTACCTAATTGTAAACATGGTTTTATTAAAAAAAACAGATTTCTGTTTTCAGAGGCAAGGATCCAGGCTATGACACTGAAGCTGGAGGCTCTCCTCTGACCAACAAATTTGGTAACAGCAGAAGTTGTCCTTCACTAGTTCTGCCCTTAAAGGCCACCAAGAGAACTCAGGGCCTGTGCCCAGGGCATTTCAAGAGTGTGGGAGGTCTTTCTGAACATGAATACTGGGGTGTTTCTATGTATTCAAAAAGTATTTTGCTAATTTAATCTCTTCATCTTGGACTCAGCCAGGAGCCTTCACCTGTGCAAGGTGAGTTGAGAAGAAATCACAGAATCACAGAATGGCCAGGGTTGGAAGGGACCTCAAGGATCATGAATAAAAGATAAAAGATGACTAACATCACCAAGTCCAATCATCATCACCATGCCCAGTAACCATGTCCCTCAGTGCTGCATCTACACTTTTCTTGAACATCTCCAGTGATGGTGACTCCACCACCTGGAGTCTAATACTTTAAGTTCTAGTACTTTACCACACTTTCTGAGAAAAAAAAAATAAAAATCTTAATATTGAACCTAAATCTTGCCAGGTACATTCTGAGGCTGTTCTCTCTTGTCCTGTCACTGTTACCTGGGAGAAAAGTTCAACTCCCATCTCACCACAACCTCCTTTCATTTCATTGTAGAGAGCAATAAGGTCTCCCCCAGCCTCCTCCAGATTAAACAATCCCCGTTCCCTCAGCTGCTCCTCATAAGACTTGTGCTCCAGACCTCTCACAGCGTTGTTGCCTTCTCTAGACATGCTCCTGGACCTCAGTGTCCTTCTTGCAGCCCAAAACTGAATACAGTACTCAAGGTGCAGCCTCCTCAGTGCGAAGTACAGAAGACATTCACCTCCCTGTTCCTGCTGGCTACAGTATTTCTGATACAAGCCAGGATGCTGTTGGCCTTCTTGACCATCTGGGCACACTGCTGGATCACTCTCAGTTGGCTATCAACTAACACCCCCAGATCCTTTTCCTCCATGCAGCTTTCCAGCCTTTCTTTCTAGCCTGAAGTCTGTTGCGATGCATGAGGCTGCTGTTACCAAAGTACAGGACCAGGCACTTGATTTTGTTTAAGCTCATACAACTGGCTTCAGCACACTGATCCAGCCTGTCCAGATCCCTTTGTGGGGCCTTTTACACTCAGGCAGATCAACAGTTCCTCCAAACTTGGTGTCATTTGCAAATTTACTAATCTTTCTGCAAACTTACAAATCACCTCTGCAAACATTAAAAAGAACTAGCACTGAAATGGAGTTCTGTGTAACCAAACTACTGACTGGCCATCAGCCTGATATTTAATGTGGCATGCCACTGTGAGTCTGACACCATTATATTTTTGTCTAGCTGCATGCTAGACATTTTTTAATCAAAAACTTTGCTGAAATCCAAAATGATTACACCATCTAATTGGTCATTTAGGTGAGTAGCCTTAACATATAAGACAATTAAGTTTGTTACATATGACTTTTACCTTGTGAACTCTTGTTGGCTCTGTCCATTGTCTGCATTGTCTGTCAGGTGTTTTTCAATAACTACCAGAATAATTTTCTCCTCAGTTTTGCTAGGCACTGAAGTGAGATTGACTGTCTTTAATTACTAGGGTCTTCTTTCTTGCCCTCCTCAAAAATTGGGATAAAGTTTGCCAGCTTCCAGCCCACTGAGACTTCTCCAGATTCCTAAGACCATTGAAAAATAATTGAGATAGAACTTGCAGTGTTAATCTGCCAGATCTTTGAGATCTCTGGAATGAATCACATCGGTCCCTATAGACCTAAATACATCTAGCTGAAACAGTACATCTCACACAGGTTTGAGTTTTGCTGAGAGATTGTCATTACTGCAGTCTTGGTCATCAAACTCAGGTCCCTGGGGTCCAGAATGTTTTTCATATGTTCATTTATTACTACTAGTTTGATTAAACTATTCTTCTTGCACATTATTCTGAAGATAATTATAAAAAATCACAATAGTATTGAATAACATTCAGTTATATAATAACATTTAGATATTTGATGGTTTTGTATTAGTTACACAACTTTGCCAAATTTCTGATTCCTTGCCAAATTTCTGATACTTTATTATTCATTTTACTGCTATGCTCTGAAAACAGCATTTACTCTAGCTATGATACTAGAGAATATATTATCACAAATTACACAGTTTTAAGCATCTGAGTAAGGCAGTTCCATTTCTGTCTCCTCAGATGCTAAGATTAACGGGAACATTATGGATGATTGATTGCAGCATTTCTTCAAAGAGAACTTGACAGCGTCTATACGAAACTGGATGTCCTTTATTCAAAGCCATTCTGAGCAACTACAGAATTTTTCTACAGCAACATTGCAAGGGATTATTTCATGAAAACTCTCTCAAAAAAGCAAAAAAAAAAAAAAACAGCCAAAAAACAACCCCCCCCAAAACTCTGAAGTTGGAGACTTTCAGTAGTTTCAGTGGTTTTAAAAACTAAGATAATTTAAATCAAAAGCATTCATACATCTTTTTCTTTCAGAAAATAAGCAAAAACAGCCTGAGTAAATTTTCTCCACACTGGGATAAAAGAGTGAAAGTCTATTTGACATGCTTTACATTGAACAAGGTGAGAAGTAAAGCAAAAAATTATTTGGTAGATATGTCCCATGAACTTCTGCACTGTTGTGACTGAAAGAATACCCAATCAGTGCAGCATCTTGTTGAGAACCAGTCATTTACAAACAATTGTAACATTATCTTTTCAATGAGAAAAAAAAAATATCAACTACATTGAACATAGACAGCCACAAGATGCTAGGAAGCTAGTTTTTCCTTGATGAGCTTCAATCAAATATTAATTTTATTAGTTAGTTCCCTAAAAATCCAGTGAACATATGTTATTTAACCTTTTCTAATAAAGCATAGAGCTTAATTCATTCCATCCTCTCTTTTAAGATCAATCATTAGGATATTTTTCTTCCGTGTAACATATTGCACTTCAAATAGGATTATATTAATTACATTTACAATGAACAAAATAAAAATTAATAAGATTGCTAGGAAGCCTACAATATATTATTTTCTTTTTAATTGTCTCCCCTTCCCAAAACTTTAGTGTTTTCCATTTTCCCTTGATAAATTCTCCTCTGAATTGTTTCCAAAATCTCTGGCTTTTTTTTTTTTTTTTTTTTTTTTTTTGGTGGCATGACAAAAAAATTAGCAAAACAATCACTATTGCTTTACACCAAAAGCCTGATCATTGGTGTATCTAATTAAGTTGAGCTTACCACTTTGCTGTGCAAATTTATCCCCTGAAGCTTTTTGAGATCCATAGCCTCAATTTAGATTCATCTGAATTAAAGAGGATAGAGAACAGCTCGCAAAGATAGGCTATCTGAATACATAAATAATAACAATTTCTTGCTGTAATGAGTCTGGATGGGATGGAGTTAACTTTCCTCATATAGCACTACACTTTGCATTTGTGCATAAAATGTCTAATAACACACAAGTATTTTGGCTATTACTGAGCACTGCACAAACACTGTGCTAGCTGTCTCTCCAGATTTTGCCTCAAAGACCAGTAGGTCAGGATTGAGAAGAGGTAAGGATGGGATATCACCAGGACAACTGACCTAAACTGACCAAAGGGATATTCCATGCTCAAGGGTGAAAGATGAGAGAAAAGGATGAAGTGGGTGTGTTTTGTGGTTATGGCAGCGTCCTTCACAACCAACACCTATTCATGTTTTCCAGTGGTGGAATGTCTGCTTGCCATTAAGAAGTAGTGAATAGATTCCTTGTTTTTGCTTTGCTTCACAGAATCACAGAATGGTTGAGATTGTAAAGGACCTCTGGAGGTAATTTTGTCTGATCCCTCTATCAGCACGGCCAACCACGGCAAGTTGCCCATGACCATGTCCATGCATCTCTTGAAGATCTCTCCAGAGTGAGACCTCCACAACCTCTTTGGGAGCTTGTGCCAGTGCTCTGTCAATTGCACAAAAAAACAAGTGTTTTCTGATATTCAGGCAGAACCTCTTGTGCTCCAGTTTGTGCCCATTGCTTCTTGTTTTGCACTGCTTCCTCATGTAGCTTTTTCTTTTCTTACTGAACTGTCTTTATCTTGACCTACCATAAAGTTTTCCATACTATTTTTGGCTCTGGTACCGCTGAGGAGGAGTGAAGGGGAGGCAATGTGGATATCTGGCAGATAGCCAAGGTCAACCAACCAATCACACTTGGAAACAGTTTCCTGAGAAGACAACTAACTTCCAGACTTTTCAAAGTCTGCCAAAAATATGAATTGAGTGAATTTACCTTTTTTCATAGGCATAAAGATACAAGACCAACTTCCAAACAAAATAAGACTAAAACAAAATTAGTGAGTTACAAACCAGTTGACATAAGGAATAAAATTTAATCTTTGTATAACTTTAAAATAGGCATTTTCACTGGAGATTTCAATAAATACATCTGATCAAAACATAAGATTAAAATATAACAAAAAAAGCTGGATTTTGATCACATCATGCTTCAGTAAAAGTGAAGAATTTAATCAGAATGTCAATGGATTTAAATGGAAGTATAAGCTTGATTGTATAAAGAGATAAAAAAAGCACCAAATGAGATTGGGTTTGTGATCTGTACAAGTATCAAGTTAATTTTAAAACTGATATGGGATAAATTTGTCTCAGAACGAATAGGATTACAGAAAGAATCATTATGGATGTCTGTGCCTTAAATTGAAGTACCACAGAATATTTTATCTGAAGATTTTCAATGAAAAAATAAAACAAGGAAGTCAGTCTTGTATTTATTCTTTATAAGAATGAAAAGAGAAATCTACATAGACAGAATATGGGCTTTTTTTTTTGCTTTTTTTTAATAATTGAAATCAATTTCTGTTTCTGAAATTCTTTCAGCTTAGCTTTGAGGAGTCTGCACATTTTTAAAATGTAATGAAATAATTATAGATACAGGGCTTGCTTTTCTTTTGTTCCTGTATTATAGCATTGGAGACAGTGCCAGCTAGTCAGTGTCTTAGATATGAGAAAACAATATGCTGATTGTAAGACATAGCACTTTTTGCATAAGGCTGCTGAACAGCTGTCAATCCTATTCCTTCAAAAAACAGCAACAGAAAGTCAAGAAGAAAACAAATAAAAAACCTGACTCCACCTCTACCCTGCTCCTGTTTTCTTTAAAAAAAAAAATCTATTTTTTAAAAGAGGAGCAGCAACTGTATGTTTTAAAGTATGAACCAGAGGGATAAACTAACAATCTTCCATTAAAATGGTCTTTTTAAAAAAATGTTATAATATACTGTTGTCATAAATAAAACATAAGCACTATAAAAATTCTGAAAGAAACAACTTCTGGAAAATTAAAATACATTCAGTTGATTGAAATACTGAGCACACTTTATGTGGGGGAGAGGTGTGTTTGCTTTTCAATAGACTGAATATTATTATGTGGTACTTCAAAAGGCAGTGCTTGCAAGGCTGCCTAGAATGCATTTATTAACTACCAAGATTTTACAGTCAGGCAAAATTATTTCAGCAGCCTTTGTGCTGCTGCCTCTCATGCCTTGGGGCAGTGCAGTCAGGAGGAATGGATAAGTTTTCCTGACCAGTGTCTTATGCATTCAGTTCTACTAAAAGACCAAAGATGGTATAAATTACAGAGTAAACATTTCAGTACAGTTAGGAATGTGGAAACGAAAAAGATTTCTAGTTTGTTCATCTGATGTTGCAGGTGTTACTGCAGATGCACTTAGAAAATACAAACTGATAAATTGCTAGAATATTTTGTCCTCTTGCCTTTGGGCTAGAAGTCTTTACTTTTTCACACGCAGCTAAGTACCTAAGCAACAATTCCGAACTAACATGTCAAGTTGAGATGTTATATGAATCCCCAGTGTAATCACACACTATTTCTACTGCATGTTGCTCATGAGATGGGATAGTTTAAATACAGTTGTTGCTTTTTTTCACAAGGTTTGAAACAAAACAGTAAAATCCTCAAGAAATGTTGAAGAGACTGAGAACCTGAAAATACTAGTCTGACCTCTAAGCTGATGTAACCTTGCATTTCAGTCTCCATGATCCCATCAATACTGTAAAAAAACTCACAAAACTTAATATAACTCCATTTCGTAGACTCAGCTGTATTATTTTGTTTGTTTGATTCTTTGTTTCCACACTGCTTTACAAAAAATAGATTTGGAGACTTTGCAATCTGCTATGACCGCAACTCACATTTTTTTCCATTCTCCACCCCTAAACACTCAGCAAATGTAATTTTCATTTCAAGCTCTAGTTGTGTTTTGATTTTTCAAAGACTTAAAGCATGTTATCTTGAAAGTGTGATATATTTTTACCTTCCCTAAATATACTGAATAAGCATTTCACCAAATTCTTGTTTACTGAGGTGATTTCTAATGTGATGTCGAGATGGTGACATGTGCCTCCAAGTACTGTTAATCGAATCTTCTCTTTTTCCTTTTTCCTTTTTCCTTTTTCCTTTTCCTCTCTCCTCTCCTCTCCTCTCCTCTCCTCTCCTCTCCTCTCCTCTCCTCTCCTCTCCTCTCCTCTCCTCTCCTCTCCTCTCCTCTCCTCTCCTCTCCTCTCCTCTCCTCTCCTCTCCTCTCCTCTCCTCTCCTCTCCTCTCCTCTCCTCTCCTCTCCTCTCCTCTCCTCTCCTCTCCTCTCCTCTCCTCTCCTCTCCTCTCCTCTCCTCTCCTCTCCTCTCCTCCCCTCTTCTCTCTCTTTTCTCCTTTCCCCTCCCCTCCTTTCCCGAAAAGCAAATTTTCATTATGATATAATCTGCTTTTGATGCAGCCCAGGACTCAGTTGGCTTTTTGAACTGAGGGCACATCAGTGTCTCATGTCCAGCCTCCCACCCCCCAGTAACTCCAGGTCCTTTTTGACATGGCTGTTCTCAATTCTTTCACCCCCTCAGCTTCTACTGATATGGGAGTTGCCCCAACCCAAGTGCAAGATCTTGCACTTGGCTTCTTTGAATTTCATGAGGTTCACCTGGGCACACTGCTCAGCCCATCTAGGCCTTTCTGAATGCACCCTGTCCCATGGGAGTGCTGACTGCACCACTCAGCTTGATGTCTTCTGCAAACTTGCTGAGGGAGCACTTGATCCCACTGTAGATGTCATTGATATTAAAAAGCACTGGTCCCAGTACTGACCCCTGAGGGACACCACTCATCACTGAAATATTTTGCTTAAGTCCTTGCAGGACCAAAGGCATAGTTTCTGTAATAGTGGAAATGAAAAATCATTGTTGGGAAGGAGAAAAAGCACATAGTAATGCCCGTGTCTTTTTTAGTGGTTTTATTTTTTTTTTAATCTTTGCTAATGGTTCTCATAAAACGTACCCACATTCTGAGAGTATAGAGATCAGGTGGTAAAATGGCCTATTAGAATTTACACAATCTTTGTTTACAGAACACGTAGTTCTGAGTTCAAATGCCATCAATATCCTATTAACTTATGTCCTGAAGCAAAATGAACTAAAATGTAGATTTGAATAACAATCATTAATCTGCCACATATTCTGTCACTGTAAAAACTTGTTGCTGTTGTTGTTGTTTTTTTTTGCCATTGTATAATAATTAGAAAAAGTGTGATGCTTTCTTCTTGTTGTTTTTGCTTTTAAATGCCTCATCTTTTACATATGTCAATGGATAAAAGTTCAAATTATCAATTTAGTAAGCAAAATAAATGTATTGAAGTGTAATGGATCTTTTCAAGCAAATCTTTAATGCCTTTCCTTCCTGGTTGTTTTATATTCCCATCTGTAAAAAAAAAAAAAAGAAATACAAAATGAATGAATGAATGGAAAAACAATAACTTAAAATTGGTCTCTGCAGTAACAAATTATGGATATTTCTTTACAAATCACCTCTTTTTTTCCAGAGTATCTATCATAAATTTTAGCATAGTAGGCAGCTTCTCATTATAATGAAAACACTTTTTTTTTTTTTTTCCACTATGGACTTCTGCTGCATTCTTTTGAGAGTTTTGCAGAGAAGATTGATGAATTAAAATTCATCAATGTTGATTCAAACAGTTGTCACAAAATTAAAAGATCTGGCTAAATTGCACAAGTCAGACCTGAAAGCCATATATTCTTCATCACTCATTAATTTCTCTGTTCCAAAAATAATGCCTCCTATTTATTTCAAATGAAAACTACACCAGATACAAAGAACAAAATAACACTATCTTCTACTACAAAACAGCATTTATTTTTTTTTTTAATATAGTCACCACCATTAGGCAAGCATTTTTACCAGTGATGAACAAAAGCCTGCATGCTGTCCTGGTAAAAATCTGTACCAGAGGAGATGACCCTTACCAGTGCTGAAACACACCACTCACTGCCACACTGTGCTCACATTCATTATTTGGTCTCCATAAGTGTCCAACTGAATGTCAATGGATGCCATTTTTTTCTGCATGAAGGAAATCAATCACACATCTTTGCTTCATACTCATACACCTCCATGTCAGACACCATTTTGTCAGACTGCACCTCTGCTGCCATTTGTCACGCGGCAACAAACTTCAACAGCATATTGGCAGGAAGGTTCAACTTCTAGTGCCGTATCACCAACATCTGCCTTTGAAGTTGTAGGCCAATATAATAAAACAGGAGTCTTTCAGAGCAGCCCTTGTAGCACACAGAATTTGTGAACTAGAGGTTTAAAATAGATACAGCTTTCAAACCATGAATATTCAGGGAATGTCTCTTGGGAATTACCAACACCACAAAAACACATGAGATAAAAGTTTCAAGCTGACAGAAGTATCAGTATCTGTAACACATTCAGGGTATGCCTCGAGGATTTAGCATAAATCATAAAAGAAGTCATTAGAATTAAAGACAATTATAAGCCATTGCTCATAAAGGTCAGTCTAAAAATACATTACTACAGGTGCATGAGGAGTTGGAAACAAATACAGGAAAAACACAAGAAACAAGTACAATGAAAATTTCTGGGAGCATTTTGTAATTTTTTATTTTCAATTTTTAAATGTGATGCTGTGTATGCGCAAGTATACTCATACAGTCTTTGGATACTGGAAGGGTCATACTTTTCCGGGATGCATGTGGGCCTAACTGATAGTGTATGGTTGGAAGCTACTTAATATGAAAGACAACTCCTGTTGGTTGGAAGTCTCAGAGCCAGTAAATAGAATAAATTACAGGGATGTGAGGAATAAGCATGAAGTTGCCTTATTCTTATAATTTCTTCAGCATCTTCCGTCAAACTTTTGAAGACAGGCTATGGGACACACCTCTAATCTGGCATTACCACATGATGTTTTCTTTCTTTCAACTTCCAATTAATTCCAAGCAGTAATTCTTATTTGTATAAATAAAAAAATATTCCTACTGGTGGGATTTTTCTACACCTAAACAATCCAAAGAACCACAAATCTACAATTCTGTGACATTTCTATTCTCTTTGGGGTGACTGGAGCTTTTAGCTAAATCTCTGCACTGTGTTCTTTCTTTGACATTATTAAGTAATCTCAAACTTTCCCAATGATTAAAACATACAATTATTCGAAAGGATCTGTCATTTTCTATGTTGAGAAGAATATTTCAGACTCCCAGAAATATGTACCTTAAGGTTTAGCTAAAAGTTCTTTTCAGTACCTGAGCCATCCCCACCAACAGAGATGAAATTCAGATTGCTTCACATTATAGCTTGCTCCTACCTGCAATGGTTTAAATTGGACTGTGAAAATAGCTGTCTCACCAATCGGTACCACAAGCATATCAGAAAAATTTAAGCATAAGAATGGCCTAAGTCACATTACATTTTCCTATAGACTCTATGAAGAATTGTTACTTTTACAGTAGTTAATTACATCTGTCATCTTTGCTATACCAAGCAATTTGAAACATGAGAATTAAAGCTGCTATAATCCTACAAATAAAAACAAAAAAAAAAATCTAATAAATTAGAAAACATGCTGTCATGGCTAAGCAAAGTAAAACAAAGCTTTAGGCAGGTACAGAAAAGCTCAGTGGGCAAATCTGGCAAATTCTGAGCCTTTGCAAAACTTTGCAGAGAATTTAGATGTCTCAGATTTAGTCTCACGTCTTCTGATGCTGCTGAAAATTCTGACTCATGGATTAATGTCAGGTTCACTCTGTCCCTTCCTCCCCTTGACCAAGGGCTTCTGCATGACTCAGCTTTCACAAGAGTGGTGAACAAATGAGGTACTTGGGATTTATAAAAATGTAAGGATTTTTCATGGACATGAGTGATGTTTGCTCTAATCAGAAGGTGAGCAAAAGAGGGAAGACTGCCACATACAATTTCAGTAGAAATTAGATGTATCAGATTCCAAGAAGAGCACTGGCTTTCTAACTTTTCCTACAATGACTACATATGGCCATGAAAATTATTAGTGTGGCTCTGGAGTTGCCTCATTTCATTTTACATGGCGCTAAGCACAGTGAGAAGCAGATGTGATTGCTGTCTGGCACTTACAGCACGTAAATCACAGGTAATTAGATTCAGTCCCAGCAACGCTGCACAAGTTCACATAGAAAGCACAGCCTTGGAACAGAAGCTTGCCTGCTGGCTTAATCACAGGAGAGTTTTTACATACTGTTAAAGCTGAAGTATATGGTTTCATAGAGAGAGGATTAGTCATGGCACCAAAGTCAGATTGCTTCTTTGAATTAGACTTTGTCTTTTTGCTGAGAATTACCTGAGAGTCTGGTCTTCTAACATAGTACCTTAACTGATGAGACCTTAACTAGGGAGAGTAAATCTCTTCACCCTGTATCTATGCCTCTCAGCAGGATTTCCCAAACAAATCCGGGGCTTTAGAACCATTATACGATTATTACATCAGCTCACAAATACATTCTAATTTTTAAGTCTTAAAAAGTGATATGGTTTACAATCTATGTTATTCACTCCCCGTTTTTTTTTTTTGTTTGTTTTTGTTTTTGTTTTTTTTAAGTTGTCACATAAATGAAATGGAAGTTTGCTCTGAAAACACATTTCACTGGTTTATGCAGAGTAAAAACTAATATAGACAACAGACTTTAAAGCTTACTGTTACCTCTGATCAGGTTATCAAAAATACCAGATTTTCAAATGAAAAATGAAATATGTATCAGAGCTCATATACCATTTTACAAGGTCAGGAGGAATTTTATTTATTCCCCTGGCCACAGGGGAATATTAGGAGGCTCATGAAAGCAAAGGCAATAATTTTTAAGAAAAGGAAAGAAGAAAAAGGATGTGAAGAGTTGATTTTAGCAAAATGGAACAACAGGAAAAATCACAGTGACAAACCAACTAATTTAATTTATATAAAGAGAGGAACAGATTAAGATTTAAATCTTATTAGCTATGAAATACCATAAACAATGCTAAACTTTTGGAAAGCCTGAAAATTAGTTAAACAACACTTTAACAGTAGACACGATGGGACGTTTTTAAGGAAATATGCCCTGTTTTGATATTGCCTAAGGTTTTGTCAAGTTGCGTTAAATCAATCTGAATTTCAAACCAAGTTGAACAGAACTCAAATTCAAATGAGAAGGTACCCTGAGAGTATGCCTAGATGACAATAATTCATACTTAAACACAATTGCTTTCAGTTCTGTCTTCACTTAGTTTCCTATGCATGCTATCATACTTAAATCATTTTTCCCTATTGTAATGAAGGTACAATGTTTCCTTTTCTTAAAAAAACAAAGACTATATAGAAAGTTTCTAATGATTTCCCTAATTAAAACAGTGTTTCATTTTGTCTCATTCTCCATGCACTTGTTTTTCTGGAGTAACTAAAATCTTCTTCATATAACTGATGTATATAATGTAATTGATATAAATAATGTCTCTATTGAGTTTAATTGTAATTTCAAACAATTTAATAGTGTAACTGAACAATCTTTTTCAGAATAGTTTTAATTTTTACAATAAACCTAACAGATTTTCATATAATACAGCTTATATGGACACATGTGAAAACTGAAATTATTTATATTGAAAAAAGGAAGTAAAAGAAATGTTTATGTACTGTATAAAGAAACACTTCAATGCATTTCATTTTATCCAGAATGTGTTGGACCTTTAAGTGAAATAAAGGAAGTTAATAGAGTTTAATGAGGTTTCAAATAATTTAAACAGAATTTAATGGAGCAGTGTTGGCAAACTTAAAAGGAAAATCCAAAATTACTTTTTCACAGGAGTGTGAGAGAATTAATCACCCAGAATATTAATAAAACAGAGTGCAATTTATTAGAAATGCAAGAAAAAAAGACTATTTCTGGTTTATCAGAAATTAACAGACTAAGCAGGTGTTACAAAATGATCCCCTTTGCAAGTGATTTATCTGTGATCAATGTTTTAGTTCCTTATGGTAATACTTGATTTTAAATTAAATGTTTTCCTAAAGGAAACAATGAGGCAATACGCTGAAATCACAAGGGCATGGTCACAAATATACTCACTTTCATGTCTTGCATTCAGAAGAGGTTTGCAAAAAAAAAAAGTAATTATTATTCTAAATGTTTCTGTTTCGATTGCCCCAGGTTATTTGAAAGCCAGCCCAGGAAGTATATTACATTTCATCTGAGCATATATGTCAAGATAAGCAGAATAGGGTTAAACAGCAGCAATTTTCATGTTTCATCCTTGGTATATCTCAAGTATTTAAAGTTTTCCTAAGGTAATTATTTTACAGTTCTTGCCATATTTCCTCCCTTCCTTCCTTCCTTCCTTCCTTCCTTCCTTCCTTCCTTCCTTCCTTCCTTCCTTCCTTCCTTCCTTCCTTCCTTCCTTCCTTCCTCCCTCCCTCCCTTCCTTCCTTCCTGCTTTATTTTTTTGGTTTTCATTTTGTTTGTTTGTTTGTTTGTTTTTAACATTTCCAGAGTGTTTGATCCCTCACATGTCCTTCTTCCTGTAGATAAATTATGAACTAACTCTGTGTAGAAGGCACTATGAGTTGCAGCCCTCTTTAGGAGTCCTATCTCATTTTACATGGTATAAAAAATGACAAATGAATAAGCTGATGTCTCTCTCTCTCTCTCTCTATTTCATTATTTGTATTTCTGCACCATTCATTTAATCCCTGGATAAAATGAAACTATCCACTGAGATTAAAGATGAACACTACTCACTTGTAAGCTCATGAACACATGTAGGATCATAAACGTCTTTGTACTTGCTAATTTAATTGTGGTAAATTTAGAAATTTGATTATTCCTTTTTATCTTTTAGATATTTAATACTTATTTACTTGTTTGTTTGTTTGTTTGTTTTTGTGGTGGATTCCTTATATTTGACAAGCTGTCAACTTGTTTGCTACTGGAATAGTGTGTACAAGGTGCCTGCTACTATCAGTTATTTGAGTTCTATAATATAAAAATAAGTTCCAAAATACACATATGCATCTCTTTTGGAAAAAACAAAGGCTACTGGAAATTATGTTCTCACCCCATGTGTAATTTTCCATAAAAAAGTACAATAATCTCTAGGCAGAGTTTATTCTACACTACTGAACTTTTATTTTACTTTCTTTTTACTTAGAGTAAGAAAAGTTGAAAAGATAGATGATTGCTTCTTGTTGGAATGTCAGAGGTTTAAGACTGGGGAGAAAGAAAAGCTATTAAATGAAAGCTCTGTGGGGACAAGAACAACTAGATGTAAAACTGCTATGGGCTGGAAACAGATGAGCATAAGTTTATTAGACAGCTTTACACTGGAGCTATGAAAGACAAAAATCCCAGCCTCATTTGAAGCTGTCTTTTCCCATTCCATGCTTCTTCCTGCTTTACATCTCCACATCACATTCACATTCTTGCACCAGTTCTGTTCTCCTGGATTTCAGGATCATTTAGTTATCTGGCTGCTCACTGACACTTGAACTCAAATCCTGGAATAAAAAGGCTTTTATTGCACGGATAGATGTCGAGGACACAGAGGAGGTATATAAAATGGCATCCTACTGTCCCATCTAAATATAATATAAAGGAGGTCTGCTGACCGTTTTAAGGCAACATTTTTCTAAACGATTTCTGACTAAATTTGAATTCATTTAAAAAATGAAGCAATTTTTTTTTTTTTTTTAGCTCATATAACTTGCACAAGTCACAACAGATACTCATTAGAAATCTGAAAGGTATTTTTGGCAGTTGCAAATTGTGTTTCAGAAAAATTCACTGTGAGTTAATTCTTTTTTGAACAGGGGTAGCAATTCTTGGCATTTATTTTCCACTTGAAATGCACTTGAAATCAAGGAAGTAAAAGGAAATGACTTGCACACAAAGACAAAAATTCAGATAAAAATTAAGTTTGACAAAAAGAAAACTATCTAGAAAATATCTCTGGAAATCCAAACAAGTTGTTCCATGTATAAGAAAAATTGTGCTCCTTGTTTTCAGTGACTGTCATGGCTAATAAAAAACTCTATTTATCTTTCCCCCTTTGGAGTACAGGGTGAGTCATTTCGTTTCCAATGTTACTCATCTTCTCTCATACTGGTGATGTTTTAATTTCTGCCACTGGATCAAATATTGAAATAGCCCACCAAAATGTAAAATTCTGTAGGAGCACATTCATTAATATGTATGGGGATTATGGTTTCTACTACTGTTAACAGAATAGACCTGAAGAAGGGGATTTGCTGGAGAGATTAGTGAGGCTGGAGCTCACCACATCTAAACCATCACTCATGTCACTCTTGATACACAAGCAGCATTGCGCAGCACTTTACAGCAATCTTCAGAACATGCTTATAACACTGTATGGAAGCATTTATAGAAGAATTGAACTGTTAAATCAATGATCACTTAAAAGCTATATTGTCCTAGGACAACAGACACAACTCCTACTCGGTAACGATGAGGTAAGTGATCTGCAACTTATTCATTTTTACAGAAATATTAGTTTCTCAGAAAAAAAGAATGTTTTTTACTCATGTAGCAGTACTTTGAATAAGTTAGGGAGGATTTTGATGTCAGTGACGAACAGAGAAGCATTACACATCTGCTCAATTTCATCTCTCCTGACTCATCGAATAGTAGAGTCAGAGTAGCTTGAAGAAAATAGCAGGTACAATGTATTCAAAGAAAAAGTAGATTTTGTGTTTCCAAGCAGTTGGGGATCTGAGGGTGTTTAATAAAAAAATTATATATCATATTTTTTAACCATTAGGCTACTTTCTTTTTCAGATCTTAACATTTGATCATATTTGAGGTTCACTTGGAACTGTGAGGGCTGCTCTGAAAGTAATGTCACTTATTTCATTATATTGGCCCATGATGTCAGAAGCAGATGCTGGTGGCATGACACTAGAGGTTGGACCTTCCTGCCAATATTCGGCTGGAGGTTGCTGCCGTGTGACAGATGGCAGCAGAGGGGCAGTCTGACAAAATGACGTCTGACATAGAAGTGTGTACGAAAGACAGATGTGTCACTGAATTCCTTACACAGAAAAAATGGCGCCCTCTGACATTCATCAATGCTTGCTTAACATTTATGGAGACCAAACAGTGGATGTTAGCGCAGTGAGGTGACTGGTGCATGTCAGCAGTGGCAATGAGGATATTAAAGGCAAGCCATGCTCCAGATGAACAAACAGGTTTTTGAGTACAGCATGCAGTTTCTTGTTCATTGCTGGTGATAATGCAAAGCTAATGGTGGTGACTATATTGAAAAAATAGTATACTGTGGCTGAGAATTTGCTATACTAGATACACTATAATGCTCTTTGCATTTGTTGCCATTTCCATGAAAAAAAAAACAACAAGAGGCATTACTTTTGGAGCAACATCCTTACATTTCAGAAATTCCCCCCAAAGCAATATTTGTTCAAATCTAGTTTATGTCAGATAACCCTAGAGGCTGTTTAGTTTTAATTGTCTATAAAAGTTAACATACATCATTGTGTCTACTGTGAAATGGCTAACTTACACATTAGAGTGATCTATGAAATATACTTCTACTGCAAAAGTCAACTGCTTCTGGCAGTGCCATTTGTACAAAGCCAATGATCAAAAGATAATGAGAACTGACAGGCAACATCACAAATGCTCCATTGTAAACAGACAGACTAGGAGTTAAGTGAGCAATGATGATTGATTGTTTTTACATTGGAGACATCTCAGAGAAAGAACAAGGATTTCTTGACATTCGCTTTCACATGATGATGACTAACCCTGCACATTCAAATACACTGAAAACACCCAGCTACTCTGAAATAAACAGAGGTGTCTATGAATTACTTTCAAAATAAATCTGTATATCATGACATTCTAAATCACAAACTCCTTACGAATGATTCTTTTGCTACAGTCATTGCTGAATCTAAGACAGTCAGAGAGCCAGTTCCCCAAAAATCCTTCCAAAAAAAGGGAAATAAAAAGATTTCACAAATGTGAAAATATCTCAGTAAAATTCTTTCTGCACTTTCAGAATGTTGTTTTGCCTAATGGTTACAGAACCATTTTATTGGTGCTATGTTACGTGTCTCAATTAGTCAGAAAATGGTAGAGCTCAAAATTCTGGCAGCACATATCTGTAACTGCATGGATCAACAGAATCATTTGAAGTGAATGGCTCTGTGGCCATTACTTTTTTATCCTGTTTGTTGCAGACACAGCAGTCTAATTTTTTTTCTAGTCCCAGTCCTAAACATACTTAATGATCATTATTATGTGATCCTCTCAGTTTTCTCAAACTATCCCAATTATTTAAATATTTTCTCACCTCTTTGAGAAGCATTATTACTCTCCAGTGGACTATTTCCAAGTCAGTTAATGTACTTGAAGGTCCAGTATTTTCGTTGTATTTTCCTATCCTTTAGAAATTGGCAAGTAATTTTTTTTAATTTTTGTATTTAAATTGCTAATTACAATATTGAGTGGAAGGAGACCTCGGACAGTCTCCTTGGCTGCCCTGCTTGATGCAGCTTTCAGTCTGAGAACTATCTGTTCAACACTGTTTAACTGCCTCTGCACCCTTCTACTATCGTTTCAGCTAGACAACGCCTGACTTGCTTGTAAAAAAGTTGCAGGCATCCTGACTTCTGATTCTGTTTTAAGAAATACAACTGCTACTCCTCTTGCTTAAAAAGCTTTTCCCTGTTGGAAAAATACATTAGATTAGTTTGACTTGGTTTGCTCTTTACAGATGTGTGTTTACTGTTACATCATCTTTAAAAATTCATGGTAATTTTTTTCTACGTTTAGGAATTTTCTACTTTTTTTTTTTTTTTTTTTTTTTTTTAATGAAACTAGACTGAATTTCCTAAAATTCCCTGACCTTCTTTTCTCCCTCTTTTTTGTTTTGTTTTGTTTTGAGATAGTATATATATTTCTACTGCATATTTTTAGTAATTTCTTCTTCAGTATATATATTTCTACTGCATATTTTTAGTAATTTCTTCTTCTTCCCTTCCCAAATTCAGAATTTCTATTTTTAGACTTTTTCTTAATTTTCAAGAATTAAGCATTTCCTAAATAGCTTATATGAATTTCTATAGGTCTACTTAAAGTTGTCTGCTGAGGTCATTTAAAAAATCTTAGCATTCTTATCCTTCCTGAAGTTCCCACGTAGATACATGCCATCAGTCAAAATAAAAGTACAGACTTAGCAAGAAATACAGCACTTTAAATCATTAACAGTGCCACTCCTGCTTTATGGGATATGATTTTTAAGTCAAGGCAAGAAAAGAAACATAGAAAATTTGTAATTAAAAGCGAATTAATGAAATGAAATCTCTTTTTCAAGTTAATAGCTTTACTACATGTTTAATTTACTAGGTAGATAAGTTCATATTTTGCCTGATGTCTCAAAGAACAGTTAAAAACTTTTAAAGAATGAAAAACATGACTGTTGATTTCAGATGTGGCATGACTGAGGTGGTATGGACTCTAGCCCTCTACTTTGATGGTTTTGTTCATGTATTCAGGAATAATAGCAGCAGCGCTTAGAACTCACTTTTCTTGAGAGTGAAGATGTACTTATGCAGATCAACATGAGCCAGCTAAAAACTGATATTTGCTCAGTATTCATTCCTCAGTAAAAGGAAAATAAAAAAAAAATCAGTTGTGTGCAAATATTCCTAGTCACTGACAGTGAACTGTTTTTCAGACTACATCTGTTTCCCACTGATTGTTTAATGAGAATGCAGGCAGCACAGAGTGAGAAAGATCAGAGGAGCCTGTGCTCCTCAAGGCTATTACCTTGTTTACCTAACTTATAAAGCCAGGCAAAATATTTCAACCCTTGTTGTATTTGTTCATATTTATTCATTGCTTTCTAAAGTATAATATTCTAGAAGATTTGTACAGCAGCTGACTGAGACTAGGAAAACAGAAGATGTTGCTGGACACACCAGCTCTACTAAATGTCACAGCATTACCCTTGTTTGAATTGGACTGACTGTATAACAAATGAGGCATTGACTGGCAGCAAAACAGATTCCTGGCATTAAATAGGTTCCAATTATCCATGCCATAGCTACTAGACACTAGATACACCTCTGGACAACCAGATAAGTGGACACCTGCACTTTGAGGCATGAAGGCAAAGTGGATGGCAGCGAAGAAATGGACAGGTTTCCTCTGGAGCCTGAGCATAGTGGTGTGACTGGTACAGCAGAAGGTGCTGCCCACCAAGGCAGAAAAGCATTGCTAGAGCTATACAAAGATAAGCATAAAGAAGGCAGGCGGTCTCCAGAATCATGGGGAGAGCTGGAAGTAGAGACTGGAAAAGCAGTGTTGTGTGTTGGCCAAGAAGTGACAGCCTGCATCTGAAGTGCTTAGGTAGCACTGTGGCATGCTGAGAAAAATTGCCTGGTCATGAAAATCATTCCCTCTGCTTCACACAGTGCCTACTTAGCATTTAAAAGGTTTGCCAAAACCTACAGGGCAGGGATAACAATGGTTGTTTTAGAAAGTTCAGAGAAATGAAAATTCCCTGAAGACACCCCCCACCTTAGGATGCAGGAAGAGTAGCTGTCAAATGGAAGAAACAGGACAGGAAAAGTAGAAAATATTCAGAAAATTTATTTTTGAAAATACTATATTCACTTGGTGGCTAACTTTTAAACTTCCTGTAGTATAAATTTTGTTCCTGTCCAACCCCATCACCTGTAGCTCCACTATCTGGGCCCAACCCTGGTGAAAAAGCACTGTTTGGTATGGGAGATGTAATGTGATATGGAGAAGCAGCAGATGCAGCAGGAGCAGCATCCTGGATGCAAAAGGGCAGCTCACTGCCACTGATGCAGCAGGACCTGACCATATCTTCAGAGGGCTTTCTGTTCAGGTGGCACTCCTTCAAATCCAGGTCCAGTGACAGTGCAACTGGTACTCTATTTTTTTACACCAAAATTCCTTTTGAATCTTCTTAGCAGATTGGTATAATCCCTCTTTAAATATGGGTTATAGTAGTAGACTAACTACAAAAATGCAAAGAAGAATGAGTTATCACCATTTAAAGACTGGAAAAGACAAAGATACAATAACTAATGATTAGAGTCTCTAAAGTCAGAGAGGACAGCTCAGGGGCATTTTAAACATGAATGCATGTGAATAAAATGTGATGGTTCTGCTAACTACATAGGTCTCTCTGAAACTAATGCCTCCTATTTATTTCCATGGAAACAACAACAAAGAGCGCAGTAACGCTTTTTGATGCAAAATTCATCAATTCTCACCTACAAAACACTATTTTACAAGATAGTCATCACCTGCTGCTATGCATTTTCACCAGCAATGAGCAAGAGCTTCATACCATGCTTGTAAAAATCTATTGTTACCGTTACTGCTGAAATGCTTCACCAACTGCCTCCTTGTACTCACATCCACTGCCTAGTTTCCATAAACGTGCAACAAATGTTTATTAATGGGTGCCATTTTTTTCCGCATGGAAGAATTCAGTTCCACCTCTATGCTTCATATGCGTTTCCACGTCAGACGGCATTTTGTCAGACTGTCCCTCTGCTGCCACCTGTCACACAGCAACAAACTTTAAGAGAGTATTGAAAGGAGGAGGTTCAACCTCTACTGCCTTACCACTGATACCCGCTTCTGACATCACGGGCCAATATAATAAAATAAGAGTCATTCCTTTCTGAGCAGTCCTTGTAATAACCACTCTAAGTTGTATTTTTGACATTTGGAAGTAGCAAAGAAATGTCAGATTTTCAAAAGCATAAAAGCTGGTTTTAAAACCCAACTACCAAAAGCTTTCTGCCACCTCAGTTTGAATTGACTAACCACAAATCGCTCAAGTCCTGAGAGGTATTTCATGGGTAGGGGGACTGTATACCTCACTGTAGAAACTGCTACTTTATCTGCTAGGAATTTACCATGTGAGACAGATCTTGGCAAATCCCCTTCTGTAGTGAAGAATCAATGAGGTCGAAGCTGACAAATGTTTTCATGCTATCAGTGTCAAATATTTGCAGAGGTCATGTATTACCAGCACATCCTTTCTGAAGAACATTTCTTCTACCACTGCAGAGTTTCCCGACCAATTCTACAGTTGTATGATTCTGTAATAATGAAATAATGTAAAAGTAGTGTCAGCAACATTGTTTGGAATATAATGAGAAGACAAGGAGACAGATTTTGATTAGTAACCTAAATAAGAATCAATATCCACAAGATTTTAGTATAGTTGCTTTCTTTTAGCAACATCCTGATAGCTGAAGATTCAACTACATAGAAAGTTTTCTGGGAACATTTCATTAAGGTTGCATGTTTGAAAACTCAGCTCTCTGAGGTTTATTTTTTTGCTTTTGATGGAGTAAGTAATGCAATCTAAATAGTATTTTGGATTGAAATGCATCCAGATACTGTCTGAAGGGAATCCATACTGAAGTTTCTCTTCACATCACACAAAATACCTACTATTTTAACATAATGAATGCTTCAGCAATGTTGAAATGGGCCTTTACTTATTAAGCTGTATTTTTTCTCAGGCACGTCAGTTGAAAACAGTGATGTCTTCTAACAGTTGCATGTTCAGTAATTCAGGATCCTCTGGTTCCTGCTCTGATCATCACATTAATTTTTTTTTTTTTTTTTTCACTGCATTTAAAATACTTTGAAATTGTCTTTCAAGTGCAATTATATTTATACATGAAGTTACGGAAAAGGTCTCACTGATAAGTTGTGCAAAAGCATTAAAAATCCATTATCTCCTCTAGGGATGATTTTGTCTGCTAGAGCATGCTATTACCCTGTTTGCCAGTTAAACAGTTGTTCATCTTGGGAGAATCAGTATCGGTTAAGGATTACACCCAGTTTGTCTTCTCTATATTGTTTTTCTGATATTCTCATTTATTTCTTACTTTTCAATTTCTGTTCTGTTATCAACATATCAACACATTTCATAAATAAATGGTTTCTAGGAAAGATTGCAACATTTTTGACATATATATGAGATATGAATGTACAAAGGGATATAAATATTATTAGGAAGCTGAAGGATATACTTTTTTGTTCTCTGCTAGAGTATGGAATCAGAAACAGAAGTTTTTTCTCCATCAGTGCATATAAACAACTTTTACGCTTTCTCTTATTGGGTAAACTGCATATATATTTGGGTCATTCTCCAAAGTTCTTCCAAGTTGCCAGCATCCTTTTTCAGATGGAGATAATGCATCTAGATAAGAATGTCATCATCAGTGTTATTAATTATATCTAAAAGGGACACCATCCTGCTTTGTCCCTTAGTTTTCCTCGCCTGATGCAAGAAACACGATAAATAAATTTTATAGTTAAAGAAGACCAGCAAGTAACCATTCAGTATGTTAATTACCATAATCCCTAGTTTTTTATCAGTGTCTGTTCATTCAGGTACTGTTTGTCATCTCGAAAGTGTACTTACAGATTAATGCTTTTTTTCACGCATAGCCTTTCAATTTCTGTGAAAGATAGCATTCTTAAAGCACATATTTTAACATAGATTTATTTTAATGATCAGTTTAGACTCATTTCTGAACTGACCTATTGTTTATTAATCTAGCTATCATGGCTTTTGATTTTCTGGGGCTTTTCAATAGTAGTTCATGCTTTTTTATAAGTCATGACAATTATAACACTAGATCAAAAGGAGTTTACTTTATGATGTGAGGATTCCTTGCTTATAATTGCTTGTTATTGTTTATCAGTTAAGAACTTTTAATGACCTTCTATAATGTACTTTTCTGCAAGATTATTAAGATGGGATAAAACAAACAAAAAGAGCTTTAATCAACATTTATTTCCTGATTAGAATTTTTACCATGAACTTTATAATCACATGTATATTGATGATAACAATGCATCTATGTTTCTCTGTGTCAAAAAAGATATGGATGGTAGTTAGAAAGAAATTGAGAAGGATGAAAAGTGTAGAAAACCAAAATGAAACTTTTTTTTTTTTTGTCATGGAAGATATTTTCCCACAGTAGTTACACGGAAAAAAAAAAAAAAAAAAAAAAAAAAAAAAAGGAAGCACTATATTTCTATAACACAGAATATGATAATTTCTGAGTTAGGAATTTAGGAGAAATATTTGTATGAAGTGAGTTTGTGGAAAGGTTTATGAATTAAGCAGAAATAAGAATAATTCAAATAGAGTAAGCACGAAATAAATTGGATGGAAGAACTTTATAAAGCGAGTAGGAGTTGAAATTAAAGAGTTTGAATTAAAGAGCATAGTCATCATGATTTTTTTTTTATTTTTTAATGTGGAGTATCAGTTGCTGGTATGTTCTGGTCAGAAAAAAAAAAAAAAAAGAAAAAAAATGAAGCAGATATTCCTGCAAGGTGTAACTCCTACAACATCAAAATAACACCTAGAACTGTGCTGCCATGTGTTTTTTAATTATTTAGTAGACAATTAATTGATAAAAATAGGAGGATGTAGTAATTGGCAAATGAAAACATTTAATTGCACCATTTTACTGAACTCAAAAAAATCTCTTTAGTTCAAAATTTTTTTAATAAGAGAAGAGATAGACTCCAGCACTAAAAGCTAGAATTTTGTTGCTCATCATGTGCTTATGTATTGGTTAATATTCCTGCTCCTACTGAAATGAAAACATAAATTGCCTGCATAAATGAGAGAAAATGTGAGCTGAAAGTTTATATGTATGCTTGCTGCAGAATAATCTCGTTAAACAGTTTGTATAACAGAGATATACCCTGAGAAGCAGTAAAAAAGGCATTTGAAATTAGACATCCTAAGCAGAAATCTGGTCTGTATGGCAAAAGGGAAGGAAAAATAATAAAAAGCTGGAAGGAGGAGAACAGTATTCAATTTTCTTCAGGATGAGATCCAAAACGTAAACTATTTATTTTAATAAAGTCATAACAAAGTGCTTCCAATTCTATTGAATATATCTTTAGTAAATAAATGAGAGTTCATAGGAGCAAGCAACTGTAAAAGAAAATAATATGCTCATCATTTTGTGCATTTTGGCATTAATCTAATAATATATCCTAATTTCAGAATTTAGAGTTGTCTTTCAATACATAAAAAATACTACTTATCCCACTAGAAGTTTTTCAGAATCTTGCAAGTTGTAGGAAATGTAAACATATTTATATATATATTATGTACATGATGTTATGAATCTGCATTCATTGCATAATGATACATGTATATATAATACTTCTATTACAAAAATAAATAAAAATGAAAATGAAAATGAAAATGAAAATGAAAATAAAAATAAAAATAAAAATAAAAATAAAAATAAAAATAAAAATAAAAATAAAAATAAAGGAGCAGCAGTGGGGTAGCTACTTATTAAATCTGTGAAAGGCTTCACTCAGTGGTGTTTGCATATATTAGAAAAACTGAACAATACTAGACCTTGGTGTTGTCAAAAAATATTTATAAGTAAAGAGAGTTGCCTGAGTGAAGTATTGGCTGGAAGGGAGGAACAAACAGGATCAGGGTGACTGCTCAAATCTGCAGTGTATGTCATGAGAACCCCCTGCTATCTTCAGGGGAATGGAAACATATCATCAACCACAGAATGTAAGTCACTGATTAATAAAAATAGAGCCCCAGAAGATAACCTCCCCACCCCACAGCCAAAATGAGATTGCTTTTTAGTTATGAGCAGACTGGTATTCTGTTATTAGTATAACGTAATTCGAGTTTTAAAGTAAACATAGCTGCACAATATGGAGTCAGTGGCTTCAGTGGGCTTAGAGAGAAATTAAATTACTTCTGTTAATGTTAATTCATCCTCTAATGTGACTCTCCATAACTCAAAATTCTCATGCCTCTAATGTCATTCCTGTTACATTCCATTACATATTGTTGCCATGCGACAGGTAGCAGCAGAGGTACACTGAAAAAACAATATCTGACACGGAAGTGTGTATGAAGCAAAGGCGTGGAACTGAATTATTCCATGCAGAAAAACTGCACCCGCTGACTTTCTTCAATACTTGCTGAATGTTTGTGGATAACAAACAGTAGATGTGAGCACAGAGAGATGGCGCATTGCTTCTTTCAGCAAAGCAACAGCAATAGTAAGTCACCTCCACTAGTGCGGATTTTTACGAGCATGACATGCAGGCTCTTCTTCATTGCTTGTGAAAATGCTTGACAACTGGTAGCTGTAGAAAAATAGTGTTTTGTAGCTGAGAATTTGCTCTATCAGACACTGCTATTGTACTCTTTGTTTTTGTTGTAGTTTCCATGGAAATAAGTAGGATGCATTGCATTCAGAGTGACATATGTAATATAAAGGTCTAATATTTTTTTCAAATTATCATTGTATTTGCAGTGCATACCTAGCACAAACAAATCTTCTTCTAACACTCACAATCTTCACTTCATCTCATTGTTAGCTACTGAACATGCAGTAACTTCAAATTATGTAATATGACAATATAGTTATACAAACTATGGATTTTTTTTTACTGTATTGTTAAGAGAATTTGGAAACAAAGACCTTTAAAAATAGTTTAAACAGAATTGTTATTAAAATATTACAATTTCTAATTTTTTTTTTAATTTTAGTTTGTGGAAAGCATCACAATCAAAATGTCATAATTGTCAGGTGGAGTCCCTAATGACTGGACAAAGAGAAACATAATTCTCATTTCTAAGATGGATAGAAAGGAAGACCTTGAGAACTGTAGATCAGTGAGCATCACCTCTGTGTCTGAGGTCATGAAACCTCGTGAGGCCCCATTGGGAGTACTGCATCTAGGCCAGGGGCCCTTGGCATGAGAAAGACATGCAGCTGTTGGACTGGTTCTGGAGGAAGGCCATGAAGTTCATTAGAGGGCTGGAGCACTTCTTCTATGAAAAAAAAGTCAGGGAGCTGGGCTTGCTCAGCCTGGAGAAGAGAGGCTCAAGGAAGACCTCACTATGGCATTCCAGTGCTTGAGGACAGGTTATAAACAGGAGGGAGTGTGACTCATTATACAGCATGATAGTGATAGGACAAAGGGGAATGGTTTTAAACTAAAAGAGGGGATGTTTAGATTAGATGCTAGGAGGAAATTCTTTACTTAGAAGGTAGTTGGACATTAGCACAGGTTGACCAAAGAAGATGTGGGTTTTTTTCCGTATTCCTTGAGGTACTCAAGACCAGGTTGGTTGTGGCCCTAGGCATCCTGATCTAGTGGCTGGCAACACTGCCCATGGCAAATTGTTGGAATTAGATGGCCTTTAAGGTCCCTTCTGATCCAAGCCATTCTATAACTATGATTCTACGAAGTATATTTTTGAAAAGACTGTCTGAATACAACTGGTGTGAAAGCAGATTACAGAAAAAATACTAACTTTTTTTTCATACATACATATATTTAGAAACCTACAAAAATTTTTAGGTTTCTCTCTGAGTGTGATGTGGAACATATTTCTTCAGAACTGTTTCAGAATGGCATTTGTTTAATTATGAACTAGGCAAGGGGGTATAGAGCAAGCAAAGGCAAAACAGATGCGCTGTAACAAAAATATATACCTGCTTTGTAACTACTTTATGGTAATAAAGTTTGATTTCTGTGAGTCAAATGAAAAAGAAATTACAAATATTCTATATTTAAATTTCAACTGTTTAGCTACAAATAATTACTGGGAGTTACTGGGGATGCTGGAATACTTAGCTAAAGTACTTTACTTAGGGTGTTTTCTTACATCCTAACAATCAATGTATGTAGGTTAGGTTGTTCCAAAACTAATGTCTCCTAGTTATTTTAATGGAAACTACAACAAAGAGAACAATAGCACTATTTGATCGAGCAAACTCACATCTACAAAATACTATTTTCTGACACAGTTACTAACATTAGTTATGCATGTTCAATGGGGATGAACAGGAGCCTCATACTGTGCTCATAAAAATCTGCACAAGTGGAGGTGACATACTATTACCGTTGCCACTGCTGAAACATGCCATCCACCACCCCTCACTGCGCTTACATCCCATTTGGTCTTCATAAACATTCAGAAAGCATTGGTAAATATCAATGGGTGCCACTTTTTTCTGCATGAAGGAAATAAATTTCTCTCCTTTGCTTCATGTACATTTTCATGTCAGGCACCATTTTGTCAGTGTTCCTCTGCTACCATCTGTCTCACGGCATCAACATGTAATGGAATATTGGTGGGAAGGTTCCACCTGTACTTCTATAACTCTAACATCTGCTTCTGATGTTATGGGACAACATAATAAAATAGGAAGCACTAGTTTTACAGCAGCCCTTGTACTTCTGTCCTACTGTAAAACAAATATTTTTTTAAGTGATGATTTATTATTTCCTCTAATGTTTTCTAAGAAGCACTTGTAATTGACACAGAGTACCCACTGCCATGCATCTTTCTTTGCTGTTCTTTGAATACAGTGTTTCCTCTTATAGCAGGGTTGAAGTTATTGCAGTTTCTCTGTGCAGCAGCAGTTTCTCCTAATGGCAGGGTTTGTCTGCAATTAAGTGGCAATAAAGACTTCTAGACTTGTAGTAGACTAAAGAAAAACACTTACCTATGGTATTCCTGGAATTGCCTCTAAAACTCACAAGACGAAACCATTGCCATGACAACATACTGAAGGCTGGAGTGTTGCTGGAGGACAGAGTTTTGTGAACAATGGGACAGTCTTGTTCATTCTAAAAATACATTCCTGTTTTGGTGCAATAAGTTATGTCTGCAAACTCGTTTTTGAAAAAGTTTTTTATTGTAAACTAACTTGTTTACAACTTTGAGATCGTGCACCTGTAAATCTAGCAGGTACAAAAGGATGCCTGAGAGAAGATTCAGAATTTCAAGACTTGGATGCTTCAGAATGAGTGCTTTCACAGATCAGCAACCCTGTCCCTCTGACTGGACCAATGCTGGAAGCCAGATTGGTTATGTCTTTCTCCATCTGTCTCTCTCTCTCCCCCCACTCTGCTCCCCACCTCTGTTTCTTTTTTTCTTTCTCTCATATAGTTGTTAAATAATGCCAGTCTTATTTATATTTCTTCTAAAGCCATATAGTTTTGTTGCATACCTTAGAATTGTAAGAGTGTTGATACTTTTAAGATAATTGTAGTACTGAGATTCTCATTAAAATTGATGTTTGTGTTTGGAGCTTAAGTGTTAGTTTCTCCTTTATGTAACCAGTGAGGATTTGTAAATATGGTCACCTCTCCCTCCCTTCATGGGTGTGAGGGAAAATTGCTTCAATTAGGAGCTTTATTTGGAAAGTGTGAAGTGACAATATCCAGCGTGGAACACACTTCAAGGTTACCTTGTTCATTTACTAGCGGGCTGTAGATGTAGTTTTCAAGAGAGACATGGAAAACCTGGGTCAAACAAAAATTTTTTTTTTTTTTTTTTTTTTACTGGGGAGGGTGCGCCTCTTCAATTTGACAGGAGACAGAAACTTTGCACTGGAGTTCAAACTGCACTGAATGATTGATGTGTTACAGAGAAGTGCTATCACTCCATTCTTCCAGATATTTCTGAAGTTACAGTAATGCATTATGACTGAAACGTCTAAGTCATTTTCCTCCTTTCAGAAAAAAATATAATAGCAGATCATGTTGATCATGTATCTAAGAGAAGACAATGACTGGATATTTTATTTATTTTTTAATATTGTAGTTACAGACAGTCTTTCGTACAGACTATACGACTAACACTTTGTTCTTTACAGAGAATGATATTGCAAAGTTGTTTATTGGGCAAAAATAAACCATCCTTCCCATTAAAATACACACTTCAGCAGAGTGGGTTTCCAATTTACCCAAGACCACCGTACATTTTGCTGTGCTAACTTCTACAACAGGGAAAATATTTGATGCTCAAACAGACTGCTACAAGTTTCCTTGGAAACATAACCCTTAAGTTCAAACAGTTTGGATAGGAAGCTAAGAACTGTATTCCAGCTGAAGTACAGAAAAGTCAGAATACCATGTTTTGTTCAAATGCATATATAAATATACATTCTTATCTATATACAGAAATAGACTTTAATATTCAGCATGAGTAAAATGAAAAAAAATTGTCTATGATACTGTAGCTCAGACCCAAATTTCCTATCCACAATATGCAAAATAAATAATTTAAAGGACTAAAGGAGTTATGAGTACTCTAAACTTAATAATCCGATAAAGTAATTCGTGAAAGGACTTGGAACGAAACTGTGTTCAAAACAAAATTTTTTAAAAGTCTACAAAGATTAAGTAAGTCTGCAAGGACATTTAATCCAGACAAGAAAGGAGAAAGGAAGAAAACCAGGGAATCCTGAAGTGAATGGGAAGGGAAAAATAGCCCTGAGCAAGGGGGAGAGGAACAGGCACATCCATTGACATGCTGAGGAATGACCATCATCATGATTCTCCAGGATTTAGCAGTGTTTAAAAAGTAATCACAGTAATTGCTTTCAAAGAGTAATGAATGTCAATACTAATTTTTCTTTGTAAATTAAAATTACAACAGGTTTGTGATATTAACAGAGAGAAAAATCTCTCTGTATGTTACATAAATGCTGTTGAAGTGCTTTGTCTCTCTTTAAACACATTCTTTCCTTCAGATTATTGTTACAAGGGCAATTTCACAGAGTTAAACACAAAAACAGTTTGTTGATCTAGAGTAGGTCAGCAGCTTGTTGGAGATTACATATACATATATATATATATTTTCTCATAGTTACTGCCTTCTGTAGAAAAATAGGTCTTCAGTTTGTATATCTAAATCTCCTTTTGAAGTGTTCAAAGGGTGTGACAAAGTTATTCAAAGGAAATGAATCACTGATATCATACCCTTGCTCTCAAGTATAGGAGAAAATTTGGAAGTCAGATGTAAAAGTAAACATCAATCAGAAGATCTACTTCCTACGATATTTTTTTCCTCCTGCTTTCAGTATGCTCTTTGAGAAAAGAAAGACAGATTTTTTTTTTTTTCAACTGGATTTACATGCATCCTATTTTACCACTGTAGCATATGACAGAATACAGAGCTGGATGAGCAATATTAATTCCATTGGAAAAATGGGCTAGGAAGGCTTTTAGAGTCACGGGAAAACTATTTTAAGGTAGGAATAGCTTGGAACTTTCAAAGTCCTCCATGTCAAGCAGTCAAACCATCTATCACAGAATTACAGAATCACAGAATTGTAGGGGTTGGAAGGGACCTCCAGAGATCATCGAGTCCAACCCCCCTGCCAAAGCAGGTTCCCTACACCAGGTCACACAGGTAGGCATCCAGGCAGGTCTCCAGAGAAGGAGATTCCACAACTTCCCTGGGCAGTCTATATACCCTATACAAACTAACACTAAAACCATAAACTTTCTTATCTCAGATTTCAGGGGAATTATCTTCTTGTTTAAAGCATTACAAATAAATTCCAAGAGATTTACTACTTTACTGGTTAAAAAATTTCCTCTCTTTCCCAATTTTCATAGGTATAAGCATTTTAATATCTGCTATTTAGTAGTCGTCTGTGTAGTGATATGATTCAGTGATTATTAATTTTTCAATGAAGATGTTCTGAGAAACCAATTTATGTGCATGTCTGAAGGACAGTCTGTTTCTTGTCCCAAATCCAGCTGACATGTATCTAGCACTGATACAAAAAAATATATACTAGCAGGATCTTAGCAGGATAACAGTTTTCTATGCCAGGAAAGATATGAGATCCAATTGGAGAGCAGGAGATCTCAGGGGAGGCAATTTGAGTGCTATTTATCTGCTAAAAGATGGAACAATTTCTACATGAAGAGAGAAGGATAACTCTGTTTAACATCACCATGGAATTTTTATTTCAGTCGAAAGTTTTCTTTTTCAGCTACTCAATTTCTATGCACAACTGTGTCTATTGGTTTTCTTAAAACACTGCCCACAAAAAGCATAAAAGCAAGCAACTAGGATGGGGCCTTTTAGAATCTACAACTGTTCCTTGTTATACATTAAAAGAAATATGCCAAATAAAAGCATATATATGAAAAAGATTTGAACAAAAGAACAATAATAATGAAGACTGTTTTTTTTAATGTACCAACCAGCTTCTTTATCTAGCCTGGGCTCTAAAAACCACTGTATACCTGTAGATATGCAAGAATAGAACAGCATCTGGGTATGTCAACAGTGTGGTACATTCCCTGAATGCAAACAAATAAAAACAATCCTGTATATCAGATCTTAGGAACTGCATTGTGCTGAGCAGCAATACTATGTAGGAAAATAAAAAATTAACAAAATAAAACTAGAAAACCTCATAGGCATGTTTTCTGTGGGAAGCTAATACCTCTATTACAACTGAAATACAGCGCGAGAAAAAGATCACAACCTATCTGAACGCTTTTTGTTATTCATTGTATTCAAAAGCTATATACTAAAATGGAAAAGAGCAATTTTATGAAAGACAGGGTAAACTGTTTACCCGAGTCTTTATTCTGCATTTCCAAGAACTGTGAATTTTAGGTGCATTCCTTCACACCAGTGATATAATTCAAAAGAAATATCTAGCTCTTTCTCTTGAGAACTACTGAGTTATTAACATTAATTTACAGAGAAAGAAAAACAAGTTTTAAAAAACACTGAGATTTTTTTTTTCTGCTGTATCTTTATGTTATGTGTCTTTTCTCAGTTAGTTTAGTGAGAAAATGGAACGGCAGAGATGTATTTGTTTCATTTTTTTTAGCTTCTCTTCTGTTGTAAAAACTTAAATTTATGAGAACTGTTGACACTCGTACCTTAGACCTCAAGATCAGACTACGGACTGGAAGGGGCGGTCCTTGAGAGCAGCCCTGTGGAGAAGGATCTGGGGTCCTGATAGATGAAAAGCTTAACATGAGCCAGCAGTTTGCCCTTGCGGCTCGGAAGGCAAATGGTATCCTGGGCTCCATCAAAAGAGGGGTGGCCAGCAGGGACAGGGAGGTGATTGTCCCCATCTACTCTGCTCTTGTGAGGCCCCATCTGGAGTACTGTCTCCAAGTGTGGAGCCCCCAGTACAAAAAAGACAGGGAGCTGTTGGAGAGGGTCCAGAGGAGAGCCACAAAGATGATCAAGGGACTGGAGCACCTCCCCTATGAAGACAGGCTGAGAGAGCTGGGCTTGTTCAGCCTGGAGAAAAGAAGGCTGCATGGTGACATCATTGCAGCCTTTCAGTACCTAAAGGGAGCCTACAAACAGGAGGGAAATCAACTCTTTGAAAGGGTAGACAACTGCAGGACAAGTGGAAATGGTTTTGAATTGAGGGAGGGAAGATTTAAGTTGGATGTCAGGGGGAAATTCTTTACAGAGAGAGTGGTGAGGTGCTGGAACAGGCTGCCCAGAGAGGTTGTAGATGCCCCTGTCCCAGAGGTCTTCAAGGCCAGATTGGATGGGGCCCTGGGCAGTCTGGTCTAGCATTAAATGGGGAGGTTGTTGGCTCTGCATGTGGCAGGGGGGTTGAAGATTCATAATCCTTGAGGTCCCTTCCAACCCTGGCTATTATGTGATTCTGTGATACTGTGATCACTCAATGTTTTAAGGTATAGATATTTGAAGATAGATATTCAAAAAAGAAGGCATACAAATGCTCTATTGTCCTGGTTTTATCAGTATTCCATATCATGACATCATGAGGCCAGCTGTTAGTGCTAGAACATAGTGCTGAGAAGCTGCACTTTTTGGTTCCTGTATCCTGGCAGTCTCAGCTATTCTCATGTGGGTTCCAGCTCTCCAAGAAGAACATACACCAAGAAGAGATGGACTACAATTCCCAGAAGACTTTAGTACTCCCCACGTGATTTCCAAATCCAAGTGATGAGAGAGAACTCTTTTCCTTTCCAGGCAGTGCAGATACTGGCACAGCTGGAAATCTTTTATCTCCCATTTGTTTTATTTATTACATGTAAATCCCTTTTTTGTATCATATTATCTTAAATTCTTCTATCTTTTGTAGTAAATCAGTTATATCTCCTTATCTTTATTGGATTGTCTCCATTTTCTTCTCCCCAGAAAAGGAAAGAGTGAAAAAAAAAAGAGGCCAGGAAGGTCACTTGTGATAACATCAACAAAATCGCAACAGATACAAAAGCTAGGTTAATTATTTTGATTCAAAGGCTACAACCTTTCCATGTGTATTTGTAATATTTAGTTCTCAGTTTTCCTGTTTAATCCAGTTACTTGGCAAAATCCAAGCTTCGTAGATCACACCAGCTCCAAAAAGAAATCCTTTGATAGGATTTTGTACAACTACTCTTAAGCAGAAGAGGGGTAAAACAAAACATATTTTTCTACTTACAGTTTTGACTTCTAAAGAGATAATCTGCACTTTACAACTAATCTTCTCCACTGCTTCTGAAAGTTTTGCACATGCATTTCTTTCTCCTCAAATCCTCATTCTCCAACACTCTTCATCAATATATAGTGGAAGCTCCACTGCTTTCACAGTAGTAGAGTAGTAGTAGAGTGCTTCACAGTTTTGGTTGTATTTTGCTCTTCATCAGTTCCTAACAATCTTAAATGAAAAAAGAAAAGAAGGTCCTATGGGTTCTGCAATTGTTGTTCACTTGCCCTGATGAGATGAGATAAAGGATCACGGTTCATCTTTATGGCTTCAGATTATGTGAAGCACATGCTCTCACTGGGGAAAACAATCCCTGGTGGGTACAGAGAACTGATAAAGCAGGGAGTAGCTCTAGGCTTGTGCTGCCAGATATAGTCTGTCAAACCTCCAGGAGAGAAGTTTTCACCCTACTGCCAATGTCTGAAATCCAGCAGTAAATTCCTGTCAGTTTGCTGATGAATGGAGGTCAAAGTCTCTTTGATTCAGTAAGGTCTAGCCTAGCTTATAAATATCAAAATTTACATAAGTGACAACTGATCTGACATTCTCACTTACTCATGAGAGAACTTTTTGATTTTTTTTCTGCATCACATAATTTTGCAGCAAATACAATAGCTATGTGTTCTGTTTTTGTCTGAAGATGAAGGGGAGATTTGTACTTTTACTCATTAATAACCTTGGCTCATTTGCTGATAACCTCAACAGCAATTTCCAGCCCATTTCTAGCATTTGCCTCTTCTTTGAATTAAAATTAAAATTCAAAATAATACAGTCAATCCTGTCAAACAATCCTTCCTGTCAATCAGTTTAAAGCATATCTTTGAGACCAGGCATCCGCAGAACAGAAGTAAAAAAATAAATCATTTCAATTATACCCATGCAGTTCAAATCAGCAGTGAGTAATGCAATACCTGAATATTTCTGCTTGTATGATTACACAGAAAATATCTGTTCAGTATTTCTGATTTGCTTTAATGATGCAGCTGGAGTCTAAATTTTGCCACTGGCCAACACCACACCTGCTATGTCTGCTGCTGAACCATTTTCCAATGAGCAGCAGTAAGTAAAATAAAGAACTCAACTCATGCCACTCCCCTGGCAACTCTATAGGCTAATGTTCTCTTAATAACAGGTAAATGTTCTCTTCTTACGTTTACATTCTCGTATCTCACATCTGAGCAATGTGAGAAAAAAAAAGTCTGCTGGAGAGTAGCACACACAGTTAAAGGTAACTATGTGGTTAAATCTACTGCTAGGGTCTTGAAAATTGACTTCTACTGAATTTAAAAGGAATGAAATGACAGTTTCATAGTAATAGTGATCCCCCAATCTTTGGAGGTAAGAGTGAACAAGATGGCTTTGTTATCCTTTGTTTTAAAAGAAGGAAAAACAAGAATGTAGAAAACAGGAGTACATAGAAGATTAAATAATAGGGTAAGGTTTAAATGCTGACTGAAAATGATATAAAATTATTGGTAAACTCATGTTTCCACTTTCTGAGTGTTATGACAAAGAAAACAGTATTCTGACATTTGTACATTTTATGAAATTAAATAAAATCAGACTATAACTATTTTCAGCAAAATAGGTTTTTTTTTTCACTCAAAATTTTGTTAGTAAGATCAAGCCCACATTTTAAGCTTCACTGAAGACACTCTGGGTTTGTTATCATTGAAAGATGATGGGAGAAGGTCTGGAAAGGCATCAGAAATTTCAGTCTGAGAAAAGAACTGAAAAATAAAAGGTAACACAAAATCTGGCGATTTTAAAGTTATTGTTAAAGCAAAACCTATGACAATAGCTAGAAATTTCCCAGAAGGGATGTAAAGGTAAATACAGTTATATGCTTATTTTTTCCTTTATCAGCAGCTACAAAATGTTCATTTTATGGAGACTTCTTTTTTTTTCCACCTATTCTCTCATGGTGGAAGATACTGAAGAGGCCAAAGACTGAAATAAACCAAATGTATTTCTGCAGAAGAGGTACAAGGCCAAGGAAGCTTAGCTGAAACTGGAGCCTTCTAACTGTGATGAACTTCACCAAGGACTAAAAGAGCCAATACTTTAGAAGAATACAAGTTCACAAATCCCAGTAGAATTGAATAATTGTCATGTAGGAAAGATTAGACATTAGAGTTTTAATAATTTATCAGAATTACCCATCTCTGATAACATGAAATTTATTTCTCCCATAGAGATTTTTTTAACAAGACAAGTACAGATGTTGTGAATACATTTAGAAGCTAATGGCTGGCCAGATAAATAGAACATAACAAAGATCTAGGAGAACATAACCTTTCTTGTTTCTCCTGGTCAAACTGATGCTGGATATGTAGGAGAAGACATTCCTGAAATGTCCAAACAGAACTAGTCCCATGGCACCAGGAGCTTGAAGGACCACCTTAGAAGATAAATATCACTCACTATAGAAAAGTGGAAAATCACCATAATGATATCTATAGTGATTACATTTCTGTGTCTAATTAAGAAGTGGTGACTTGCTGAGTAACATTCTGAAGTTATAGATAGTGATAGATTTTTTGTGACGCATGAAAGAAAGTACTAATAATCTATAATGTTACATGAAACAGTTCTATTAAATGCTGATGCTGTGGAAGAAGTGACCATATCCAAAATAATCACCCATGCAAAAACTTTTGTACTTGAAAACTGCCAGGCTTCAAAACATCAGTTGGTAAAATGAAAAAGTTACTTTAGTAAGGTTGTTATTGGGCAAAGTTAATCTGTTTTATGTAGATTATATTCTGTCTAAGTCATTCCTAAAATTACTCAAGTAGTTATTTAAAACTAGTACTTTCCAATGTAGTGTGGCAATAATAGTGCTAGTCATAGGAAGTAATATGCAAGAGACTTGGTAGTAACCCAGGCTGCAAGGTGTTCAGGCAAGTTTGGAAGCCTTATCTCAAAAGATGGAAAATTCTGTTGCAGCCAGAGTTGAATTGCAGACAGCTATTCTATCACCTGCAATGCTTAATTTGCATAACAATCTTGTTCTATGATGATTTGTAAGAAGACTTGAGTTCTCTGCCCACCTTAGTATTAAGAAATTTCAATGAATGCATCATGTAATCCCTATGTGGGTCAACAGGTCATTCTGGACTGTATCTGGACATACAAAAAGGAATATACATGAGATATTTAAGAGTTGTGAAAAACATGCAATTCCAAGTAAAGTTGGATTTCTTCAAATAAGATATAATATTTAGCATTCTCCATTGATGTACTCTAAAAGAAAATACCTGTGTATCCACTTTGGATAACACTCTTGATTTTGAGGCATCTATTTCTTACAGTGGGAAGTAAATCATAAATTAGGAAGGCATTCAACCATGTTAGGAGTTTTGGACTGCACTATAATAAATTATAGATAAAGTAATAGCTGCATTGAAAAAAATAGTTTAGAATTTTCTAGTTTTAGAAGCAATAGCTCAGATTTTTGTCTTGCTTTCACAGCATCTTTCACTGTAAGAGTAAGCAACATTTTTGTTTCTTTGTTTTATGTTTTACCTCTAATATATTGCTGGAATGTTTCTACAGCTAAACTGACAGTTAAACCTTTTTCTTTATTGTTTTAGAGATCAGTGTTTGGCTGCATGGACAGTATCCATCATAGATACTGGTATCTATGTACACCATAGGAGATCTAATTTAATATTTATTGTAAATGTCACAAATAATTTATGAAACAACAGTTCATAAAGATTTCTGTAATGTTTAGTGGCAATTTTAGGTTGTAATCAAGGTCAGTTGTCTACCTTTCTTGGTCTGTTCTGTCATTCACTATTTGGACAGTCCCTTTCCCTTCAATGACATTCAAATTATCCTATAATTAGAAGTGCCAGGAGCACTCTCTTTTCTGTTTTCTTCAGAATGTTAGGAAATTTAAGAGAAGAAAACAAAGCCCCTTATAGCAACAAGAAAAAATGGATTTTATATTTATGTAAAGATAGGAAACAACTGGAAAACAATAAAAAATATATTTACACTTGGAACAAAAGGAAAATAAATTTGAGCTCTAATCCTTCTCTGAATAATTTTAAGAACATTTCAGCAACACTGGTTAGTATGAGTCTCTCAGAGTTGCCAATACTAAAATGTGAAACATTTTCAGTGCAGTATATAATGAGACTTCCAAGAAAAATAACGTATTGGAAAGATGGATTCATAGTCTATGGAAAAATGTTATAATTTTTTTATGCTCAGTAAGCAAATCTTTTTATCAGTGCTTTTCTAAGAAGAGATATATATTGAGGAGGGGGTGGTCTGGGAGCATCTAAGTGGGATCAATGTGCACAAATCCATGGGCCCTGATGGGATGCATCCATGTGTGCTGAGGGAGCTGGCAGAGTTGATTGCCAAACCACTCTCTATCATCTTTGACAGGTGTTGGAGAACAAGAGAGGTGCGTGAAGACTGGAATAGCCAATACAAATGTCTTTAAAAAGGGGAAGAAGGAGGATCTGGGAAACTACAGGCCAGTCAGCTTCATCTCTGTCCCTGGAAAAGTGCCATCTCCAAGCAATTGGAAGAGAAGAAGGTTATCAGGAATAGTCAGCATGGACTCACAAAGGGAAAATCATATTTGACCAACATCATAGCCTTCTATAATGGCATCACCAGATGGATAGATGTGGGGAGAGCAGTGGATGTCATCTACCTTGATTTCAGCAAGGCTATTGATACTGTCTCCTACGACATCCTGAAAACAAAGCTGAGAAAGTGTGGGATAGATGAGCGGACAGTGAAGTTGGTTGAGAGCAGGCTGACTGGCCAAGATCAGAGCGTGGTGATCAGTGGTGCAGTCTGGTTGGAGACCTATGACTAGCAATGCTCCCAGGGGTGAGTGCTGGGTTTGGTCTTGTTCAATATCTTCATCAATGACTTTGATGAGGGTATAGTGTTCACCCTCAGTAAGTACGCCGATGATACAAAGCAGGGAGGCACAGCTGACACACCTGCAAGCTGTGCTGCCATTCAGCAAGCCCTGGACAGACTGGAAAGCTGGGCAGCAAAAAAAACAGACAAGGTTTAACAAAAGCAAGTTTAGAGTCTTGCACCTGGGAAGGAATAACCGCAAGTATCAGTACAGGCTGGGACATGACCTGCTGGAGAGGAGATCTGCGGAGAAGGACTGTCAACGTTTTACGGGCTGGTTCGGCCCACTTCTGTGACCAGCGGGGCAGGGGGATTTCACAAAATCCATGCCTCTGGAAAAAGGAAACAGGGGACCCCAAAATAATGAAAAACAACAGCAAGGATCTGAGGAGAAACAAACTAATTTACTAAATATAGTATCGGAATGCAAGATAACACACCATCATACAATATAATTAGAATTGAAGCTAATAAATCAAATATAATGACAGAGAGAATGTCCGAAAGGTGGATAGGCCTCACCATAACACTCAGGTGAGATGTGCAGTTGAGCAGCAGCGAGATGAAAAAAGAGCAGATGAAGAAGAGCAAACGAAAAAAAGCCCATTAGGTGACCTTGCCAGGAGTTGTATCTCCTCTCTGTGACTGCAAAGTCCCCTGGGGAATGTAGTTCTTTTTTTCTTCCAGACAGGTACCCAGAATTTGAGCATTAACAGTTAATCTCCCAGTGCCCCACATGATGTTATGATGTGGAATACCGAAAACCAAAAATCACAAAACCATAACAAGGACCTGGGTGTCCTGGTGGATGACAGGTTGGCCATGAGCCAGCAGTGTGCCCTTGTGGCCAAGAAGGCCAATTGGATCCTGGGATGCATTATAAAGAGCATGGCCAGCAGGTTGAGGGAGGTGATCCTCCCCCTCTACTCTGCCCTGGTAAGGCCTCATCTGGAGTACTGCGTCCAGTTCTGGGCTCCTCAGTACAAAAAAGACAGGGATCTCTTGGAAAGAGTCCAGCGGAGGGCCACAAAGATGGTGAAGGGCCTGGAGCATCTCTCCTATGAGAAAAGGCTGAGTGAACTGGGTCTGTTCAGCCTTGAGAAGACTGAGAGGGGACCTGATCCAGATAAATAAATATATATTTATTTATATATTTATATATTTATTTATATTTATTTATATATTTATATTTATTATATTATTTATAATATAAATATTTATTTATTTATATTTATTTATAATATTTATATATTTATAATATTTATATATATTAATAATATATTTATAATATTTATTTATAATATATCCTGATAAATATCTAAGGTGTAGGGGGCAGAATGGCGAGGCCGGACTCTTTTCAGTGGTGAGTGGAGACAGGACAAGGGGAAACGGCCGGAAACTGCAGCATAGGAAGTTCCGCACAAATGTGCGCAAGAACTTCTTTACAGTGAGGTGACGGAGCACTGGAACAGGCTGCCCAGGGAGGTGGTGGAGTCTCCTTCTCTGCAGATGTTCAAGACCTGCCTGGATGCCTACCTGTGCGACCTGGTGTAGGGAACCTGCTTTGGCAGGGGGGTTGGACTCGATGATCTCTGGAGGTCCCTTCCAACCCCTACAATTCTGTGATTCTGTGATTCTCTGAAAGTTGTCCTCAAAGATCTGCCAGGTTTATTCCATCCCTTTGTACCTAAGGCCAACTTTCCAGGAGTTCTCATCCAATAATTCCTTAAACAGCAAAAAATTCCCTCTCCTGATATTCAAGTTCCTGAATCTGCTCTTTGCCAATCCCACATTCCTCAAGATCACAAACTCAACTCATGCTCACTACAGCCCAGACTGCCTCCTGATTTCCAAATCCTAAATGTATTTTTTTTACTTTCCTTAAGCTACTTCTGTGAAAAAATAGAGAAATAGAGAAACTTTTTATATGACAGGGTCTTTTTATGACATCCAATATCAAGAGAGGACAAGTAACCCTCAGAAGAAGTGGATTCTGGCAAAGAAGAGATCTTTTAACAAGAAACGGCATAAGTGCTTTAAAAGGTGCATTCTGAGCAAGTGAATAAACCTGTCCCTGACAGATAAGCTCATAAAGTGCTTTTGTGAGAGAAAATTGCCTGATTTTTTTACAAGAAACAGAGGAATTTAATATTGAAAAGTGTTTACATTTAGAGTTACAAGAGAAAATAGAGACATACAGAGAAAGGCAGAAGAAAACCTACAGGGGTGCTCCTCTAGACAAACTCATTAGCTAGGAAAAATAACACAAATGCAGTATAATCAATTTTCTTCACCTCTCTCTTGTGGTATAATCCTAGAACTTGGAAAAATGTAATAAAAGCATGGGATCATGCAGGGATTTGTATAGGTGGAATGGTGAAATATAGTTCTGTAAGTTTAGAAATGAGAGCTATTTTATGTCAAATTTATCAGTTGCTAAATCTAATATATTGTCAGGCAGTAACTGATCTTGGTATAAATTTCTAAGACTATGTAAGGCTTTGATTCTGTGTAAAGTGAAATGACTCTTAGGGACTCATTGCACTAGGAAAAATGTGACATTTTCCATCCCATTCATTCCTGTTTTTCCAGACTTCCATCAGGGATGCTAATTTGTGTTAATTGATACAGGTCTTTTTCTGCTATGATACCACTTTCTGTGAATCTCCATGACAATCAAAAGAATAATAAAAGGCCTTAATGTTCTCATCTACACTAAGAATAATCCTTGCCACTCCGTAATTAATATCAGCAGCATTTTCCTATCAAATATGCTTTATAATGGTGAACTCACAAGTTACAAGAACATTCCCAGAAGCATCAAGTTCAGAGGGAAAAAGAAGCATAGCTGTAGTATATAAAATATAGTACTGAAAAGGCATCAGAAGAAACCCAAACCAAAAAGATTATTTGAAACACTGACCACTTTATTTAAAAATAGAAGCATCAAAATTTTTCGGGTGACTGAATAATGCTCTAAAACTTAAGTTCACAACTTAGAAACAAGAGGGCTGATAGGATTTGCTAGCTTTTCTTATTTACTTTACTTCTTTTATATTTTTATGGTCTGTCCTGGAAATAGAATCAGTTTTGCGCATTTTCCCATAGCTTTTCTGCCATGAAATGATAATTGCAAGAAGACCTTCCCAGAAAGCTTTCAAGAAAAATATGGCACATGCATATCCTCTGTCTAAATGTTATCAACATGGATGCTAGTGTGAAACTGAACAACAGTGTTATAATTTCTGACTTCACTGCATGGATGCAGTGTACTGCTTGTATCCTCCTGTGCTTGATAGAAAAATATTTGGCACCACTTTGGCTTGTGGTAGAAAGAAAAGAAATGTTCTCCTGACTAGAGATATCTTAGCCCTTTTCCTAAAGTTTCACAAGTTTACCAGTGAGAACTTCAATAACAAAGATGACCCTTCATCAAAGGTCCAGATTTATAATCCTGCTTTGTCATCTGTACCATGGCTGTATCACCTCACAGATATACTTGGCCTACCTAATTCTATTTTTAGCAAAAAACATACCTTTTCCCTGAAAAGCAAATATCTTCATTCAGAAACTCCTTTAGTGTTTCCGTGTAAGTAGCAGTGATATTTTCTATTTAAATTTTTTCACCCTAAGATCATGGAACAGATCGTATTGAAAACAATATGAAGGCATATACAAGACAAGAAGGTGACCTGAGACAGCCAGCACAGCTTCACCAAGGACAGATCAAATTTTTTCAGTCTGGTAGCCTTCCACATGGCCCTAGAGGACAAAAGAAGTTAAACTGATGTCATCTACCTGGATTTCTGCCACATCACATCCTTACCTCATTGGTTTTTGGACCAATGCTGCTTAATATCTTTATCAACGACTTAGACGGTGCTACTGAGTGCAACCTCAGCAGGTTTAGAGACAACATCAAGCTGAGTGACCAAATGGATGTAACAGAAGGAAGTGATACCATCCAATAGGACCTGGACAAGTTTGAAAACCAGACCCATGTGAATGGAATGAAGTTCCACTAGGCCAAGGTGCTGCATCAAACATGAGTGCAGATGGGAGAAGAACTCACTGAGAGAAGCCCTGTGGAGAACATGAGGGTTCTGGTTCATGAAAAAGCTGGATGAGAGTCACCAGTGTGCACCTGCAGCCCAAAAGTCCAACTGCATCCTGGGCTGCATAAAAAGAGAGGTGTCCATCAGGGTGAGGGAAGAGATTGTACTCATCTACTTTGCCCCTTATGATTCTATGATTCTATGGTAGTTTTCACCTACCAACACTGCAAAGATTTAGGATACCTTTTATGCATTTTGGTCTTGACCTGTATAAATGTTAGACTCAGGAAGTGCTTCCCATAACAGCAGGACAGCATCACATAGTGCTAACCAGTGCTCTGATAACATCAGGTAGGAATTTTTTCCTCTTCATAGTAGTACATTCAGATTTATTAGTTCTACTCTAGAAATGATGGAGGATACTCAGGCACCTGAACTCTCTTGGAACAGCTGTTGCAGCATCAGACAAGAGTTTGAACACTCCATCCCTGATTACTTCCCAAGGTTAGAGGAGGTGCACGTGAAACAGTAGAGAGCATGAGAGAATAACAGAGGGCTGGATGAGGTCAAGAAAGCTGCCAGATCTCTGCCCTCCCTGTTGGAATCTTTTGCAGCTGCTAGCAGGAAGGAAAATAACAAATCAGCTGTATACTTCTTTCACAAGCCCCAAAGTAGCCTGTAGGGCTGCCATCTGTGCAAGAAAGATGATGGCCTGAGCACCATGTCATTAACCATCAAAAAGATGTGAAGTAGAGATTACTGAAAGTCTTCTGCTAGAACATCTTTCTGTTAAAATTTCCTGATTTTGCAGTCTTCTGTGTTTCAGAGGAATGTGAATATTTTACAAAAAAATGACATGGATTATGAGGAATGTGCCACCAATGCCTATACTGTTTTTCTGCTGTGGGATCTGGATAGCACTAGGTGGCAAGGACTGAAGAGATGGGACAGTACTCCAATTGCACTACTCTGTGCGATAAGCAACTCTCAGTGAAGTATGTTGACATATCAATGCAATTGGTCATATGTAAATCACTAAGCCACTTTTCTTAGAGAGGATCTCTGTCTCATTCCAGGTGTCTGACACACAAGAGGACAAAAACAACATGGTAAATATGACCTGTTTTAAGCAAAAAAATATATGCAGAATTGTTCCCTTAGGGCAAAATAGGAAATCTTGCAGAAGACAAAAAATAATGTTGTTAAATTGAAAAACACTATAGAAAAATTAAAAAATTGGATTTGCAAGCTATCATTCAAATGTTCTTGCCCTTTCAAGTGGCCAGGAGACTGTGATGTCTACAGACACGGTTTAGAGAGTGTTGGAGTGTTCTGTTTTATGATTATTGCTTGTTGATAGAAGCAGCAATACATGATGTTCACTGATTTTGAACTGTTTATGTTTAAGGCTTCATATAACTACATAATATTCTGAACTGGAGGTTATATTCATCATACAAAACTTTACAGCTTGATCCTTGCTTCTGCTTGGAAATTCTTGAGATTAGCAGTTTTAAATTCTGTATGACAGACTTCAGATCAGCTTAAGAAAATGAAACAAAACAAAACAAAATAAACCAATCCAAATTCCCAAAACAAAAGAGGATTTAGACGTATAGGAAAAGTTCACGAATTTGAAGAGGGTATCTGCCGTGGAGCTAAAACAGTAATGCTATTGCTACCCGAGCGGGAAGCATGACATGACTCAATATGGGTGATCCAGCTTCAGTTTATTAACAATTACACAGAGTTTTTATAGTTGGCTTTAGCTATCGTATTGTCTTGCTATTGGTGGATAATAGTTGTTTCTAGGCAGAGAAGAATCTAACTGCATGCCATCTGTTTTTGTCAACTCTCTTAAACCAAGTTCCTCCTTGGGCTACTCCCTCCTGCTCACAGAAACATTGTGACCTTCTGTTAGCCTCTAGTATTTTTCCATGGGTATACAATCTGTACTGCCCTACAAGCTGTGCTCAACATCTCCTCACAGCCTCCTTGTTCCTGGAGCCATTCCCCAACAGGTACCCTCCATTTTTCCAGATGAAGATGGGCAGCAGATAGAGAATTGTAGATCTCTTGATGAACACCTACCAAATCAATGAGGTGCTTTATTTTTAGATAGCAGGTCTTGCACAGGAAAATAATACTGAAAACAACCACAAATCTGTCTCAGAATTGGGGCGGGGCGGAGGGGAGCACAAATGAAAGAACTGATAGCATGAGAGCAAATACCTGTTTCAACAGTTTATTCAATTGAGCATGTGCCTAAAAAGAAATCTTTGAGTCAGTCACCTTACCCTATTAAAAATAGAAAGCAGCCCAAGCTCTCCCTTGGAGCTCTCCTGTACAGCAGCTAGCTGCACAACAGGATCTCCCTTTGAGCAGGGATATCTCTCAAGATTACACCTTTATAGAAATCCCTTACACTTTGACATCAAGACACCTTGCCAGTACAAATACTAAAGGGACTGTAAGAATCATAGAATCATAAAACTGCTCAGGTTGGAAAAGACCTTAAAGATCATCAAGTCCAACCACAACCTAATCACACTACCCAAACTCTAACAACTCTCTGCTAAATCATGTCCCTGAGCACCACATCCAAATGGTTTTTAAGCACATCCAGGGATGGTGACTCAACCACCTCTCTGGGGAGCCTATTCCAGTGCTTGACAACCCTTTCTGTAAAGAAGTTTTTCCTGATAGCCAACCTAAACTTACCCTGGCACAACTTAAGGCCATTTCCTCTCATCCTGTCACCTGTCATCGGTGAGAAGAGACCAACCCTGCTCTCACTATAAGCACCTTTCAGATACTGAAAGAGAGCAACAAGGTCTCCCCTCAGTCTCCTTTTCCCCAGACTAAACAGCCCCAGTTCCTTCAGTTGCTCCTCATTGAGCATATTCTCCAAGCCCTTCACAAGCCTTGTTACCTTTCAGTAAGCTTTCAGTTAGATTGATTATAAGCTTTCAAAAAGTTTCAAAAATTTTCAAAAAAATCTTCACAAAGATCACATTTTAGATTCGTTGTAAACTTTGCTAAAATTATATCTTTGATTGACTGCCCACATATAATTCCTTAGACATATGACAGTGACTAAGTCTTGAACAGCTGTGGATATAGCCACACCTAGGCTTCCTACCTGCATGGTTCAAGGAGTTTAGAAAGCACAATTGCCTGCTTGAGCCTTGTGATTCAATGGGAAAGCCTCCTATATGAGTATGCTTATCCTACCCTCTGCGCAGTAAATAATCAAGTGTATCTGTCTATCTTGAATCTTGATAAGTTGCTGCATTATTTACAGTTCAGCTTTGTTAAATCACTATATTGTATCTGTATCAATACTTATATTCTAGCTTCCCTCTTATCAGTGCAATATAGTGTAATTGTTTCCATCCATGACAGCCTTAGAGAATACAAGCTTTTGTTTAGATAGCAAAGACCTGAAGAAACAAAGGCAAGAAAACTACTGAGAACTGGAATGAAAACAAATACAGTGATGAGAAGGGCCATAAAAGCTGTAAAAAACAGAAATGGAGCCAGAAAGAAACTGACGAAAGACAATTTTGCCCAATTTTGTGGTGCATGAGATTATCAAGGGAATATTGCTATGAACACATAATGTGTATAAACAAACAAACAAACAAAAACATCAAGCATCTACAAGCTGACATGGGACTTACATTGCCAAGTAATACTGAAATAGGAGTATATAGGAGCTATTTAGAAATATAATCATACACAGGTTCTTTTTTTTTTTTTTTAAATACTTATCTCCACATGATAAAAATCATACAGGAAGTACAGGGAATAAACAGTTTCATGTAAAAAAAAAAAATCATACCAAAACTTTCTTTCAATATACGATTTTAAGAGAATGAATGATGAAACACTAAATCAGCCTACTGCTGGTCTGGGAGAATCTGGATCTTTCTACAGCATCCCATGTAAAGTAATGCATGGCCCTATACCTATTTTCTTCATCTACATTAGTGACAGCAGATTTTTCCAAACAGAAGCAGTTCTGTGGAAATACTGATTTTCAGATTCCAAGGAATATATTTATGGCTGTTTCTGGAAGATAACTGTCGCCCAAGTAATGCTGCTGCTGCACAAGAAGGCCTTAAAAGCACAAACAGGCTGTGAGTAGAGATGCTACTCAACATGCCTCTTGTTGCAGGAGACTACAGGGACGTTTGGTCCACAACACCCTCTTTAAGTCCTGTTACCATCTTATGGGAATATCTGAGCATGATTCATGCTATTTGTTTGATGCATGAAGGCTAACAGCATGTCTGGTGAGCTATAGTTTGCTTTCTGAGACAATCCACTGTCAGGTGGCATGGCACTGTCTGGCTTAGTGGGAAAAGAGTAAATCCCTTCAAGGGATGGACTCTCCTCCTTCAGGCCACATCCAGTGCTCCTCCATGGCTGCACATGGAGATCTGCTACAAGTGCTGCCCCTGGGCAACAGGGGACATCCTGCTCAACAAGCAGAACATAAACTTTTATGCCAAATGACAACAAACCGACTAAACTGACCAAATCACACAGTCACATAATGTGCTGTCCTACTCTAGACAAAGTTAGAAATCTAGAAATACATATTTTCCCAAATTTTATAGGGAAAGATAGAAGAGGAAAAACTATACAGAAGTTTTGCAATTGCAGTAGGGAAAAATAAAGTTGCACTTTTCTGCAGCTGATAGTAAACACTGCTCATCAGTAGTACTACTCAGAGTAAGTACAACTCAACACAGTTACATTGTACATACTGATTTTTTTTTTTTAAGTTTACTTCTTATGCTTTTTATTCTCTTGATTCCTGCTGGAATAAACAAATTTGATAAGTTCTAAATGCCTGAATATCTTACTATTTGTTGATTTCTATTAAGCATTTATATTTTATTTTGTTATGATTGTATGAATAAAAAGTATAGAACTTTAGAACTCATTCATATGTTTTCAATTACTCCATGCATTTCAGAGCTATTTATGATTGTATTAAATTCCCTTATTAAACAATGTATTGATACATAGATTAATTACTAGTAGTACATGAGTAGAATTTTATTACATGGTTTCTGGTGTAATGGATATTATGGACATAGTTTACTGATTTGTCTGCTTCTTCCTGCTTGTTTCCCTTTATATGCAAAGTAATTATTTTTCAGCCCGATCATCTCCCTGGACTGGCTTATTGCACATCCACATAGATGCTTGCAACAACACAAATTACATGTGGGGAAATTAAATTCTATAAACCCAAGTTTATATTGGTTTGTTCTGTCATGAAACTGCATCTTAAATACTCAATTCTTCAAACTCAGAATAAACATTATAGTATCAGCACTGCCAAATTCCTTTTTATTGCCTTATATAACATCCTAGTAGTATAGTAATGATAATATTATAATCACTACCACTGCTCTTTACAACTAAAGCATCAAGATGCTATCAATGTTTTTCTTCTCTTGAAGCCAAAACATAGCAAAATACAAGAAACTATGCAGAAAATCATCTCTGTCCCAGCTGAAACCAGGCCATAATTCATTAATTTGAGTACTTTCATCTGCTTTTGAGCAGCACCAGCTAGTAAACACATTTCTGCCAGCCCATCTTCCCTCATAATTAATATTATTTCTAAGAACAGGGCCTATCCACTAAGCTTTCTAATCCAAAATTAGAAAAATTCCTATTACATGGTTATTCAAGCCTTCAGATGCCTTAACGCTAATGACACTCTTTAATATTAAAATTTTCTTAGGTAGCTAGAATTGTGCCTTAGCATATCACTATAAATGCCCCTGCTCTGAAAAATCCAGTGTTTATTTCACAAACAGCTTCACTGGGCTTCTGAATTACTCCTTGAGGGACTTGAAGTGATGGGCATCTCAGGGTGCATTTAATACAAAGTTCAGTTTCTCACATTGTGCAAGGGCATGAGTCCTTAAGAAACGTGGAGTTAAGTTGAGCATTATAATATTCTTTTATACATATTTTTATATATAGTATATATATAAATATATATATTTTATATATAGTATGTATATAACAATTACCCAGAAAAAAACTTTTTTCTTTTCTTTTTTTTCCTTTAGGAGCTCAAACTTGTTTGTATTTTCTCTTGAATCCTTGAATGATGCCTTCTAGATTCTTGAAATCATTTTAGTTTTGGAAATTTTATTTCCTTCTTATGTTTAAGACTTCTTGGTTTGCTGTCTCCTCATCTTCACAGCTGCTGTATATAACAAGCGTCCTGCACTGTTGCTGCAAGAAAACTTCCTCCACTGTAGCCAACCTCACTCTTTTTAAAAGACTATCCAACATTTGTTCAGAAAACTGAAAGCAGAATCCATAGTTTTATTATCTATCATTCAAAGGAAAAAAAATGAATTTTCTTGTGTGCTTAGAAAAAAGTTGTAAAAGCTTGCTTTCAAGATAGTTTTAGACTGTAGATAGAAGTATTGGGCTTAGCCTTGAAAAGTTCTTTTCACCTCAGAGCAGCTGCTATCCTTACTATCTTATATTGAATGCTATTAACTTTGTTGTTTTTTTTTTTGTAAATTCTACTGCAAGATGCTACAAGAGGTAGCTCTGCACTGCAGAGGGGTTTTGTTGCATTAAGTTGTATTATAAACTGCACTATGGGCAAACTGCCGCTGTGTCTAAGTCCTATAATGCTCAAACTGCTCCCAGGCCCAGATTGAAATCCTGTACTGTTACATTTATTTGCTGCAAGCACTGTTGATAAAGATGTTCTTGGGATCTATTTGAAAGCTCGAATTACCTGTATACTCTCCTCACGTTGAAATACAGAATTACTTCTGCAAGGTTCAAATTCTAGTCTCGTATTTGCTGTACAGAATTCCAACATTCCAACAAGAGCTTTTATATTTATTTATATTTTTAATGAAGTTGTGCCTGACTTTAACAAGTCCTGTTCAAGGGATCTTTGCTTGTGTCCTTATTACCTCCTTCCCAATATTAGTGGCACAGATAGAAAAGTTTATATGGGCTATCCTAGAAGGTTGCTAGATTTGAGGGAAAGCAAAAAGAGTACAGAGGAGACAGTGTGATACAGAAAATTCTGGTTAACATTGCAAATTGAGAAAAGCAGAATTGTCCTGCATACTGACATGCTTTCAATTGATGAGCTGAAGTCTGTCCATTAAAACCTGGGTGTTTTAATTGTTTTGAGATGTCCGTGTGCTTCTTCAGTGTGTGTGTGCAACCAGAGAAGAGTAAATAAGATTTAAGATTTTAACATGTGAGGTATCTCCAGGAGAGATGAGAATGCTATTGCACAGGAGAGAGCTGAAATCTTGTTGGGATATTCCACAGATAAAATCTACCTGCAAATACATGGAAGGACAACTAAAATGAAAATGAAATGTAAAACCATTCAGATAAAGCAAAAATAAAAGGCCTCAGTGTATTTATATAAGAGGAATAGGAGACAGAATATCAATATTGTTTATTTTGACCTTGAAATGTCGAGCAAGAGGAGATTCATCAAAGCTAAGGGATAAAGTTGTCAAAATAAGAAAAAAAGCATAATGTGAGCTTGAATAAATTTATGTTGCTAATTAGCAATTTCCAACTATCAGAACAGTCAAGCACCAGAACCACTTTTTATTAAGAGCAGTGAAGGACAAAAATCTAACCACCTTCTAAGATAAAGATTAATAAATGTACTTATATAGTGTGTCTGCCTTCAGTAACAGGGAGCTCATGTCAGTGACCGAGCAGCCCTCTAGCCATGAAATCCCAAGTACAAGCATATTTTTAAAGTTAATATATAAGAAATTTCATTTTTCTCCAGGTACTACAAATCAAATTTTAATATTTTGCTATTTTATAGCTATATCGGTTTTCTTTAAGAGAAATGCTGCTCTAAAGATGTTCAGAGTCTCTTGTAGTAATGAGTGATAAAAATGATTTCCCTTAATTGATAAATTGAAAGTGACCACACTGCACTTACTAGTTGGAGCCTTTTTCATCTTAATTATCACTATGACATTTTTCAGAATAACACTGCTTGACATTTACAGTGAAATGTGCTGTTGTTTCCTTATGTTCATTCTCTTTATAGTCATTTTAGCATCATCACAGTGAGGCTCACACTGTCTGTGAACTTTCATTTGTAGAGTAATTTCCTTTATATTTGCAAACTTTTGCAGTAATATTTGGAATTAGGAAGTAGAGAATTTTTATTAAATCTAAATATCGGTCAATTACTGTTTCAGCTTCTCATTATGTGTACAATATTTCCTATGAATTATTGTTGCTATACTGAAGCCACGGTAAAAAGCTGATGTGAAAAAAAGAAATAGTTTTGGAATTCTTTAGTGCAAGAAGTAGGAAAAATAAGAGATTTACAATTTTGAAAACTATATAATCTCAAAGTTAGTTAATTTTAAAAAAATGTATATAATTTCCTTTGTTATTCCTCACCCGTGAGTACCAAGAATAAAGATTGCTCTGGATGGAGTATTTTGAGGAATGGGAAAGTATGACTAGTGCTTTGTGTGTTTTTTTGCTTTTTTTTTTTTTTTTTTTAAATTTAATTTTTTTTTCAAATTTGCTTGGTGAACAAATCTATTTCTCAGTTTGGCAAAGCCCAAATGTTTTTGAATGTACAAATGAGTCACAGTTTTCCCTCTTTTCAACAAATTCTATATAATCCAAAATCATTAAATACTTAATATGATGTCTGACATTTTTCTAATACAATTTATAAGTCTTTCTAATCTTTTACAACAGGAACTTAAATGTATCTTGGCATCCTGCATATATTACTGTTCCTGTTTTCTTGTAAGATATGTCCATGATTGGTAAAGCACCATCTCCTTACACTGTCCTCACACTGCCTGTGAACTTTCATTTGTAGAGTAATTTCCTTTATATTTGCAATCCTGTGCAGGATGTGATGTAAGTTACACATTTAACACATATGAACCTGCTTTTCTTGAAGAGAAATAAAGCACAGATTTATGCGTGAGTTGCAAGGAAGCCTAGTAGTCTGCAGTTGTTATCATTATATCCATAAAGCTCTTGGATGTCCTGATTCATATCAAGGTCCCCCATATAAAAAGACTAAATGCAGTATCTATCAAAGGAGCTATAATTGGCACAAAGATTTCCAATATAATATATTTAATGCTGCTACTTGGTAGGGTTTCTTTCCTTTGGGATATCTTTATATATTTTTAGTCATCATCCATCACTTGCAATTGCCATCTCTTTCTGTTTTGTGATTAACAGACACAAGCAGTGATGCAGAAATGGAGCAGACTATTCAAAATACAGTAGAACAAATTTTGAGCTAAAATATCTGCCAGCATAACTCTGCTGGTTTCAGCCTCAACAAAAACTTTCTTTTTCACAAAAATTCATCATAGATCTTTGAAAGCCCTAGAAGCCCCTGGATCTGTTCATGTTTCCAGAGGGTGGAATTATCATCTCTGCTTTATAAATCACAACTGTACATAGAAACAGTATCTTTTATGAAACCTTCTTCATTAAATATAGAGTCCAAGTCCAATAATGGAGAGTCCAATGGAGGGCCCCAAAGATGACAAAGGGCCTGGAGAATCTCCTGTATGAGGAAAGGCTGAGTAACCTGGGTCTGTTTAGCCTGGGGAAAGGAAGTCTGAGAGGGTCTCTGATGAATTGATGAGGCTACACATTTCTGTGATGAGCAGTGATAGGAAAAGGATTAATGGCCTAAAACTTGAACATATGAAGTTCCATAAAAACATGCAGAAGTTCTTCTTTACAATAAGGATGACAAAGTACTGGAACACATTGTCCAGGGAGTTGCAGAGTCTCCCTCTATGGAGAGATTCAAGACTCATCTGGATGCCTACCTGGGCTACCTACTGTAGGGTACCTGCTTTAGCCGGAAGGTTGGACTTGATGATCTGAGGTCCCTTCCAACCCCTGCAAATCTCTAATTGTGTAAAAACATATATTTTTTTTAATTCTGTAAAACGTGGTTTTCTCCAGTGGCTGGTTTCAGGCAGTATGCCCAGAAGCTGGCCCCTGGAACATCCCAGTTGCTTCATGCAGAGACAAACACAGCAACTGGCCCAGATCCATGTGTTCACGAACTGCTGACTTCTAGATCCTGTGTCCCTCTGTTAGTCTGTTTGCACCCATGAGCCCTACAATAGCCAATTCTCTGATTCAGCCCCATAGGGCTGATTGCCTCAGACAGCCCTGGTTGGGGCAGCCAGACAGGGGCTGTGTCTGACTGGGGCTGCCTTTTGCCTCTGTGTTCCTGCATGTCTCATACTGCCCCTTTAGCACACGTCACAGCAGTCTCAGCTTAGTAAGCTCTTTTCACATGTATGATCTAATAGTAAATTTTCACTTTCAAACTTCTCCATTACCAATGTAGCAGACAAATTTGGTGTTCTGTGGAAAGCAAGTGCTAAATCCAATCTTGTTCTACGGTTTTGGGCTTTGTTGTATTTCATTTTACTGGGTTATTCAGACATCTCTTATAGAAATGAATTTTGTTTGTTGGGAGTGATTTTTAGGTTTCAACTTTTGGAGAGCAGCTTTCTTTCTAATTCATATACACATCATACTGTGTTGTTTTTTTAAAAGGATTAAAACCTTTAACATATCACAATTACAATTAGGATCTCTTCCTCTTAGCTCCCATTTTGAAATACAAGATGGATAGATACATGTGATCCTTTCTGTGTATCTGTAGTTTTAATCATTCATGTATGTGATACAAGATTCTCAAAAAATGTAAAAAAGCTCTCAAATACCCATTTTAAGGCTTCGTGTGTTCTGTGCTATGTCACTGAGGCAGCAGTGACAGTGGTCTTAAGAAATTTATGTGCTTTTGTATACGCAGTTGTTTCTCTTCACAATAAAATTTTATATTAAAAAAGAAAACTGAAATTTCATAATGTTGAGGTACAATTCCTGGTTTCTATTTTCTGCTTTGCGCTGTACTTAGCAGGGAAAATGCAATATCTAGTGGAGCTTATATATTAAAAATAATAATAATAATAATAAAAATATTTAAGTTAACAACAGTGGAGAAAATACCAAAATATAATGCAAAATATTTATATAGTTAAATTTGTTTAAACAGCATTCACTTCAAGAATATAGGCTTTCTGCAGATATTACAGCAGTGACCTCAATTTATTCTTTCTGCATTCTCTTAAGGATAATAAAATTAATGAGGAAAAACAAATCTGAGCTAATACATTGAAACAGAAAACTTTTATGTTATCTGTGTCCATAAAATCTAATCAGCATCACTTCAGTTCTGAATATTTACCAGAAAAAAGGTATCAACAAAATGTGAGTATTACACAGCCTGCTTTGAGGGGTTTGAATCTCTGATCTCCTGAACTTCAACATGTGGTTCACTTATTGAGCCAACATGCTGTAGCATAGAAAAAAATTATAAATATAATTATTATAAAGTAATTACAATTATAAAACTGTATTCTGACTCATGTATGTTGGGTGGTGATAAACACGATTATTAGAACAGTTGCACAGCACTGCAAGCCTCTTAATATTTGATCAAGAATACTGTTTGCAAGCATAATAGTGATTATTCAGAGTTCTTACACACACACACACACAAAAAAAAAAAATCACAAAAATTGCCTTTGGAAACATTGTTTGATTATGCTCCCAGAAAATAACTTAAGCAATATTCCAGAAAATAGTCTCTGTGCATTGGGATTTCGTTTTGTGTATTTTTCCCATTGTGAAACTACACTTGTGGGACCATCTGTAATCATACCATCTAATAGCTTTACTGTTAACATTCAGTAAGTGTTTTCTTACGTCACTGAATTATAAAGTTTCTTGCAATAATACATCTAGAGCTTCTGATGGAGAAAACACGCAAAATCCTGAAAGTACCTTTCAAAAGTAAAGTAATGAGAAATTTGAATACATATGAATACAGTGGAAGCTGTCAACTTTTGTTAATTATCTTTCAAAAAGTTTTGACAGCATGAAAAGTCAGCTAACAATTCAATGAATTAAAGATTTCTATTTGATCATAATATTTACAGTTTCTGGCTTCACTGTTGAAGTATTTTACCAATCAGTTTTACTGAAGTTTTAATACTTCTCATAAGTGATGCTTATGAAATTGATATTTTTTTTATTACTGTCAAAGGATAAGTCAAAGACAAACTAATTGCTTATGATACTTAAATTAAATCCTATCAGACATTTAATTCATACCCTATTCATACACGTCAATATAAGATTAATTCAGTTGATACTGATCAAACTATTGACATGGTACTTCTGGCAGTATAATATCTTACGTATTGAGTAAGACTTGAGTATCCTGTTGGTGATATACTCATTGACAGAACCAGAATACAGCTTGCTGCTTGCTTTTGTGCTATTTCAAAACGTGTTAGGAAGGCCTCAGGAAGGCTCCAGAGCTATCAGACCCAATGCAACTTCAGGCATAGTGATACCCAGATGGCTGTTCTGCCCATTGGGTGCTTGACTCAAGAATCTCCCCAGCATCATACCACTAAATTAGATGGATTTGACTTTTGTGGTGTGATCAGGGCAAGTGGTCCAGGTTCTTGTCCTGAACAGGCTTGGTAATTAAGCTCAGGAGCTACCTCCAATGACCCTGATTACATTGTTTGTCTACGCTGTTATCCTCTTTTTTTTTTTTTTTTTTTTGTTGTGGTTTTTTTTTTTGTTTTTTTGTTTTTTTTGTTTTTTTGTTTTGACTTCTTCTTCGGGCTTGTGTCTTTCCCTCCTTATCCTGTGAGCTTGCAACCGGCTCTTATTTATTTCTTCCCCTTTGGTCCCAGCTTTGCTACATCCATACCTAAATTTGCTAATGATCTGCTAAGTTTGACCTGATGCTGCTGAGTGACCTTGGCATTACTGCACAGCATTACTGGCCTGCTGGTTTTGGACGACGGTAGTCTTCAAGAAGCTCCAGAAGGTTCTGTGAGTCTCGGTCCTGTCCCATAATACCTGACATACCAGTGAAATCCAGGTGTCCTTCATGGCTGTGACCTACTTGTCATGTCCTACTAAGTAAGCTTAATCTCAGCCAGAGGCTGTTCAGTAGCCTGCCCATGGTCCTCTGTACTGACTATCTGTAGACTTAATTCACATATAAATAAAAGGATATAAGAAGTTTTATGATTTCCTTTCCTCTGTTGAATTTCTTATCTTAGTTGACCACAACATTTACATTTTTCAGCAACATAATCTATTTTGGAGGGGACAGACAGTGGATTTTCCACTGCGTCCTAAAAATCCCACAGACAATTGTATGTCATACTGCGTGAAAACACCAACTCTGTCAAGAGCATGGCCATATGCTGCAGGGCTCTGTATGAGTGGCGTTCAGATCCAAGAAGACTCTCCTGAGATGCGCATTTCAAAGCAGGAATCTTTTCTTTAATGCAGAAAATAAAGGGATACTTTTTATATAACAGTTTAGTGGCACGATGCCTCTGCAGGTATAAGAGCTTTATTTAGCATCACAGAGTTAAAATCCACAGGTTACTGCGAAGAAGATGCAAGCCCCAGTCTCAAAGGCTTTAAACTACGCTAGGACTGCAGTCCATTTTTTCTGACTTGTATAGAAAAGAAGTCAAACTATACAGGGTAAAAGGAGAAAGCATATAGAGAAGTAACTGGAACCAACAGACTTTGAGTGTTTCAGATATAACTGGTCACAACTCATAGGATTCAACCTTTTATTACACTGAATAGCAGCTGGATGAAATGCAGAAATAGACAGGATAGTGAGTTCTTTCTCTTAGTTCCCTGTTCTTCACTCCACCTCTGCTTCATAAAGGCATCAAGACTTGAAGGATGCTTTTCCCTTCCTCTTTTTCCTTTCTCCCAGTTATTTGGAAAATGTTTGTTCAGGAAATACAGGAAATATAGTGTGCTTTGGCATGTTTGAAAATCATTGCATTTTGTAGAAAAATCTTATAATCAATACGTCATCACTTCAGAAAGTTGAACCGCAGCTGCTTTCCCTCTAGTCAGTTCAGAATAGACAACAGCTATACATTTGTTTTTATGAGGTATACTTACATACAAATATAGAAAATGATATGTGCATTTTGAACACGTTCTCAGGAACGCCTGGTTCCTCTGGATCCAGTGATGTTCAGAAAGGAAGCAGTTACTAGGCTGCTTAGGCTGGAGTCAGTAGAATTAAACTCCAGGAAGCAATAACTTCAAGCAGGGAGGCAGCTATCTACTTAGATATATCCTCTATTGTGAAAAGCAGTTAAGCAAGAACTTTCTATATTGAAGTGATTTGCCTGTGGGCCTCAGTTCCATCTAATCCTTGCTTGGAAACTTAATTCCATTATTCAGGCTTGCCCAGTACGTCTATTAAAATATCCAATTTGCTATCAGAATTTCTGATATTCTCTCAAGACTGCTACAGCACAGAATGAAAGCAAGAATTATAAAGATATGAAAAAGTATAAATGTTGCTTTTAATGACTGACCAATATCATATCAGAAGGAAAAATATCTTGTAATTAAGACAGTTCAAATGTTTTATCTGATAGGCAAGGAATGATTTTCCAAAGTGGATTAGGAACATAAAACTAGCTGCCAATATATTTTGTAGCAGGGGAGCATACTTGTGAATTGCAAAGTATTTCCTTGTCCATTCATTAGTAATGAGAAAAAAAAAAAAAAAAAAAAAAAAAAAAAAGAGTGATGTTAGACTTAACTAATCAGGAATATGTGGGGGAAAATGTAACTGTGAGCAGTCAGCAAAGAGTTTATCAGACTCCTTGATAGACCCTATCACTGTGAAACCTTGGGAGAGTCTGGAGTGTAAGACAGAGAGCAAATGGTATCTGTTTGCATCTAGGGGTAAACAGGAGGTTCTTTTTGTATGCATTGTTAATCTTACTGCACTTAAACCTTCCATCCTTTATCACTGTGTTTTGGGAGAAGCTAGACCAATTAACTGATTAGAGGGACAGGAATTCCTGGATTGTAAGTGAATGGTATGTAAGATGTATGTTGAACACAGTAAAGCAGAACTATTCAGAGAACTATTCTGATGCTACAAGAAACTCTGAGAGCTCTCTAACCCGACTGAGTGCCAACAGGAACATGTGGAACTTTGTGTCAAGAACTATTATTAATATTCTGGATTACTGCTAGGCATTAGGAAGTGAGTTCAGTACGGTATTGCATACCAAGGCTTACAATGATCAGTGAACACCTCGTGAGATCTTACCAGATGAAGTCCTGAGAGGAATAGCCAACCTAAGAGTTTGAAATGCAAAACCCTGTTACTATGCTTTTTAGTATATCACATATCACTCAGTAGGGCAAAAAGTGTATTAATTTTTTTTTTTTTTTTTTTTTTTTAATAATTTATTTACTGACCTCTGGGAAAATCATCAGCATGCAGATCCTTCAGTACACAAGAAACCTTGCTTTCTTAAGCCAGCATTGAGTTACTTTACTGATCCCCAAGTAAAAGAAGAGAGAGAGAAGTTTGCTGAAAGGATGATGCTTTTCTTCATTCGTCTGCCTATAGGACAGTTTCTAGTGGAGATCATTTTATTACCTCTGTGGGATAACCAGTTCATGATGTAAACATTTTTGTAGAGTGGACTACACATATACTAGAAAATATCAAGTCTGTAAAGGTATCAAGCTTAAAAGCTTTCAGAAGTCATACTCTGCTACCTCTAACTGCTCTGTTGTATTTAGAGACTGCTTGAATGATGTTAGACTACAATCACTATAGCATATAACGTAGGCTGTGGGTCTTAAAAATTTATTTTCCTCATGAGAACTTGTTCTCTAGGGCAGCTTAAAAGTTATTTTAAGGCCAAGTGGCATTTGATCTGATGAAAATTCATAACCACATTATGTGATTGAGAATTACATTATTCTTATTACAAGATATTTTGATTAATGTCTTTTCCTGCGGAACAGAGATTTTCTGGCACAGGTAAAATAAGGTTTGAGCAATAAAAGAAAAATACCTCAGAATTTTAATAAAAATGAATTAAATTTTTGCTGTACAAAAGAAAAAAAAAAAAAGAAAAAAAAAAAGACCTGTTTTCCTAGAGGCCAGAGGCCATCTTTGTGGCCCTCCAACGGATGCTTTCTAGATCTCTGTCTTATTTGTAAAATTGGTAGTGCAGTAAGGGTCTGCATTAGAAGAACACACTTATACCATCTTTCAGGTTTTTTTTTTTTTAACTTCACAGGGCATATCTGAAGATTCTAAAATAAACCTAGGACCTAAAAGTCATGGTTTTTTTTGTCCTTCTCACTTTTTAATAAATTCTTTAAGTTATCATTGAGAGAGGTTGAGTCTTTTTATTCTAGCACTGTTCTATGATACTAACATCATAACTTACAGTTTCAAAAGTAAGAGAAATGTTTACTTTGCTGATGTATAATCAATGAATATACAGATGTTGTAATTAAGAAATATACAAGAAAGTTAAATTAAACAGCTATCACATCAAAGAAGCATGGATGGAAAGCTTACCCTTGTCCTGGGCTCACTGAGAAGACTTCAAAAGGAGCAATCTCCAGAAGAGATCCTTCCCCACTGATAGTCAGCTCTTAAATTGGGTCTAGGAGAGGTAGAGCAAGGCTCCACCCCTTCTGGTAGCACAGGTGAGTTATCTTCACCTGCATTCCCAGGGCTGACTCTTTGCTTGCTTCAGGTTGTCAATCAGAGGTTCAGGCCCTGATTTTGCATTTCCCATACATGTATTTATCTTATTATACTGCATAAATTAAGCAATTGATGAGTATGTCAGAATATCAGGTGCTCTTGCATTGTCTTAAAACCAGATCAATAGAAAACCTTTCTTTTGGTCAAAATTTATGAAACAATTTAAAAATGCAAATAGTTTCCATTCTGTTGTGAGAGACTTAACTATAGTTTTCATAAAAATACTTATATGCTTGGTGGATTTTTCCTCAGTGATACATAATCATTATGGCCTTGCCATCATTATGTTGTGACAGTCATGCAGTCTGGCAGTCTGATAGGCTTTTGATTTGATCTGTAAAAGATACATGGACAACAACAGGAAAACAATGCTATTAAAAAGTTTGTTGTTAAATACCAACTATATTAGTGAGTTCTAACAGCTCTGCTAAACAAGAGATAAGAAACTGTCAGAGTTCCAGCCAAATGTTTACTGACAGATATCAAGGGATTACAGTTTGTTTCTTTGACATTTGCAATTTGCTCAGTGAATTTCAAGGGAGGTGAATCTTTTTGTATTTCGTGAGTCACACCTCCCCTCGTCAGCAGGAGTCGCAACTGTGATTGAGTCTCGGAGGAATAATACACACCTATCATTGAGAGCTTTCTTAACAACTAATATTGTACTTGGAGGTAAAATTGGCTAATATGCTAATTACAATCAATAAGCATTACAAGTAAGATAATATCAGGCAACAGCTACTCCAAAGAGTAAAAGAATAAAATAAGATAAAAAGATAGAAAATGGGAAAGAGATGGATATACAGACACAGCAAAGCAAAGCGGTTCACTGCTCCTTGATCCAGTGATGTTTTGGAATCCTAGTAGTGCTAGGCTGCTCGGGATTGTATTGATTAGATGATGACTAATGCCAACAGTACAAACTTTTACTTACAGTCCAAAGTGGTTGAACCCACTCTTTTGGAGTGACATCTTCTGGCTTTGGAATTGCCTTAGTTCCCGTTTTCCAGGCCTCATAAATTTAAATCTTGCCTTCAGAGGATACAGTGTCTCATCTCCCAGGTTCCTGTATCAAGCTGGAATTATTTGTTCCCAGGCCAAGTCTTTAACCAGTTAACACTCTGGGGTCCTCCTATTCGAAGGCAAACAACTCCAAAGAAATGCTTTCAAATGTGAAACTGCCCACTGAGTGATGCTGATTGCTTTGTGCTGATCGGAGACATTTCTTACTGGTCTCAGACAACATCTCAATACTGATGCTAATTAAAGAAATCTTCAGGTGAGTTTTTGTCTGGTCAAAATAAAAGGCAAAATGTTTGCATGTTCAGACACTTTAATAAGAAGAGATGTCATAATTTATTCCAATTTTTAATGCTGGAGGGGAACTTTTTTGAAAGGTTGCAGATTTTTCCACTTTACTGAATTGCAAGATAGATATTACTGGAGTTACTATTCATAATGTAGTAGAGCGGATTCTATTATGTATTGCAGAAGATTCGAAGACTGCATGTTTGTGATATGACTGTGAAAAATGATACTTCACAGAATTTGCATTATTACATGCTGAATGAAAAACTAAAATGCTTTTCTAATTTTTATCTGTGTACAGCTTGTTTCCCAAATATATTTAATGTCTGTCCTATGCTTTCAATGCTGTATGCTTCACTTTTGTTCCTCTTAGTTTTTCTTTCACTGCTTACTATGTCATCTAACAAATTACTTATCTTTCATTTTCAGCCTACACTTTCAGTTCCATTTTGAAAAAAATATATATATTTCATAATTTTTATTTTTACAGAATGTAAAGCTTAATCTTAAAAATAACCTGCGCTACCATTGGAATCAGTGGAATTTTGCTAAATTCCCTACATTGCAGAGGTGTAATTGAGCAAAATTTCTAGAAAATAGGCTTTAAGCAAAGAATCAAATAAAATTCTGCTGAGAAATCAGTATTTCTTTGGTAGCTGAATAAAATTTTTGTTAAGTCTGTCAAAATGAAATTTTGTTCTTTGTGGTTAAGGAAATATAAAATATTGCTAAAAAGTGACTGGAGGGAAGAGACATATATGTTAATACTGCAGCCTTACTGAATTGATTTCATGGTTTATGTATTAAAATTGTATTAATGTCATGAAAATATACACAGCGTAAGTATGCATGGTAAAACATATACTGTTCTCAAAGAAGTATTTCTTTCTAATAATGTAAAGTTATTGCTAAGGTTGATAATAAAAACCAATACCATACAATTGATGTAATAGTGTTCATCAGAACCCAAATCTCTCACTTCCTGAAGTCTCCTCTCCTCTACTTTCCTAGGAGAAACATCTCATACTGATAATATTACTTTCATAAATATTTGTAGCACATATAATACATAACCTATTCCAATAGCCACTCCTAATTCCAAATTTTATATCTGTTCACCTAAAACTGTTAGATTAGAGGAAACCTACTGATGTTTGATTTTATTGAAAAAAAAACAAAACAACATAAAATACAACAGAAAAGAGATATTCATAATTATCTAGAAGCTGAGACAAATAAACCGAACTCTTTAATGGATTCTTAGACCGGTGGTTATGTTGGTTAAAGTAAGACAGACACTGTCTTTCTCTTTCCAACTAACCTACATTGCTTTTTTTTTTTCTTTTCTTTTCTTTTTTTTTTTTCTCTTTTCATCTTCTTGCTTAATTATTATTTGTCAAATTCACATTCAGAATGTCACCTGGAAGTCTGCAGTGTTTGTTTGAGATTAGTTAGTGCTGAGGAAAGTGAATACTGAATTACTTTCTAAATACATGAGGGTTTGAAGTTTAGAGAAAGTGATGGAGTACTCAGTTGAACATGCACTGTGCATTATGCTAAGTAAATTTAACACATAACCTTCTTTATCAGACACTCCTTTTTATGCAGGAGCATGTAGCTTAACTGCTGGAGATATACGTCCTTTTTAACATCTTTTTTCTTTGCTTTCCAATAGGGACCCATTTGTTCTGGCAGGTTCTAAGCTTATTTTCATAAATATATATCAAAGCAATTGATTTCTTAACATACTTCTCAAAATATATAGTGACTTTAAGAATGGTGATTAAGTGCTCAGTTAGTCTTCTTCTCTGTTTACTTTGCTTATGGTCTTGATTCTTTGTTAGGTTTTTGCAGAAGTATATGACAAATATCTTCTCTGTTATCTTTTCTATTATCTTCAGGGCGAACCAAAAGTTAAAGCATATTAATGTGGGCATTATCCAAGTGCCTCTTGAATACAGACAGTAATCAGCCACCTCTCTGGGAAGCATATTCCAGGTTTTGATCATCCTCATTGTAAATAATTTTTTTTCTTAATGTCCAGTCTGATATATGGTAGTCTGCTTCATTTCTGCAACAGTTCCAGTATCATTAAAAAACGTGTTGCAGCCTTCACGGTTGTCATTATTACAGAACATCATGAGACTGTTGTGTTTGGGAAGCATGCTTCAAGCTTTGGTACACTAGCAGAGGAAGCTGTGCCCTTTCTCTTGAATTCTAAAATATTTCTTACACATTACTGCTATTATGATTTCAAGTCTATACGTCATCTTTAAATAGTAATTTCAGCTGAGATCTAATAAATTTCCTTTTTTGTTGGTCTTGAAAGTACTTTGGGGTATACTTTGTCTTGAGAATTTTGTGTTCATACTTTTATTTTCACCAGCTAAGCTCAGCAGTAAAACCATATTTGGATGCATCATTGTCTTAATTTGTAAGACATATGACACTTGATTCAGGAAGAATGGTTTCTCTCTGATGACTCTGCTACTCTATTCCACACCTCTACAGGTATGTTGTAGCTTGGCATGTATGAGAGTGAAGCATGTTGTCTTGGCACTGTAATACTTTTTTGTGTCAAATTTCAGCCAAGTACTTCAGTGTTTTCATCTTAGCAGGAATATTAATCATTACCTGCACTTCTTCACAGTTTTCTTTAATAAATCTTGTTAATAATTAATGTCATTCTTTTGATAATTTCAAGAAAAGCTAGGAAAGATTTAATAACTTTTCTCCAAATGACCTACAGAGGTCTAAATATCTATTACTGTAATTAATGTTCAGCTGTGAAGTTGAACATATTTCAAGTAATGTTTTATGTGTGCTTCTGATAAATAGTGTTTACAATACTAATAATTAATCAATGTTATATCTACATGCCCATACGCATAAAGGAGAAACTCCCCCAGGTGAATTTAAATTTCACTAATATTGGAGATAAACAGGAGAAACTGTGAGCTGTACTTCAAGTAAAGGGCAAAAACACTTGACAGAAGCAAAACTGATACCATCACATTGGCCTGTATGTACTTCCAGGGCTGAAGTTCCACCATGATGATGATGATGCAGGATGCAGGCAGCATTCATAGAAATGCAGAGATGTGATATGGTTTTCCAAACTGAGCTTCTTCCAGTCATGTTGCTCATCATATTGCTAATGTAATTTTCTCTTGAGTAGAATTCCTAACCTAACATTGAATAGCTGTGCCACACAAAAAAGTGTAGTTCTGTAATATAATTCTCATTGTAAATACAGAAATCTCCAAGGTGTTTACCCTTCATCTCTTGGGTAAAATTAATTTTTTCAGTTATGTGCTTTTCACAGTATGAAAATATATTTTTTCAAATAACTGGTATATCAAAACATCATTAGAAACACTTCTCCATTTATTTCAGATGGCAGTTCTAGATGTGTCCAACTTTAAAAAGTACATGAATAGCTATTCATATTCACATACATGATAGTAGACTTTCAGATGCTGAAGCTTTAACTGCATTCATGACAATATATTCCTCATTATTTTCAAACCTGTAATTTCAAGGGATAGGATACTTCTAAGATGGTTCTTACATTACCATAGAGCCTATCAGTACTTTTCCAGTACACAGTGTTCCTAAGATTCACACTATTCACTTTAAGCATGAGAGAAACAGAGCAGAAAAACAAAATGTTCCCATAATGTTACATTTTTTAAATTTATATTTTTATAATTTATATTTTTTAAATTTAAGAATGTAAACAATGCTTTAGAAAGTACTACAATAAATATTAGTACATTCTTTCATAATATTTTTTTCTGAACTTCATTATGTGTAACTTTGAACTTCTGCATTTGATTCATTTTGTGTTCTTGAGATGCAATATATAAAAAGCAATATTTTTAAGGTGTAAAAGCTACTTTTAATTTTTCAGTCTGAAATGCTGTTTTTGTCTAAATTACCATATTTTTCTAGTTCTATTTTTGTCTGAAAAGAAGATATTAGCTTACTCTATGAACACTGTTTAGCATATGCTTTACTGTGGCAACGGTTTCTATTGAAGCTTTGCTTGCTTAATCAACACCAGAAAGTTTATTTGCATTATTATAATAGCTAAAGATCCCCAGTCTAGTAAGCATGACATGTAACATGATCATGATTGAAATTCAGTTCATTGAATTCCCAAAAAGAGATTAAAATGTGCAGAAGATCATGATTTCATTGATATTACTCGGGGAGCACACTAGTGCTAAATGTGAAATAAAAAATTAGTATGTTATTTCCAAAACCTTCTCTATATTAGATGTTTTGGTGCAAAACTTGTGGAGGAATAGATGCTTTGTGTTTAATTATTTTCCTGATTAATAAGAAACTCCATTTATTCTAACACTCTCTAGACTTTACTGAACTAGATATTTGATGAAATCTTAGCTGTTTCAAGAAACTTACCCTGTCCACCATACTTAGCATCTCAAGTGTACTTGGCAAACCTTATCAGAAATTGAAAAGTGGGGTCTCACCCAAGTTCTAAGCAATGATATTTATTTTTCTTTAACACACTGTTTAAATTCTAATAGTAAATATTTTCAAAGTGATGAGGTATGGTGTGAGTTAAGGATATATTTCTGATGATATTTCTATCAGTTTGTGCTATCCTTCCTTTTCAGCAACTAAATTATGCTTAATAATAATTTGTACTTAGATTATAACTTAAAGGGTTAGTTAAGTGTATTATTTTATTCTTTTCATTTTGAAATTGTAAAGTAGTTGGAGACAGAATCTTATCTAATATGCCTCTATTTTGGAGAGAGACAATATCCCTTGATCAAAAGTAAGGTAAGATTACAGTTTATTAAATTTCACTGAGGACAGAATGTCCTTAGCAAGAATTCTACTCTTATTTATGCTGCTTTCTTTTTATCTCATCTTTTCATTTGCTGAAGATTATAACTGTTCTTTCACTATTATTTTTTTCCTCAACATCCCAGAAGTCCCAGACAAAGGTGATAAGACAGGAAACAGAACAAGATTACTAATCTTTTTGGGACTGTAATGTTACTCTTACTAAAGTATTCTGTGATGCATTCTTAGAAGTATTTTATTTGGAAATTAGTTGCTAGGAGTATTTGGAATTGTAGTTTACTGTATTAAAAGATTTTGTGACAAAGACAATAGTGCATAGTACTCTTTTTGGGAAAAGCTTAGGTTCTTGTCTACTTCCCTATCTACTGGTAGTGAAACATAATATCAAGTGCAGAATGCAGCAGCATTATTACTCTTTCAATTCCTGGAGAGTACAGTGGAAGTCAGCTGTATTATATATGAACATGTAGGACAAAGGGATGCTTTAGAAAAACAGGTTTTTCATCTTGCTTTTCTTCTCTATAGAATATTTAAAACTGAAATTCTACCTTCTCTTCAGGCCAAATGCAGATCTTTGTGTATTTGAGTCACATTTGCTGTTATCCTTTTTTTCATCTCACCATCTCATATTGCTTTGCCTCTTGAAATGCACACTTGTTTAATGGCTGTGTGGTTCTTAAGTGATTTTCTCTGCCCTCTCTTCTATTGTATTGATGTATCATGGTATTATAAAAAACAAACCACTGACCCCACAAACCTTTTGCATTAGATTTGGATTGTTTCATTGAATTTCTTGTTGAAGCTTTTTGGTAAGGAATGAATATGAGTAATTTAAAATACCAAATCTTCTCGTAAACAATGGAAGTTTGTTTATCAGTTGTTGGAGTGTACCTTCTAAATTATGATGAATTCAGAAAATATGTCCTCCTATCTGCAAAATGGAAAAGATATAGTTCTAATAGTATATCTTAAATTTAGTAGTAAGAGCCATGCAGTTTGTGTTTAAGAATCAGCATCTAAGCAACTAAAGCACGTCACTGAGGAGTACGCTCACTGTGTTTACATGCTTTGTTCTTTGATGATTTATCCTTTTTTTTTTTTTTTAATATTCTATGCAGTTCTATAAATTAATTGATTCTTTATCATGATCTTGCATTAGATATTGCCTGTCAAGCCCTGAGAGGAGTGACAGACCTGACTGTCCCTGCCTATCCCTACATTGGTGAGAGCCCAGGATCTCTTTCCAGACCCTGGGGCCATCAACTCCTGTCCAGTGAAGCCCCACTCAGGGTTGGTTTCCAGCTCTCTACAGCCCAAACCTGGTTGGCTGTGTGCCTTACTGAGATGCATTTCTAGCCTTACCTCATGCTTGTCTCTGTCCCAGGTGGGGTGTCAAGTGCTGAGATGGAAGCTGAGTGGAAAGCAATTCTGAATATGGAAGGACAAGTGTATAGATAGAAGGAAAACTGGGAAGAAGTGGGAGAAAAATAGAAAAAAACTGAAAAGCCAAGTCCTACCTTTGCATTAGAGTAGACAAAGATTAGCTCCACTGAAGTAATCATCCTGTGTCCTAGAAGTGAACAAACGTTGTGACCAGATGGCCAGCCAGAGACACTGAAAAGAAAAACTAACCAAGATATGTATATAAGTAGCAAAGTTTTCTCTTGGACTGATGCAAGGCAAGAGGGGAGGTGGACACAGAAGACCACCCTACCCTATGTGGCAAGGCAATGTGTCATTGAGCTAGTAAAGTTGGAGCAGGCTTTTTTTCGAGGTAATTTCATTATATTCGGATGTTTACTTTCAACTAAATTTAAATATTAAATTATGTCTTTCTAATTGCATTTCCTGCCACACTAGAGTGGAAAGTATACTGTATAAATAAAATATTAAATCTTTACTCTTAATTTTAGGATAGCACGTCAGAAGAAAAAAAGGAAAAGAAAAAAAGATAAATATCTGCAGTATTTATCTAACTTTTCTGCTTGAAAAGCATTTGGCAAAGAAATGAGATAGGATTATTTGTTCTGCTTTCCCTTAGAAAGAGGTTGGGCTCAAAGGACATTCTAGCATTTCACAGTCACTTAGGTAAAGTGTATTTGTCGTATCACTGTAAAAATCTACCTACTGTAGAAGTACTCTTTCCTCTGTTGGGAGTCTCAGCTGTTGGTCTGATAAAATTGACTTTTGCAATTAAGAGGAAACATTTTGAATGTTTAATTTACAACTGCATATTTTGCTCTTGTTCTGCTATACTTTTCTTAAGCTGTAATTAGTTCTGTCACCTTAAACCTCTGTGATGTGGCTTTAATTTTAGAATCAGACATGAGATGTGAGTTTCCAGTTGGCCTGGTTGGAACAGGAGGTTTGGTACATACAAGGAACTGAGATTTGTTTGTTTTTGACATATCAAAGATTTCCCAGTGTCAAAGTAGAAAAGTTTAGCTGCTTTTTCAGTGCTGTGGCATCTTGAACATTGCTAGGTTGCACCCACATTCCCTACTCATATTTGCATGACAATGAATAACTAAAATCCATGAAAGATTTGTTTCCTTTGTAAGTTAAAAATAAATTTGGTAAAAGCAGAGCTAGTCAAAATGTATTCTGTCTCCAAGAAATAAAATTTGCTTTTTAACAAGTTTGAATGAACAGGATTGTCCCAATGTTTTGTTTAAGAGAATGAAGAGAAAATGTTCTTAGAATTGTCCAATGTCAGGACGTTGATTATGAAAATGCAGGCTTGAGTTCAAATCACCATTATGACGGATGCTGACCAAAGATTCCAAACTTCATCTTCTCTAAAGCACTGCTATATTCAAAAATATGTACTCCATTTTCCTCCTCTCTCTTCTCCTTTACCCCAAATTGCTGAACTTGAAAATCTTTCAGATAAATGTTATAACTGACAAATATGCTATAAATAAAATAGCTCCAACTTAAGAAAATCCTAGTATTCAAGATGTTAATTTAGTTTTGATGCTTCAATGGTAATTTGATACAGATTAATGCCTTTTCAGTGTCCTAGATTCTACAACATGTTGTTTACAAATACGTGGTGAAGGTTTAACAAAATGAAGTGGCCATTGTGTAACTAATTTATAGATCAGGAAGAAAAGTAAGAGCGGTTCAATAGGCTGTGTAGAAACATATAAAAATATGAATAGTATCAAGCAGACTCATCACTGAGGAAAGAAGTCATCTCCCTACCTCATCAGTGTCCTCATCCCAGCAAAAAATTCTGAGTACTGATGATTCGTTGCAGCCCCTTCTTAAGGAGGATCATCAACTTTACTCAAGGCTCAGAGGGGCATTAAAAAGCTGAGCGTAATAAATGTGATGAATTTCACTATGTTATTAATTAGGTTGGTTTTTTTTTTTATAAATAATTTAAATAGGTAATTTGATTCACCAGTGCCTCTGTGAAGAGAGATTTAAGCCAGGTAAGATATTTCTGGTAAATTTAAATAGTGTTAGATGCCAAATGTGGGCAATTGGATTGACCCTGTATTTCCATACAAAGGACACAATACATATAAACACTACGTATATTCATGTATAACATTGCTGATGCTAAAAAAAATTTAGTCATAATCATCTAAAAACACTTGTGAAATCAAGTTGTAGTGGTTTCACTGGGATGGACAGCTGAGCTCCATCACACAACTCTCTCTCTCTCCCTCTCCTCATAAGGACAAGGCGAGAAATTATGATGAATAAAGCTCACACCTTGAGATAGGGAAAAGTAAGTTACCATCACAGGAAGAAAAGACTCAACATAAGGAAGAATCATGTAATTTACTACCTATTAGTATCAGACTAGAGCAGTGAGAAACTAATAGCAAACTAATAACACCTTGTCCTACATGCACTCCCATAGAATAACAGAATCATAGAATGACCTGGGTTGAAAAGGACCACAATGCATCTAGTTTCAACCCCTCTGCTATGCGCAGGTTGCCAACCACCAGACCAGGCTGCCCAGAGCCACATCCAGCCTGCTCTGCAATGCCTCCTGGGATGGGGCATCCACAACCTCTTTGGGCAACCTGTTCTAGTGCATGTTCCTCATGCTGTGGCCTCCTTCAGGCCACGTTCACTGCTGCACCTCGGGCTCTTCCATGGCTGCATGTGGAGATCTGCTCCATGTGGGGCCCATGGGTTGCTGGGGGTCAATCTGCTCCACCATAAACTTCCTGGGCTGCAGAGAAATTCTGCTCTTGTGCCTCTGGCACTTTCTGCCCTCTGCAACACTAACTTTGGAGTCTGCAAGGCTCATTACATATTTTCTTATTCCTTTCTCTTAGCTGCTGTTTCATATAGTTTTCTCCCTTTCTTTAAATCTGGTCTCCTGCAGACACACTCAGAGTGTCTCATGGCTCAGATTTGGCCATCAGCAGGTCCCTTTTGGATCCAGATCCAGCTTATCTAACATGGGACAGATCTTACACTCTTCTTACAGAAGCCAGTCCTGCAGCTTCCCACTAAAAAATCTTGCTGGATAAGGCCATGACATATATAGAGAAAAAATATGTATATACCTGTGTATATATGTATAATGTATATTTATATGTTTAAGTCTACAAATTAGCAGAGTAAACTATACCAGCTTTCAGTTACCAAATCCTTTCTCCATGTCATCTTTTTTTTCCTTGATGGAAACAAAATATTAATTTGTACATGAATAATAAGACATAGTAAAATTTGCATGGGCAGATAAAAAATATATATATATTCAATTTGAAATATTTGGAATGTATGCACAGAATAAGTCAGGCATTTCTCAAAAAAGGCTGGATCTACTCTCCAGGATTACAGTGCCAGTTGGGCTCCTATTCCTGGTTCAAGATTTGCTGATTTCCTATCAATTTCAGTACCTTATGTTATCACAGAAGCATGGTAAGTTCATTATTGGTTCTTTGATGTGAACTCCGTTGAAATTCATGGAAACCAATGAAAAGACACAGCATTTCCCTATGAAAATCTGTGAACTAATATTATTTGTCCTCATTTACCAACAATCTTTTCTATAAGAATCAATTAATGAAAGTCATAAAATTGGATTTTTTTCTTTAAGGAAATTGCCGACAGCTGTGTATCAGAATCTGACTTTCTCAGCCTTTCTAGGCAGCTAAATTCCTCCTTTCAAAGAAATGCCTTTTTTCCCTCTTTCCTCATTTGGTGCTTATTTCTTCCTTTTTCATTTAAATTACTTCCGCGCTGCTTATGCATGTAAGTGCTTATTTCTTCCTTCTTCTCTTTTTCTCTCTCTCTTTTTTTTTTTTTTTCTTAATGGAAAAAGTAGTGCAGACCAAAAATTAACCTTGAGATGCTGAGAGAAGCAATGACAGAAGTGATGGATAAATGGATCACAAGGAAGAACTTCCAGGAATACACTTCTTTTATTAAAATAAAGAGGGAAAAAAAATCACTGCAAATAGCAATAAAAGAAACTGAATTAATTATTCATGGAAACAGTAGTTTTTATTTAGAGAGAGAAAAATTTATTGAAGATTACTCTGCATGTCTCTGTAGGGGAAATTTGATATTACAAATAATCCTAGTTTAGATCTTAATATTAGAAGTGGTACAGATTCTCAGGTACAGTAATCTGGTAATTTTTAATCAATTTAGGATTGCAGTCATAAAATATTACGAGATATGTGAACTTTGAGTTAGTATTTTTTGAGCAGCAGATAGGGAAGACTTCAAGAATTTGCTTCTAACATTTTTTTTAATTTTTTTTTTAAATGAGTTTAATGTATACATCCACTATATTTTTTAAGGTTGAATATTCACTTCCACTGACACAAAGTAGGCTTCATAAATCGATATGTTGATATTGGTTAAGTAGAATTTAGTCCTGTTTTCTGCAAGGCTGTTATCAGTTCTGTCTTGGACTCATGTTGTGACTTTAATGAGGACTGAGTTTTTGAACCCTTGTGACTGTCAAAGGTAGCATGCTGTTTTTTTCATTAGGCTCATCTTGGTAACTGCTAACTGCTTAGTGAGAAGCAGCAATTACATCAAGTCTTAGAATTTCTACTCAGTAGCAATATATTTAGATTTATTTAATCTTCTAGTAATCTCTAGAAGATAATATTTATGTTATGTGATTCCTTCTTCTATTCACTTGAAAGCTGTGTATATTCCTTTGCTTCTGGCCAGATGCAGGTGTTAATAAGGACAAAACAATGTTCAGATATTAAAACAGTTTGTTTTAAATCAGATTCCTACTGATTTATACTGAGGTTTTTACTATGTATAGTCACTCCTACTGTACCTGTTAAGGTGCTTCTGAAGTGGGGCTTATTGTTTGAAGTAATGATGAATTGCCAGTGAAGATTAGATTTGATGTCACAAATAAAATTAAACTAATTTCAAAATAGTTGTGTTTTATAGAAAAATTGCAACAGTATGAAAAATTCTATCCAATATTGAGCATTCCTAAAATACTATACCGTGATATGAATAAGGTATGAATGATATTCATCCTTATAGCTATCACTTTTTTATTCTGTATAACATTTCTGACCCTTGTTTTCACTTCTTTTGTTCCACATGCTTCTGTTTATTACCAACTATTCTTTTCTGTCTATCTTGATCTATGCCATCTATGTCTGCCAGATGAATGCATTTTGTTTTTGTTTGTAATCTACCTTGCAGGTATTCCTTCTTCTCTTTGCATTATTTTATTATTCTTAGCATATTAGCAGGGTAGAGCTGCCATACAGGGGAATCAGTAAAAGCAGAACACTGTCATTTTGATGTGAATTCATTTTACACCTACTGCACACTCAAGTAGTATCTTGCCTGGAAAGAATGTCTCTCTGGCAACTTATTCCAGCCCACTAAATCTGAGTCATACTCTTTCCATTTCAAGTGGTCGGACTGTGTCTCTACTACTCCTGTGGGTAGGACACCATGATGTGATCTGACTTCAGCTAGACTTGCACACCAAAGTTCTTGCTCCCTGGCTGCCAACCAAATAACAGATTTGACATGTACAGAGTTTTGCTTTTGGAGCTTGAAGGCAGTAAGAATGTGCAATGACAGAAGAATGATTTATGATTTATTTGTCTGAAGGATAAAGCATTCAGTATGTTTATGACAAATGGTATTAACCATATCTGGCATTTCAGTGAAGCCTGTAGGTAGATATGATGTAGCCTTACTAAATCCTGTAATTTGCATTGTCTCTTTGGGGACAAACTGTGTCCTAATTTGAATTGCCCTTACTATTCCAGTGTCACAGTCCAGAAGTTGTGGGGCAGATTGTTCAGCTGGCAAGCATGTATTCTCTTTTAAATCTTCCTGTTAACAACTATGGGCCAGAAGAGAATGATGTGTTGAACAGTGGTCTGTGTCAGTCTTGAGTTTAATACTTGGATTCATCTGTAATACATGCCACAGCCTAAGTATGTCAGTTTGTATTTGCTTAACACAGAAACGAAATATGTACAGTTATAGGAAGAAAAAAGTCAAAGATTTTCAAATGATCTTGAATCATTTGTTACACTGATCAAAAAATGATCTTGAGATTTTCAAATGCTCTTTGAGAAAGATGAAAGTTAGTAAACATAATTGCAATGTAATATATTCAGAATAATTACTTGCACAAATACACACTATGTAAAAAAGCCTGCAGAATGGTGTAGAAATGGATCATAAAATGAAACAGGCTTCAGTGTGGTCTCATCACTGTGGAACATGTATAAAGAGAAATAATGCCAAAAATATTGTGTGAATAATGCTTCGATAAGGCTTGGGAGCTTTAAGAGTCTAGCTAGAGGAATATATGTAATTCTGAGCACTCCAGTTCAAGAAAGAAATGAATAAATTAGAAAAAGCCCAATGCACAAGAATGATCAGAAATAGAAAAAAATGCAGTCTGTGAGGAAAGGTGGAATGAATTGTTAATATATTTGAATATATGTGTGTCTGTGTACGAAGAGGTGAATGAGATAATATAGCCTTTAAGTGTACAAAAATTTCTGGAAAGGGAATATTCTGCATATTCTTTGTAGATTTAATCCAAAGTAATGGATAAACATTGTAGAGATGGGAGAAGATTTTCCTGACTGAATAAAGTAAAATAGCAGGATGAAGGCAGGGAGAGGCCATAGAGACTCAAGTCATGATCTTTTGAAAACAAGATGGATAAATGTCTTTTAGAAGTGACAGAAATAGAGTTCTGTCCCAAAAGGAGGATGTTACCTTTACTTTCTTATAGGTCTTTCTAAATTCTAATAATTTGGTTCTTCTCACAGGTATGAGAAGTCCAAATATTTTATAATTCTTGAAAACAGATCCTCTGCAGTGTTAAGGCAAATCCAGTGATCACTACATTGTATAAAACTAGCCTTTGTAAATGTGAGAGAATGTTTTTTACCAACACATAAATAACTTTTGATTGAAATAAAGGAGAATGATTGGATATATAGTTATAGAAGGGCTATCCATAGCTATATTCCATCTGCGGTTTAACTGTAAGAAGATTTATAGACTACATTGTTTTTTATCATACTATTTGTATAAGTCTTCTCCAAGTAAACTTATTATTTCACACCAAAGGAATTTTTCCAAACGACTTATTTCTTGTGACATCTTAATAAAATGTTTGCACTGAAGATTTTGGAAGACAGATAAATCCTTCAACAGCTTGTAGCAGGCGTCTGCCAGTCTGAAGGTGTGACTGTGCTGTTTGTGCCATCATTGTCACCACTGAATTGCTGTTCAGAGAAAGGCAGTGCTTTGGCTTGCAGAGTCCGTAGTTTAAAAATGGCTTGAGACTGTAATGGTATGGCAAGCAATGTTAAAACTGCGTGTTTAAGAAATGTGTCAAACAGCCCTTGTCAAGGAGGTTATTTTCCCCAGCTTGAAAATATCATGACATTTTTTGTTGAATAAAGGGCAGATTTTTTTATGCATTTTCTTGCAGAATTATGACACTTTTTGTATTTACAGAATATATTTCAGTTTGGCATTTTCCCCTTTAAGTTCTATGTATAACTCTGAGTTTAATGCTATTGTAGTTGTTACTCTTTTGTACACGGAAATGTTTGTGGGTTTAAATTGTGAGAAAATAAGCTATGTAGTTTATTTGTTATTGTATATATGATATTAGTTCTTTCTAAATTTAACTTATCTTTGAAAGATGTAATGGATAAAAGAGTTATGTGTTTATAGAACTCAATGAGTTTAGAGTACTATGAGACTGTGGGCTTTCGTTAGTATATCACAGCTTTCTTGCTGTTTTGTGTTTTCTATATAAAAGTTGACTACTTAATGGTAAAAATTATTTATTCATGTATGAGTATGATTTTCTTATGCAAACACTTCCTTTATGTAATTATACATGTTAGGTATTGGTCACTTTTAATATTTCAAAATTCTCTGCCCCCTCTCCACACCCCCCCACCCCTTTTAGTATGTGATTAGATATCAGCAGGCTGCTGCCAATATCTAGAAATAACCAAGTGAAATAGAAATGATTTTTGGGTCCTTTGAATTGTGGATGAATTTTTCTTATCTGCTTATCTAATTATATACTTAAATGATTGATTATAAAAGTATATTTACGAAAGCCTTTAGGGTAAAGTAACTTAATGTTTGTATTGTTTTATTAATCTTTGGGCTTACTGAAGTCAGTTCTCAAGTGTGTCTTGGCATGACAGATGTAAGTTCATTCAAAATTTTCTGAGGAGCACATCAATTTCGATTTGGAGAAAGAAAATTTGCAAATCTTTTAAATGAAGCATCAATTTCTGAAGTCATAAAATATTTTAATTTCTAGTTAGTATAAACATGCCTCCTTTTTGATGTTATTTAGAATAGCAGAGAATCACCACCTGTATTGAAATATTGAAGTGGGAGTGCACCACAGATCTTGCAGTTTGAAAATAGGCTATTGCTTTGCGGCTGTGTATACCTCTAAAGTAATAGTCCATAGTGATTTTTCTTCATAGACACTGAGAAAGTGATATATTATATTTAGCTAGAACTATGCAGCAGCCACTAGATTCTGTTGTTATTGTTAATGCTTCTTGGTTATAGTATGTATAAGTGGATACACAAAGTCCAGTCATGTGTACAGCTAATGCATGCACTTTCAGTTGTTTACCATAAGCTGATTTTTAGTTCTGTGGAACCACATGCAGGATAGGTGAGGACCTGAAAAGACTAATTAATGACAAGAAGAACAATAACAGAAAAACATGCAGTATCTTGATGATGCTTAAAAAAATACCTAATTTGTTTTGCTTTGATTAGAAAGTAGAAAGTAAACGAAACATAGTGGTACAAGCATTACGAAGTTAATGTGCTTTAATGAAATTTAGTATTTGTTTGTGTACTCTGTAAGAATTACCAATCATAAAAAAATGAATATATTCAGTAATGCCTAGAAAAAATATATTAGACAAAACATGAAACGTAAATTTACAAGGATGGGGCTCTTGGAAAAGTTTCCTTAGGCTCATTCTTCTGTTTATCTCACTCTCACAATTTGCCTTTGTTTACCCTTGAATATCAGGTTTTAAATTGAGTACAGTACATATATTTGCCCACCTGTTTTTTGTCTTGTTTTTGATGAGCTTTATCTGCTTTAGTTTTTAGTAATAAACGAACTCAGGATTATTGGTTCTGTTGAATAACCTGTAACCTTTCTAATCTCAGTATGAATAATCAGTAGACAAAATGAGTAATGTTTAATTAACTCTGTCCAGTATGACAGAGAATGCATTTTTTCTTCCCCTTTCTCTTTCTCTGTGCTTGGCACAACCTTTTGTGTCTTATTATTTATTTGTAGTGTAGATCTTAAAAGCAAAAATCAGCTTTGGGACAGTAAAATCCGATTCACAGGAACTCATTGGAAATAATTGCAAAAGCCAATTGTAAAAGACTGCAGTAGGAGTGGGATGTGCTTTTGAAAATACTGTAGTTAAGTATGTCAGGAAGAATCATAGATTCACTAAGGTTGGAAAAGAACCACAGGATCACCCAGTCCAACCATCCACCGATCACCAATAGTTCTCCCTAAACCATGTTCCCCGTCACAACATCCAAAAACTCCTTGAACACCTCCAATGTTGGTGACTCCACCACCTCCCTGGGCAGCCCATTCCAGTGCCCGACCACCCTTTCAGAGAAGTAGTATTCCCTAATATCCAGCCTGAATCTCCCCTGGCACAGCTTGAAGCCATTCCCTCTAGTCCTAAGAAGTATCTCCTGCTTTGTCTTTTTACCATAAATGCTGGAGTAGTATTCAGATCTGTTTTGAGTTTGTGATCAGATTGAAAATAATTAATGCTGTATAGCAGCAGTCTGTGGCATGAGGAGAGCTAAAGTGTGGAAAAAATAAAAAATAAAAAAATAACAGGAGTAAATGACCAGTGATTGTCAGTGTGCTGAAGTTCCGACATATCTTCACTAAACATGGTTGATTATAGCTTCAAAAGAAATATACAATAATAAGTAGGAGATTCATAATTTACTAAAGAACAGAAATACACTTACCCCTATATGACTTCATTTTACATTATCATAACCTGAAAGACATGGCATCCAAGTGTCTTTTTGTGGAGTGCACAATTCCAAATGAACTCGTGAAAGGACTCAAGGAGATTCAGCAGAAGCAGTCCATTGTGTAGCAATGTATTTCCATGTCATCTGCCTATTCTGGCACTAGAGATGTCGATCTATTCAGTCTTACAAAATGATCCCTCTAAAGCAAAAAGCCATGATGAGAATGATGTTCTCAAGAAATAGAAATTGTTAATTTTAATTTCTTTTATTTTACCTTCAATTTCAGCTCTGCGATGTCTAACAATTTTATTGGAAAAAGCTGACCTAGTGGAATGATTTCCTCTAAAGAAAGAAAAAAATAATAAAAATAATAATAAAAAAAAAATAATCAAAGATTTTAATGGAAAAGTACAGACATTTTTGCTATCTGTTTACACAAAAAAAATCTTCTGTAGTCTACAGAACTCTCAATCTGGCATTCCTATTGTATGTTAAATTTTTGTATACATACATACATACATACATATATATATATATAAACAAAATAGAAGAGTAGAAGAGTACTTTTTTTTTCCCCTGGGCTGCCCTAGAGGCATATGATACATCAAAAATAAATAAATAAATACAATTGTGTTACAGTGGATGATAACTTTTTCCCAGTAAAAGTTTATGGTTGATTATAAAAGAGCTAAGATATCAGTGGATTTAAAAATTCATAAATTCTCATTGATCGCTTGCTATTGATTGCAATAAATTGATGTCTTTAAAATATCTCCCACCTATAGAGAAATATGTCAAAATAGCTTTTACCACTGGACATAAATTTTTATGTCAGTGATCACGACTGTTATTGTCCATATTGTCCAAAGTAAAGTGGGAATCTTCCTCCTCTCATAAATATTTATCTTTAAATAAATTATAGGAAAACTGAAAGGCAAACATTTTATATCTGCGGGACTATGAAAGTGATATAGAGCCTTCTGAAATATTTAAGAATTTACAGTTGATTTTAATTTAGATTATATGTCAACCCCACTGCAGATCTGAATGACCAGTTTCTGTGTTGTCCAGGAATCAGTCAAGAGTCAGATCAACCTTCTTATAGTGAATCTTGCTCTTAATGCCTCCTTCAACCCTGAGGTTGAAGCCAGATGCATTGCACTTCAATATTGTCATTCCAGGGACTACTTGATCCCCTAAATTCTAAGTACAATATTGTGAAACACCTATTCTGCTAATACAGTCTGATAGAAATGCACACTGGTTGAAACAAATCTCTTTCAAGCACTCATTGAGCACTAAGCTGTCAACAAATACCACAGCTGTGCATGCTGTGATGTGCTGTATTTCTATGACTACAGTGATGAAGTGCAAAGGAGCAGTTGGTGATATTTTGTTTTTCCATGTCAAAAAATACATCTCGAACATCACATAAGACATTTGCAATTGTGGGTTGAGAACAAGGTTTGTAGAGTCATCATACATAACTGCCTGTGTAATTTGGTGTGCTTTGGTTATAAAATAATGTACCGCTTCCTTAGTCTGTTCATGGTAGTGCAGGCATGTAGCTTCTTATGAAAGACTGTTCTTTAGGGAAAAAAATGGTATTGAATGCAAGGCAAACACTGCTGAGATCTGAGAGACAGTTTAAGACTGGATTATTTCCTCCAAAATCTGAACACAGAGACAGACAGGGAGTGTTTCTGTTTCTCTCCTTTACCTTGTGCATCACTCAAGGGAGTTATTCAAGTTTTCCTGTTCTTCCTTTTAAAACTGGGTTTTTGGTACATCTATAGGGATCATAACGAACCATTGCATTACGTGACTTTTTTTTCTTTCATGTGAAAGCTGAATGTTTACAGGGATTCATACTGTGAAACCAGTCAACCAGTTCACTTATAGCATATATACTCCTTTTTGAGTGAATCATGTTAAGCTTAGATTTTTTTTGTTCCCTCCCTTGTTTTGTCCTATGGCAATTTTAATGATCCAATACACTAAAATATAATATGATAATACATGTATTGCGAACACCAAACTTTCTCAGTTACACATAATATCCTTTTCTATAAACAAATTTTAATAGAGCTTGCTACTACTTGTTAAATTTTAATTCCAGTTTTTATTTTGTACTTACTACAGTGCTGCATTGAATAATACAGGCTCCAGCTCAAGATAGTTTAAAAGCTTTAGTTTATAATTCATGACATTAACTGAATATAATAATATGTAGGCTAGAATTCCTTTTGCAAAGGACAAAAGATTCAGGTCCATTAGTTGAGGTTGGGCTCCTAAACTGAATTTTGTTATAGTTGATGTAGCAGATTTTTTTTTTTCATACTCTGATGTGAAATAATGTTTTCTAAAATTATTTCGTGCATGATAACTGATATTTGAGTTGGCACCCATGAAGAATGTACCATATAAGTAATATGTAATGTCTTAACAGTTGCCTTGGCAATTTTGTCATAAAAATATGTAAGAAGATGGGAAAGTTCAAAATACATGCCTTAGCAATAATCATAATTTTAACTCTCAATATTCATCTACCAGTGCAGCCCCACTTGTACAATTACAGTTCCAGATATGACTGTCAAACTGATAATTGTGTCCATAATATTTGTTCTTGTTTGTTATTGGATCTTCAATAAAGATTGACTAAGAATAACTGAAGAAGGAGAATGGACAAGCACCAGTCCCTAGCACTGGGTGGAAAACTGTCTTGAATTGCATGGAATTCTGATATCAGTGGCTTTTTTTTCATTATTTTTCACTTCAAGCTTATCCATTAAATCACCACAAAATAAATGAGGAGTCAGGGAAAGTTCTTTGAAAAAGATAATTCCATGTTAAATTTCTGCTCTTAGTTTAGCGTGAGAATCTCCCATAGGGCATACTACCTTTAACTCTAGAGAGAAATGTACATAATATTCCATTGTGCGCATAGGACATAGTTTGAGGAAAATGTGGTCAAAATCAGTTCTTAATTTCTAGAGCACTGGACTCAACAAAATCTTTTTTTTTTTTTCATCTAACTTTTCTTATAGTTTCTGCTGTATAAAAGGTCAGATCCATCTTAGAGCTCTTATTAATTGCCAGCCAACAGCACCTGTGGCAAACAAAAAGACTGTGAACGTAGGAAGGGCCAGGAATTATGCAGTATTATCATCACAATTTTTCTGCAAGTACCATAAGATATAAGCAGTCCAGAATAAGATGCAGAACAGTAGAGACTGTCTAAAATCATTGTATTTGCCTCAGTCATACAGAGACTGTTACAGTCCTACTGATGCATTTTAGTGGAATATACTAAATCATGTTAATTTTCTTTATCAGAGCTTCCCCAACTGATGAAGTCACACCTTTTATCCAAAAAGCTATATTTTAGAAGAGATTATTGCTATCCAAGTTCTGTTTGAAAAGGTTAACATTAAAAGCAGTTATGATGAGAGACTTGAGGTTAAGCTACTGAAAACATTACACCCTTTAGAACAGTTTGTCTTGCAAGGCCAAGTTGCCTTTGACTGGAGTGCATTGTATCAAAAGATAATTCATGGTTATTCTCTTATGTGCTAGGCAGCGAGTACTACCAACTGAATTCCTGCTTCAAGAAGAATTCACATCATAACTGGGTGTAACTGGGCACAGTATCAGAACTGTGGGTGTTTTCATGGACAGTCTGGTGATGACTAAATTGGTCTGCATCTCAGGTATAAAGGCTTAAACTTCTTTTGTGTCTCATGGAAACTTGGGCAGGTGTTAGAAGTACATAATTCAGATTACTATCTAAGCATATGTCTAACTGGAGCCAGTAGATATTTTGATGTTTTCAAACTGTCAAAATTAGGGCCCCACTTACTCGAAACTAATTTTATGCTGTTAAACTCTGAGTATTTGTATCAGTCTTGAAGTCTGTGGGCATTTCATTCAAACTCAGTAGATGATATGACACTTGGAATTTATCTAGAGAAATAAATTGCTTCACTGCCAACATTTTTTAAACATCTATGTCCTAAGAACAACTTACAGGATTGCAGGTATCATAGAACTTCCTGCATTTTAAATTTGAATTCTTGTGTTTTGTTTTCTTCTATTTTGTGTGGACTAAGTGTCTAAATGGGAATTCACTTTCTCAAAAATGTATTCAGTAAAGAATGACTGTAAGATCTTTTGAAAATCTGTCAGTACTTTTCCTATGTGTTTTGTCTTCTAAGTACCTGTAAAATATGATTCTACTAATACTATTAAGGGCAGATAATAACAGTAACAACTATTCTTCCAATACTATGGTGAACAGTATTTTTTTTTTCATTTGTTGACCTGGATGGGCTTTAAGGTTTTCCATACATAAACTATGATATTAGTTGTTAATCATCATTATCTTGAAATTTGTTGTGTGCAGGAACACTCAGAATTCTTTTGCATTTATTCATTAGACAAATATGATGTGCCTTTAAGAGGAATTTTACCTGTCACCATCTTTCCATGGGCATTTTGGCCGATTTTTTTTTTTCCCTGTGCTCTCTTCTGAACTCTATACTCAAAAAATTTGTTGGAATGGGTTTGGGGACTGTAAAGTAGGAGGAAATTTGCTTTCATAGGTTAATTGAGAAGACTGTAGTAGTACTATCTAGCCTTCTAAAAGTGGAAATCTCATTAAACGACAGAACTCGCCAGCAGGAGCAGGGAGGTAATCATCCCCCTCTACTCAGCACTGGTGAGACCGCACCTCGAGTACTGTGCTCAGTTTTGGGGCCCTCACTACATTGAGTCCCTGGAACGTGTCCAGGAAAGGGCAACAAAACTGGTGAGGGGTCTGGAGCACAAGTCTTATGAGGAGCGGCTGAGGGAGCTGGGATTGTTCAGTCTGGAGAACAGGAGGCTCAGGGGAGACCTCATTGCACTCTGCAACTTCCTGAAGGGAGGTTGTGATAAGAAGGTGTTTGGCCTCTTCTCCCAGGCAACAAACAGGACCCAAAGAAATGGCCACAAGTTGTGCCAAAGGAGATTTAGATTAGCGATGAGGAAAAACTTCTCTGAGAGAGTGGTCAGGCACTGGAGTGGCCTGCCCAGGGAGGTGGTGGTGTCACCATCCATGGCAGTGTTTGAGAGGTGTCTGGATGAGGAGCTATGAAGCTCCTTGTGAACGTGAAGTTTAGTAGCTTGTGGTAGCAATGATAATGGGAAGATAGTTGGACTAGATGATCTTGTAGTTCCTTTCCAACCTATGATTCTATGAACTGTTTTTCTTGTTGTTAAGAAGTAGTTTACAGATATACTCCCTAGAAAGTAGAGGCTATAATGATTTAATTCCCTTATTTACTTTGGCAACAGAATAGCTTGTAGTTGGTTTTATACAAACAAAATATTTATGTAATTCTTGTTCATTTCTTTTCCATTTTATTCTTCTTTTTCTTGAAATATCAAATAAATAATTGCTGTATATACTGAGTTTATTACAGATATAACTAAGCATCTTTTTCTTTTCCCCCATTTTCAGTAAGGGACAACAAAAAATTTGCCCATGTTTGTTTGTTGAATCATATAGAAATTTCATATTCCTGTGCCTTAGTTTTAATATGGAAAGAAATCAGTGACAGATTTTTGGAGTACATAATAAATTAATCCTCCTTCCTTGTAACCCTACATAATTTCAAGCATAGTTTGTTAACTCGGTTCTTTTACCAAAATCTGGACATCTCTGCAGGAGAGTATTTTTATACCATCTCCCCAAAGGAATGGGAAATCATTGTTAGTTTAGTAGCATTGCTGAGTCTGAGCAGGTCTTGAGTATTTTCATATTAATAATGCCTACTATAACATGGAGCTGTGGGAAAAGATTGTAAAGATAGCCAATGACTCTGTAGGGTGCAGCCTTGCTACTTGAAAGCCAATTTGAGTTGGAAATAAGAAACACCCCTGAATTTGTGTGGAACAATTCAATGATACATTGTGGGGAAAAAATAATGTAGTTAAGGGAAGTAACGTGGACATCAGAGCAGGTGTAGCAAATTCAGCTTGATTTCTCTTGACATGGAACTTCAGTTTCTACACTGTGTAAGGATGCTTCTCGGTTTCCAAGTCAAATCTACCCTTGTATACTAGTTATTTGCCTCTTTATTAGAAAACCATGCTGGATCCAAATTGCCTCTGTATGGAGCCATCATCGCGTCATGCACAATTAGACTGTAGTCCAGGAAAAAGTACTTGTGGATAGTTGACAGTGGTAACTGAAGGCTGAATAACAATTAAGGACTTGTCCCCACCATGAACTAACCATGGAAAAATCGTTGAATGCAATGGCTTTCTTTATTTCCTGTTGTAACATAATAAAGGATTAAGATAGAAATCTGCATAACTACTTTTGAAAAAAGTTCCTGCCTTCCAGAACATTATGAATTACAAAACCAAACATTTGTGGCTGATTTCACATTCTAAACCACAGATTTGTAGGGAAAATTATGACAAGTGGGTGGAGAGGAGGAGAAAGGAAAATTACTAATAACATGGCAACACAGAACACACTTTTATGGTTATTTTGCATCTCTGTTGCCTAAAAATAGAACAATACTTTGTGTACTTCACCAACATGTGTTCAAGTTATTCAAATAGGAGGTCAAATCACTCAATATTAGTCTAACATGGGATGCAATTCAAAGTTAAAAAAATATAATTAGATAAATCTCATGCGTATCATTTCTTTGAAATTAGTTGACTCTAAAGTTATTAACTATCTGATGCTGATATCACAGGCAATTCTATCAGTAGCTATTAATATTTTCTTCTTTTGATATTAATGCTTTTTTTTTTTTCAGAAATGCATCAAACTGCACATTACTAAAGATTACTATGAAGTTAAAACTTAATCGTGCATTTGCTCTCTCAGATTGTCTTCAGTCAAGTATACCATACTTGGGTGTCTTCAGAACACATCAAGGATATCAGAAGCCTACCAAGTCACTAGCAGTTGCCTTTCTCTCAGAATAATAATACAAAAATCTTTTCTGTGAATAGCTAACTTTGTACTTTTATTCTTAGGCAAAAAGCTAATTTGATTACAGCTGGTAAATATATATTGCTACTACCACATTTTGTGGGGTGCAATATTAGTGAATATGCCAAGGAGAGACAAGGCACAGTCATACTGTTGTATACATTTTGTACTGAAAGAATGTTCTTGGCACTGTAGCTGTCATAAAATGTCAAACGTAAAACTCTGATGCATTTGGCAATGGAAATATTTTCCTATTAATTAATGTAAATGATGAATGAGCTTCATTAATAAAGAAAAAACTGACCTAGTGACAATGTAAAGTGGAATAATTTTTTTTTTTAATATTGATAATAAAGAAATGGCAATTGAATTGATGATCTTTGAAAGTCCCTTCCATCTGAACTATTTTTATTTTAAAAGTGACAATGTGTTTCTCCTTTGTTACTTACACTAATAGATTATCCACTTATTACTGCTAAGGAAGGACTTACGAAAGGTGTCTTTTTCATGATGCTGATTGACTCAGCTGTTTATGTTGAAATGAAAAAGGAATGTATGAAAATATTCTTTACAGAAATGTTTTAGTGTCATAATGGATTGAGCAACCCTACAAGATGACTGCTGGCCTTGACTGCTAGACAAATAAGCTATTTGCTTATAGTTTATAATCTAGTTCTGTATGTCCCCACATTTAGAATAACCAACAAATGTTCTACTAATGCAGTACAGGTACGGTATAACACTGATGTTTTGAATGTGATTTACAGACCAATCCTGCAGTTTGTGTAAGGTACATAGAATTTGGGGTAATACTTGTATATATAACATTTTTCAAAGAAAAATTTATCCATTAAACAAAATAAATAAAAATTTCACATTGATGTTGATTTCAGTAATTAATAATGACTTTAATCACTGCTTGTCAATTAATATTATGTGAAAACTTGTTGAAATGCTAACATCTGAACAGGAAATTCAGTTTCTGCAGTAAGAAAATATATAAAAATAAGAAGAAACAATTTAGAATCATATCTTTATGATGCAGTAGTGAGGGCATTAAATTGCATTATTTCAAGAATAGTCAAAGATGAAATGACAAGCAAGCCACATACCTATTGCTGTAGCAAGTTAAACGCTTTAAACTACAATAGTCCTGTCACATCAGTTTCACAGATTAAGTGGAGCTGTGATGATTTGTAACAGGTAAGGATTTATCTTGGCGTGTTGCTACAAGTGTACATGAGATGTAGCTTTAGGATGATATTATTTTGTTTTGGTAGAGTAGAAAGGATCTAGAGATGATATAGTAAGATGTTTCTCACTCCAAATGACCTTAGTGCAGTTATCAACATAGATATCCTGTGTAATGGTGTAAGTTCAAATGCACTGCATTAAGCAGCTTGTCAACTCTTATTTTGTTATTATTGTTACAAAGTCAAATTATTGTACTCTAGAAGCTGCTCTGTTTATATTTTACCATTTTCCTAATTAAATGAAAAGACACTGCCTACCAAATAGCAGGAAGTCACCTAAAGCAGGGCCAAATTTAATAGCAAGTAGTCATCTTACACTAGACCAAACATCTTCTTGGGGAGGGTCATACATTATTCATAAGTGCTTATGTTATTTTAATGCTGGCCGCATAGTGAATACTCTTAATTCTAAACATATTGCTTACAGTATGTGGTACAAATATTACGTATCTTCACCGAGAGAATAATATTTTTCTTTGTTCCCACCATGCTGCTATCCTCCCTGTCCCAATTTCTCACCACTGCATTTGCAAAAGTTAGTTTACTTCTTGTGTGCCACTGTACAAGATAGCTTTAGAATGATTAAAATGAGGAGACAAATTATAAGATACAGTGGCATACCTCAAACAGCTCATACATTTTCCTTAAATGTTTACCCAGTTTCACCTCTAAGGATCATTCTATTTAAATGCAGTACAGCAATAAAAGGAAATTTAAATTAGCATTTTCAGTTGTTCACGTTTGAAGAGCTAATTACAATCTTCCAAACATACAAAATATGTAACTCTTCTTGTCTCCTCATTACAGAGGTTGATTAAAATTCTCAGGATCACCTCATCGAGAGAAAAAGCTGAGGAAAAAAAAAAAAAAAAAGAAATTTCCAAGAGTCAGACAGTGCTTTTCTTCCTATGCTCATCTGCAAAACATATTCATCTTTACATAGTAGCATTTTCTATCAAAAGTGGAATTCCAGTATAGATGAGGTGGACTATGCTATGTTACATCAGTATATTTCAGTGGTGTCTGTATATATTTATTAATGAAAAAGTTTTAAACCGAAAAGCAAAACTATGTAAACAACCAAACCCCTCCAAAAACCCTAAAGAATGCCTTCTCTGTATTGCCTATTCTGTATTGTGGTTGTGATTATGCTTATACTTGCACGGATAAAGAGATTTCACTTATCATGGCTAAATGATGAGAAAATTACAGTTCTTTTTATAATGCGAATATTAATGCATATTTCCATTTTTAATATAATATGTAAAAACCCTCTTGATGTGAATAATATGCATTCAAATTATCCTAAAACCTTAAAATCTCTGTCATATTTCTTTTTAAGGACCGGAATATATGTTGAAAATCAATATGGCACTAATTTATAAGTTCTGTGTTTTCCTTAAAGTTCTTTTTTTTTGAAGGGACTTAAGTGGATTTAACTAGATTTCTTTGTTTTATTGCTTATAATGCTTGTTTTCCAGTGCATCAAAGAAGCATCCATCTTACCAAATTGTTGTCTGTTTCTGCTCCTCCTGAACAGTCTTCATTGTCTTATAGAAAGGGACAATTCATATTTTATTTTGATAGGTTTAATATGAGCACCAGAGCAGAACAGAGTAAAATGAAATGGAGTGCATAGCCACAGAATGGTCTAAGAACTGAAAATATAAATAGACTTGAAGAACAATTCATTGTCTTATAAATGCAATAGTGCAGATAGAATCTTTGGTTCAGAAAGTCTGTAAATAGTACAGATTTCTTATAAGTCCAAAAGCATTTAAATATTCCTGTTCTGATTGTCTTGTTTTATTTCTTTAGTTGTATCGCACTGTACTGAAATCCTGTTTCTCGTACATGCCACAAATTTGCACATAAAGGGCACGTAAATTAACATAATTAAGGAATCCAGCACTTCATGGTCTTCCTTCTCTACTCTTGAAGTCTGTATCTCCATGACCATATCCCTGGTTGCCGGACCCTGCTTGGTAACCCAATTGCACAGCAGGAAAGTGCAAACCCATAAAGACTAGCTTTATGTGTGGGGATGATTGTGAAGAGGAAAGGGACCTGGGGGTGTTGGTTGATGCTTGGCTGAACATGAGTGGACAGTGTGCCCAGGTGGCCAAGAGGGCCAACAGCATCCTGGCCTGCATTAGAAATTGTGTGGCCAGCAGGAGCAGGGAGGCGATCATCTCCCTCTACTCAGCACTGTTGAGGTCACACCTCGAGTACTGTGTTCAGTTTTGGGCCCCTCACTATAGGAAAGATGCTGAGGCCCTGGAGTGTGTCCAGAGAAGGGCAACAAAACTGGTGAGGGGTCTGGAGCACATTTCAGTGGAGTCTGGGAGTGTTCAAGATTTCCTGGATGAGGAGCTATGAGATATGGTTTAGTTTGTGGTAGCAATGGTAATGAGAAGATGGTTGGACTAGATGATCTTACAGGTCGTTTCCAACCTTGTGATTCTATGATTCTATGATTCTGTGCTGCTGCTAGAATGGAATGTCCTTTGCTTCACCCAAACATACGACCTCACTTAGACAGAAGGGGAGAGAAGAGTTATTCAGTCAAATCCTATTTGCATTTGGGATCACATCTGCCATTGGTAACTGGAGTTCTCATTTATGTGTATTGTAAGATCAGTTGTTATCAGCTTAACGTTCTCTTAGCATTATCTAAAAATCGGAGGGCATACAAAAACAAGTGCGTACTTGATGTATTCAGCATTATCAGATAGTTTAAAAAAATACTGCTGTTGCCTGAGAGGATAAATTTCTTACCTATCTCAGTAGCCTACTAAAATAGGGAGATCTACTGCAATGAATCTGGGCTGCATGTTACTAGCCTGGTGTTGGTGACATAGCATGACATTATTCAGCATAATCATTGCATTAAAAATAAAGAGTGTGGGTGGTAGGAAACTCATGGAGGAATGAGGCTGTGTGATCAGTCTGTAGTATTTAAATAGATGGAGGTTTTTCTTTTTTTGTGTGTGTGAATTTAGAGCTGTATGAAAGATTTATTTTGTTGTATATCTACTGCTGGAATGTAGTGGCTACAGCATCACAGAGAAAAGCACATCTCTGCTTCATTTTGACTGTAATCATCAAGGTAATATACATTGTAGCAATTATTTCTCAGTTTGCCATAATTGAAGCAGTGGCATATTTCACAAATGGATTATTCACATGAACTATCATTTTATGTGTCTGGTAGACTATTGTTTGCAGCTAGCTGGCAGATAATTGCTGATAGCATTGTCCTCCATTATTTGACGCATTGACAGATCTGTCTGCATGCTTTAGTTTTAATTGTAACATCTGTCCTAGAAAACATGCTAAAAATATGAGCTAGAGTAGCTGGTAATGTCTCTTATCATTCTCTATCCCTCTCAGTTACCAAAAGGTCCTCTATTATTCTCTGCAAATCGTGCTTTGATTAATAGCTGAAGTTTGGCAGGGTTGTTTCCTCATTATTGTGAAGCAGTATACTCTACCTGATGACGTTCAGTTGCAAAGCTGTTTTAGGACACTTTTAGATGAAGAGAATCTGGTAGTACTTTCAAACAGAGCATCTCTTATAAAAGAATCTGAGCCACTTAGGACCACTAGAAGGAGATGACAAATAATAGCAGTAGGAAAGTCACTACATAGGGAACAGAAACCTATGTCTACTGACTTAAATTGTCATCTAGGGAAGTTGCTGCTCTCCGAAACTTGCATTCGGGATGCAGTGGAGAAGTCTATCCAGGCCTTATCCAGTCTGTTATTCCTTACTGCTTTTCCACATAAGCACCAGTGGTACAGACAGGGATGACCTGAAAATTTTCAGGTATGACTACAGGAGTCCAGGGCCAGTGAGTTCAAAGAAATGGGGACACAGATGGTGTTTGCTTTGATCCTACCACTGAAAAGTAAATAATTTAGGAAAACTTGTAAGATTTTGTGTCAACAATTAGTTTCATAGCCAGTGTTTGCAGCAGGCTTTCAGGTTCTACAACTCTATAACTTGTTTCTGAGGGTCATCAGCACCTCGGGAGAGACAGGATCTGCACTAGTAAATGGGCCCAAGTTATCTTTCTCAACAGATTCCCAGGCTGGACAACCTGGTAAACAGAGCTTTAATCTTGGAACACTGTGAAGCAAGATATACCTCAACAAATTGGGAAGTTGTTTTGGATAAGCAAGCCAAGATCCAGGCCAGGGTAGTAGAAACAGAAGGAACACTATCATCAGTAAAACGAGGCTGAAGTGGAATCACTTCAAGCATAGACATGCAAAGAAAGAAATGCTTGCAGAACAGTCTTATGAGAGAAGCTCTCAATCTTGTATGGGGAAATTGGATGGGTGCCTCTTTGAATGCTTCTATACTAATGCTTGCAGAATGGGGAATAAGCGAGAGGAGTTGTGCAGCTTCTACACTTGAGGGTTTTCTGGACTGGACTGGCTAAAGCCTTGAACATGCTGGACTAAATTTGGTGGTAATTCTACTTCCAGTTAAAGACTGTGCTAGAGACCTCCTGAGGTTTCTTCTAATCACAATGATTTGATGATTAATGCTCAGACCTTTCATCATACTAACAAGAAAGAAATGAAAAAACAATTTTGATGGTCATTTTAGGCTACAGTGATTCTATCAGAAGCAATGCTTCATAATTGATAAGTGTAAGGTTAATCTCACATCAGCTAAAAATTAGGTTATCTGTTTAAGCTTATTTTCTATCTTCTATTTTATAATCAGTAGAGTTTCTCTGCTTATAAGTACTTACAAATAAGTATCTCTAAAGGATAATCCATCTTACTTCTTGGCAGATATTTAAGGTACATGTGGGTGAGTAATTCCCTAGACATGCCACTATATTTTCATTTGCTTTTAGGAGAGCTGGCCTAGCAGGCTTTGCCTATATGCTTAACTTGATGATATCTGTTATTCAGTGCAAGATGTACTACCTTGAATTTAGTGAGAGATTTGCACTAAGTAGCCTGTACCTAATAGGTTTTCAAGTCCCAGCTGGAAGAAGCTCTGGGCAAATTGACTCAGATCTGACTCTGCTTGAGTGAGATTTTTGATCAGAGATCTCCTGAATTTCCTTTCACCCTAAATGATTTTATAAATGATCAGTCAGATGTTAAGATAATTTATATTTTAGAGTATTCCAATGTGATTCACTTTAAATCTGAAATGAGGGCATATAATGACAACTTTCAAATATTTAAAAACACTTTGTAGCTCTCTCAATTTACTTTTTAAATTTTACTTCGGAGATTCTTTTTTTTGTGTATGGACCCTAAGATTCAGATTTTCTCAAACACAATGATAATAAAATTATTTTTAAAGCTATTTCAATTGACCATTTTCAATTTTGATCCTTTTAATCCTGTCAACAGAAAATGTATGAGGGGCAGTGCTGTTTTTTGCCTAAAACAGATGTATACCTAAAAGCTGTAAAAAATGATTCTTAATCTCTTTTAGCATGCAGATTTCACTTTCAGGAACTTTTAAAACCCAGAAGTATTGCAGAGGGAAATGGTGTGCTTTACAATGGTCCTGAGTGATCATTTTGTCTATTATTTACTTCTAAACTAGATTCTGGCAGTTATAATAGTCATTCATAGAATAAAATCATATTTTATTTACTAATTTCTGATCTCTTCTGTTTTTATGTTCATTGGAAAAAGAATTTGTCATTGTGTTCCTAAATGTGCATCATTTTACATTCAAGTAAAAATATTAATCAGACAGCACGTGGAAAATGGCAGCTTTCTAAATGTTCATACTTTCAAGCAGTATTTTATAACCATCCAATAAAAGATCTATTTTAATGTCTGTTAGAGGACTGAATTGGAGGGAAAGGACAAAGAAATCACCAAGTAAAATATTATCTTTTCTATCCTGAAAAAAAAAAAAGTGAATCCAGACTGCTTCATTAGATGAAAGAACTGCAGAGTATGCTGTGATACAGCCCTGTGATGGGATACAGGAGTCTTATACTGCGACTGAACAGCTCTATTTTTGTGATGTATTGTTGATTCATAGAAAATTACCATTTTAGTCACCAACAAGAAAGATGTGGACTCTCCTCTTTGGTGATGTTTAGAAGCCACCTGTAGATGATCCTGGGTACATTGTTTAGGCCTGGAGTTTCTACTTGAGCAGAGGTTGGGTCAGATGGCTCTGTCCCTGTCAACCTCAGTCATCCTGTGATTCTAAGAGCTATTAAGTTACCTACTCCTCCAGTTTAAAGGGTAAAAGTTTAAGTCCTATTATGGATTAAAAAATAAATTGCTGAGAGCAGGCAAAAGGAATAAGATTTTCATACTTTCAGTGAGAAAAATCCCTGAACAACCATTCAAATCATTATTTCCCTATATGTATGAAGTTCACTTTATTCTAGTTTTTGTATTTCTCGTTCCACTCAGATGTCTTAGTAAAATAAAGATATAATGAATTTCTTAGCTAGCTCCTTTGATGAAGTTTTGGGTCCACATCTTGATTTATTGCTGAATCAATAATCTCTTGTTTTTTAGCAATTAGATCTTGATGATTTCCTTCCTTTCTGATCTTTCTTGTATTTGTAGGAGAGACATGTCCAACTTCATGATTAATGTATTTTTAGTGGATTTATATTTTTCCATCAAAAAAATCTAGGGTATATCAGCTCAAGTATAACATAATATCTTTTCTTTCATACGAAGTTGTGTTGTCCTCTACTCTCATGTTTCCTTTCTTGTACACCTTTGGCAATATTCTCTTTCAGAAATCTCGCAGTAACTACTTCAATCCAATATAGGATCTCAGTCTGCTATAAATCTCCTTATAGATTTGTATAACATGACAAAAATAGAGCTTTGAAAAATCTTTAAATATTTCACCTATTCTTTAACTCTCAGAAGTGTAAAATCTCTGTCCACTGCTTGTAGTGGATGAATAAGAAATTGTGTTATTCCACATGATCATCTACTGAAGAAGTAATTGTACTGTGCAGGTGTCAAAGCAAACAATGCTGTGAATAACATAAATACAACACACCTCAAGTCCTGCTCTTCTGAGTAGTCCTTGAGTGATCTTCCTTTTAAAAGCAAAAGAAACAGAAATTCCTGCCAAGAGCTGAAGTACGCAACCTTAAGTAATAGCATCTCTCAGAGCTAATATTTTTTCAGAGTCTGGAAGACTACAGTGACTATAGTAACTACAGTGAGATCTGGAGCATCTCTTCTATGTTGGAAAGTCAGAGGAGTTGAGATTGTTTATATTGGAGAACTCATTGCCTTTCACTGCAGAGCTTCTTTCAGCATGGAGAAAAGAAGACTGTGGGGTGACCTCATTGCAGCCTTTCAATACCTAAAGGGAGCCTACAAACAGGAGGGGAATCAATTCTTTGAAAGGGTTGATAACTGCAGGACAAAGGGAAATGGTTTTAGGTTGAGGGAGGGGAGATTTAAATTGGATGGCAGGGGGAAATTCTTTACAGAGAGAGTGGTGAGGTACTGGAACAGGCTGCCCAGAGAGGTTGTGGATGCCCCGTCCCTGGAGGTGTTCAAGGCCAGATTGGATGGGGCCTTGGGCAGCCTGGTCTAGTATTAAATGGGGAGGTTGGTGGCTCTGCATGTGGCAGGGGTTTGGAGATTCATGATCCTAGATGTCCCTTCCAACCCTGGCCATTCTGTGATTCTTTCCAGCAGGTCAGCCTTTAACCTGTACAAATACATGCAGTTACTTCTTCTCAGGTGTAGGACTCTACTCCTGCCCTTGTCGAATCTCAAAAGATTCTTCTCTGCCTCGCTCTCCAGCCTGTTCAGAACATACTGAATGGCAGCACAGCCTTCTGGTTTGTCAGCCACTCCTCTCTTCTAATTGCTTGGAGATGACAACCATAACTTCTTCTATCACTTTCCCAGGAACAGAGGGAGTCTGCTTGGCCTGTAACTTCCTTCATCCTCCTTGCCATTTTTGAAGACTGGAGTGATATTTGTTTTTCTGCAGTCTTCAGGCACCTCTCCAGTTCTCTATGATATTTCAAAGATGATAGAGGTGATTTTTTCATTAACATTTTAAATAAGCTGAGAATTTAATGGAAATGTTAGTTTAAGATAAGATTTATATTAGCACAGAACCTTGTAATAAATTTCACTCGAAATCTGGGAGTGAAATTGAGAAAGGAGGAACAATTATCATATATTGATCTCTTTGTGACAGTATTTTTTTTTTTTTTTCAATTAGAACTAAAAAGCTTTTGATTTATTCAGAAAGCAGCCCAAATTCAATCAGCCATTGTAAAATGTTTTTATACTTAAAGATAACTTTCAGGCATAAATTTCGATCTCATGCTTCTGTAGGATATATTTAATGAAATCTCGTGAATAAAAAAAGTTGTACTTCAGAGCATTTTCCAATATATTTCAGACTTTATAGTATGAAAAGAAGAATTTTGAATTTTTGATTTTTAAATTACATCTTTCTGTAATTTTCATCTTTCAGTACAATGAGAATATTATCCCTAATACGTTTTCAACTGTAAATAATTGACACATTTTGTTTATTTATCGAACACATACAAATTATCTTTTCTGAACTTAAAAACCATTTGGTTCTATTATGTTTGATTCAAACGTTTTGGTGCTTTACATCTGATGTTATGAGTCATTGAATGAAAGACCAATGAACAAAGGAAGAAAAAAATTCTCAGTTCACTTCATTGCTATCTGTCTTTATCAGAGTACAGTATAGTATCTATAAATACACAGGTTTCATAGAAAAAGGTGCAAGATGTATTACATAGCCTATGACACATACCATAAAGAGACCCTTAACAAGCCATTCTATGAAGTGACAAAAGAAATCTCAAAGAGACACTTGAATAAAGTGTTAACATATGTTTGAAGTATCAAATACATGAGATATACTGAAAAATTCCTTATCATCTCTCTCTGATAAATAAATTAAAAATAAAATAAAATTATAAACCTGGATGAAGTGAAACAATTTATTTGCTTGTGAAAAAAGGTCTCTTTATAGAAAAAAGGTATCATCAAAGATCATTCACTACAGATGATTTCTCCTTTAAAAATAGCTTCTTGCAAGACCAAAGGTAAAACACCTCAAAATCAGTTGCACGAGTTCACCACAGATATCTCCTTTTTAAGGAACATTTCCCAGTATTATAAGAAAAACTCATCAGAAAAAAAAAATTTCAGCTGTATTCACTAGTGAAATTTTCTATGAGTTCTGTGCAGAAGAAATTTATTCTTCTTCTTGTAAGAGCAGTATCATTTCTTAAATAAGTTTCCACTTTCCATTCCTTTTCTTCTTTTCTTTTTCTTCTTTTTTTTTTTTTTTTTTTTTTTTTTTTTTTACTGTGTCATCTCTCAAAACCTGAAGCAACAAGGAAGTGATCATTCTGGGCACTTTTTCTATGATACATTTAAGTTTTGCTGCTAACAACGTTATCCCTCCTGTGATGTATTTGCATCGCAGACAACAGCACCTCATTACAGCAGTATGCTATTACCACTGTCTCAGCTGAAACTGGACATAAACACATGAGTACTTTTTGCTGTTAGATTCAAGAACAGGAGGATATTAAATAGTCCATATGTCAGCTGTTAGGTTACAAAATTGATCTAACTGAACATTCATAGCTTCTTTTTGAGGGCTCTGTGAATATTTTGCTTTAATTTCAAAATACAAATGCATTAGAATGTTTTATTTTTACGTTAGGATAGAAGAATAGGAAGACTATTTACTTCTTCTCTACTCAGTTATTTTAGAAGTCTTTTAAAATATTACATTGGGGGATTTATTCATTAAATAGTACATTCAAACAGATAATATAGGAATAAAGATGCATATCAAATCCACAGAAGTTATCAGAATACACACAAACACACACATGCTCACAAAAAATCAATAGAGCTTCATCAAGTACCACTGCATGACATGATTGAGTATGCCTGAGAGAAAAATCCAAAGTGTATGAAGTATATATTAATTATCTATAACACTAGACCATACTAGCAGATCAACAAACACACACACATGTGGAAACACGTGCACCATACTAGCATTCTGGTTATTCCAGCAGGGGAGTATAACTTACAGGAGCATCACACATATAAAATCCTTACAGATAGCATATGGATACATCAGAGTCCTGATTATACCTCCCATCCAGCAGTCTTAACGCTACTAACCACAAAACAAAACATCGGTACCTGATGTCTCAAGAACTTATTCTTAAAGCAGCCTAGTTAGGCACTCTGCTTTTCTTCTATTCTGGTTATATGTTTGATTTAGATTGTGAGTTCATTAAAAATCATGTTACTTTTGGTGCTTGAATCTTAACTCAAGAAGCAGCATATGAAAAGAATAGAATTTTCACTTGGACGTTGCAGCTAAATCACTTTAATAGCAAAGACAAATACTTGAACAGAAATAAACATACTCACCAGAGAAAGCTCTTGCCCTGCCAGTTTGGCTGAGGATTCAGGAGCCTCCCTTTGACCAACTGGTTTGTCCCATTCCTGGCTGATGGCGTAGCTGTGCCGCCTAAGGCTTGGACTTCCTCATGGTTCTGGGTATATGGGGATGTGTCCTCAATAAGGGCTTAATGTTTTCATTATTTATTGCTTTCTAACTTTCACAATTGACACCAATTGCTAATGACTTCATTGGTCAACTTCTTTGACTTGTCTGGTTCTGAAGCCAGATATGCTGATTTCCTATCTATCACCTTCTGGCCTTCCATCCCAAAGACAGAATGTAAACAGTTCATATTTACTCTGTTACTTTTCACCATGTACAAATTAAAACAGTAACAGAGATAGATATAAACCAGAGTTTTCTGTTATGCCTCCCTGGAAGGTATTGCTTGAACTCTTGTTTGTTTTCCTAGCAGATAATGGCATCATGCAGTGAGTTAGAGCTGGGCAGATGTCCTAAGGCCTCATTTGCTCTTGGTAGCTTGCTTGAGTAGGTTTCACCCTGTGACAAGTATAAATGCGTTCATTAGTGAGGAGATAGATAGCTGTAATCTGCACTGTTATTAAACACTTGGACATTATGCCTGAATAAGAACTGACCAATTTAGCTAGATTAGCAGTAACAAGTATGTTTAATGATAGGAAGCAAGTTGAATTTTATTTTATAAAAACAATATTCACCACAATGCCTAGAGAATTTCTAAGGAGAGGACACAAGGTTTTTACTTTTGTAGCTAGATTTTTGGTGCCTTGTTCAGAAAGCCAGCCCTTCCATGAGATAAACCTAAAAATATTCTTGCTTAGTGCTCTCAGTTAATGATTTTCATTCAGGTCCCCCCATTATATTGATAATAATAATAGTAATAGTAACAGTAATAATAATAATAATAATAATGATGATGATATGCTGTTCTTCTGTATGTAAGATTTCTTACAACATTTATATTCTCAATTTGATTTTGTGAAGTCTTTCACTTCCCTTGCTGCAAATCTTTTTTTATGGAAAGAAGAAAAGGAACCTTGTGGTGAGGTAAAATGCAATTTCTTCTTAAATCAATTCAGTCTCAGAGTAGATTCATAATTTGCAGTTTGAAAACATGGTCCTTTCAGGTAAACTATTGTATTGACTAATTAATAACGATAATAACAAAGAGAAAAAAATCACAACAGGAATCTAAGGAATTCCTTTGATTAAAAATGAGATGTATTCAGATGTATTATGCTGCTTTGCTCTTGGTCTTATCATATCCCATGAAAGACATCAGCATTAATGGACTCCTGGATTTCACCTAACTTAGTTACTAAATGTAAAAAGAGTTCTGCTCTGAATCATAGTTGCGTTTCTTGCCATTAGCTTCCACTATACCAATGATCTAATTAATATAAAACCAAGTATAATATTTCTAAACTAATGTAAATCTGTAATAAATCATCTACAAAGAAACGTTTGAATACACAATATGTATTCACTGCTATTATCCCTGGATGTAATGTAGAATAAATGCTGAAATCCAATTCTATGTTAGACACAATTCCCTTAAATGAAAACCATGGTAGCCTGCTGAGAAATGGTAATACCACTCTCCTATATATACGACACTGTCTTTTATAGCATTGGATTTCTTAATCAAGTGTATTGTTGAATTCTTTAAAAATGGACATGTTAAATTTACATTCAAAGACATCTGTGCATTTATTTGGAATAAAGGGGTGGTTACGTTTTTTTTTTATTATTATTATTATTTAAAATGTGACCTCAGCAAACATTTATTTTGCTGACATTGGAAAAATTTTATTTGCTGACTGTTGCTCAAAATCAAATTTCCTTTTTCTTAAATCATGGATTGAACCTATAAATGCATATGAATGTTTAATCAATGCTAACTATTCTATTTCCATCTAGATGCTCACTGATATTTACAGCGACTTTAAACTTCTCATAATTCCTTGATTCTTTCATATAAAATTTATGAAATAATAGCTATAGCATAGTCTTGTTGCAAATAAAATCACTTTCATCTGTAAGGTCAATACTGTACTTATTCTATGATTAGAGGGATGAAGGAGGAATTTGTCACCTGCTTATAAAAGAAAAGAAACATTTTCTTTTATTGAGTGAAAAAATTACACACAAAAAAATATGAAGAACCCAACTGCTGAATAGGAGAAGGAAATAGCAAACTTTTAGGCAAGATAACAAAATACTAGGCATGAGTAAAGATACAGAAAGAAGTATTTTCAGATTCCCACTGATGCAAGGCAGTTTGGTTCCCTCACAGTCCGTTACATGGTGTTTCTTCTGTTTAAAATGGGAATCTTTCCTGCAGTCATTTTCCCCTACTTGGTTTAAAATGGCAAATGCTTCTAGCCTCATGCAATGTCTGAGATACAAGCCTCATCTGTTACCAGCTGTCAGTATCACTGCCTGGAAGTTAGGAGAGAAGTTCCTAAGAGAGTAGTTAAGAGGGTAGGGGAATAGCCTGCTTGCTCATTGTCAGATTGAGCATTCAAGAGGTAACAAGACCTCTTATCATGGAAGCATTTAAAAGAGAAAATGAGATACTGGACTTCAGTGGTGTAGTAAAAATAAGCTTTTTCCTCAGACAAGAGAGCCTTGGGACACAACAGCACGCTGTTCTCAGTTAAAACCAAAGTTGAGAAAAATGAAATCAAGTATCATGCAGGGGTAAGAATCAGAGTGCACAGTAAACAATGCAGGCCAGTTTTTTTTTGTTTGCTGTCTTGTCAAACTTGGAATAATCACTTCCCACCTGGCTTTCTTGGATCTGTGCAGTATAGGAGCTCAATCTTGTGTTGCTCATTTCAGAGGTAGAGATGAAAACTGTGTACTCATTAGAGGAAAGAAATGATTGCTTGTCCAGCAGAGATATAGAAGAGGACAGAAGCAGGACAGTTGAGACAAGCTGTTTGTTTTTTTCTTTTTTCTTTCCTATTTAACTATCTTTATTTCCATGTAGAAGTTTTGGTGGTGGTTTTTTTTTCCCTTATTTTTTCCACTGCCACACTGATTGGGAAGGGAATGCATGGCTGTGTGGTGCTTAGTTCTTTCTGGGCCAAACCACAACACCTTATCTCATGTGCTGAGCCTTTTTTCACTCATACTTTTTCCCTCTGTCCTGAGTAGAGGGAGTGAGAGAGTGGCATGATGCTTCTTAACTGCACATCAGTGTTAAACCACCACAAGTACTAATGAGAGTGGAATAGTTAATAGCAGTGGAAAACTGATGTATGTAGGATAAATCAGACCATAATTCCTTTTCTTTTTTTTCTTTTTTTTCTTTTTTTTCTTTTTTTTCTTTTTTTTCTTTTTTTTTTCTTTTTTTTCTGAATTAAGACTGGAAATCTGCAATGTGTATTCAGCAACTCTAGCAAGGTGTATATATATACATATATATGTGTATATGTATATATATAGAAATATATTTTTTAAGTGATAAAGTTAAGCTTTCTTCTTTGGCACAAATAGAAGACACAACAGCAAACGTAAATGCGTGGATATTATTTAATCTTAGCATTATCATGCACCCTGTCCCCAGAAGACTAGAGCTGAATAACTCACAGAAAATTAGAACTGATCATAATAATTCTCTCCTTCAAAAATTATAATGTACAGCAAATTCCAGTGATTCTTATATAAGTAGTTTTTGAAACATGTGAAAGCATCAAATTGGACAATTTGATCTTGGATAGTACAATTTAGGTAATTTGCTGTGGATGGTAAAAAGTCAAATAACATTCCTGTAGCAACTGCTTATGCTTGCAATGATGTGAACACACAGAATGCTTTTTCTTGTACAGGTCTGATAGTTTCAGCTGATATGATCTTTATATTGACTACTAAGTATTAATAATGTAGAGATTGTGAGGATATTTGGGGTTTTGCTATTAAAAATACTCTTATGGAAGGTTACTGATAATTCATTGATATATAACTGATGTCAAGTAGTTTAACTCAAAGAATTATTATTATTGTTATCATTATTATTACTATCTTTGAAGGGTATAACTCTTGGTCTTTCTGTGTATTTTGACTTTCAAAAGCAAATCTGTGATTTGACCTTCTTGTGACAGTCTACCTGAGAACAAGAACCCATGTTTAGTTTAAAACAAGCATAAAAGCTTAAGCAATGAAGTTTTATCCTACTGTGAGTCTGGATATGTCATATATTAAAAGCTGACGTATTTTGACTCAAATATTATTTCCCTGGCCTTGTCTTAACCAGAGGCAATTATCTGCATCTCTGTGGTTTGAAGTCTGTCATTGTGTGTGCATTACTCTGGACAGAAATTACAGCATCTTCATAAAAGAATTGCTGCTTGAAATACCTGAGAAAACATCATATATATCCTAGACATTTTTGAATAGGTTACCCTTTTCTATCAGTTAAAGATCTGATATTGATTCCCTCTTCTTTTTTCCTCTTTATAATAACACAATCTGTGAAGGAATACATCGGAGAGGAAATTTTTATTGCAGAATACTGTAATAAACACGTCAGGTTTACTATATGGAAGATGTCTGTTTATTTGGAGCTGAAAAAAAAATATTAGCATAAGAGAAAATGTGAGCATATCTTTGGTGCCTTTCATTTTCACCTTTGGTAGGCAAAAACATTTCATATCATTGTTTACATTTTTCTTGTCTGAATTAAAACAAAAAAAAAAAATGAAAAAAATCAGGCAGCATCTTTTAATAAAAGTCTATGTGCTGGCTGAGCTATTCTTTATATATCCAAATTCAGAGCATTTTCTCTGAACATTATTGATATTGTGTTGTAACATGTCTAAAGGATAATATACCATTTTTAAACTTAAATGGCTACAAACATAATAAACTACTCTTTTTAATGAAGATGTGAAATGAAGGTAGTATTTTTCTTCTCAGCTATTATATCTTCTGTGATTCTTTTCCTTGTAAAGAAAGTTTTGAAAAGCTGCATTTCAAAAGACTCATGCTGGTACATTATTCTTATGAAGTGCCACCTACTTACTATTTTCTTAGTGTGTGACAGGTGAAGACTGCCAAGTAAGTGAACTTTGGCAGGAGACAGAAAGCAGGGAAAAAAATAGCCAACCAGTATCGCATATATAGTGACACAATGCATATAATACCACAAAATTTTCTGGAGAAAGAAAAAATTGTGAGAATAGTGTGGGGAGAGAGAGTAGAAAGCAACAAATGAGACGAAGTCTGACCAGCCTTCAAAGATATGCTGCAAAAATAGCAGAAGATTGAAAACTAAACTTCACACAGTGAAACAAATTCTACTCTCACCAAACCAATATTTGGTCAAAAAAAGTCAGAAACAGAAAAAAAGGTTCACAAACTGTGAAGAATTATTATGAGGAGTGCTGATCTTCTGTAATTCTATTTTTGAGCACAGTGTCTGGTTTTGATTAGATGCACTTAATGGTGATGCTTCTCTCTAACTTATGACTTCGAAAATAGTACATTAATTAAAGAAAGGTATCAGCTGTCCTTATGAAAAATGTTGCCTTCACTTGATTAGGTACAGTAAATCACATGTATTCAGCCTATTAGTGATCTGCTGAGAAACTGTTCTGGTTCATACAGAATTTTTAGAAGTGGCTATACTTTGATCTTTAGTTCACATACACTTTTGTGTTTTTTTTTTTTTAAATGACTTTGTTGTTAGAAAGCAATTAAATGTTACATTAATTTGTGAGTTTCTAAATGAATTTATCTCATTGAAATGAAACAATAGCTTTTGTAATTGCTTTCAGTTTAATATGTTAGAAATTTCCACTGAAAATGATGCATTTTGAGACTTTCTCACTGATTTTCTCCTTCTTTTCTCTCTGAAATTTGCAAGTCTTTTTGTTTTTAATAATTTTTTTCATTGGAGATGAAAAAACATATTAGCATAAGAGAAAATGTGAGCATATTGAAACAATTGAAATTGTATTATCTTTGTCAAATGATTCTACTTGAATAAAGCAAGAATATTTTAATGAAAATAAACAGTAAAAAATGTTCTACTTTACTGGCAATAACAATTTCTCTTTGTATTGGTGCGTCCTGTCAATTTGAATGCTGAAAGTCTTCTAAATATAATTCTATATCTTTACATTGTGGCCTCAGAAATGTTATGGCAGGATTAGTTTTCAACAATTTGTAGTCCATTATATGTGTTCACCAAGCTGTGCATAAAGACCTTTACTGCCTTTGATGTATGTAGAACACACACCAGGCATCATTTCACTATGAATGGAAGTTCTTTGCACACATTGTGGTGGATGCTAAAAGCTTACATATTTTCTGTGCAGCCTGATGGGTAACAAAAAGGAAAAAAAAAAATAATACACTATGACTTAGTAAATGTACGGAGAAGATGTGTGTTCATGCAGTCTGTGGCACAAGTTCAGGGGTGGGAAAACACTCGGAAAGCTATTGCTCTTTAATTGCCCTAAAATTGTTATGCTTTTCCTTAAGTATGCACTTTCAGAGACTCTTGTAGATATGATACTGTACTAGAAAGAACTTTGATCTTACTGCAGTCACTTTTGTTACTCATATGGTTATGGTCAGGAAACTATCAGAGACATTTTGGACATTGAATGCAGTCCCCTATGATTTCAGTCAACACTTTTCCTTTTCAGAAGCCCTGTTTGCATGTTATCTGGTTACGGTTTTCTTCTGCTTGAGTTCCTGTGGGCATTCCTATGCAGTCAAGTGGGGAACAAAGGGGAAAAACAAAAGAGGTATTTAAAAAAAACAACCAAACAACAACAACAACAACAACAGAAAAAACTCAAATTATGCTTAAATGGAAAGTATAGTATCTCAGCATACAAGGAAAATGGACAGGAACAGATAAACAAGAAAACAGGGAAAAAGTATTACTGACTAAATTCTGTGAATTACTTTTGGGTTGATAGGTGGTGAGGTGAATGGAGTAATTTATTCTAGCTAAAATCAAAGTTTTAGTCCATGGAACTTAGGATTTAATCATCTCCTTCTCTTTCCTGCATGATTAACTATTTCTCCACTTATTTACCTCCTGCTAGTCACTTAAAACCAACTACCTGGTTTGTAATTGTTTATGTTTTTACATTAAGCATAACTTCTGTTCAAGTATTCTCCACCACCCTCCACCATTGCTCCCAACTGTGATTTGCAGATACATTTTTTAGCAAGTTTTCAAGGTGCTGGAATTGGCACTGGACAAATTGTACACTATATTCTGTAATTTTTTTTTTAATGTAATTTTTATTTTTATGCTCATCTCAGCTTTACTTCTATTTACTATTCCTGTACTACAATGACAAAAAAGCACCCACAAAGATTGTGTGTCTAACTGTCTTAGTTAGTAAAACTATTTAAAAGGCAATAGTCATGTAGCACATACACCCTTGAAAAATATCTATGAAAATGTAAATGTAAATGCTATGTTATGCAGATAAATCAATAATTTCTTTAATAAGCACGCATATCTATAATTTTATTTAAATGTTAAATAAATAACCTATAAAATAGATTTTTAAAATAAATTTTTAAGTTGCTTTATAATTGGAAGAGTTCACACACTTGAAATGCAAAATGTACACAAATGGGAGATTAAAGTCAAGTATGCACCAGGAAATACAGAAAATGAGTTTGACAATGTAGTTCATCTGTAAAAATGCACTATAAAATTTAGCAGGGACAAGACAACATTAAAACCTTGAGAATGGAATATAATATAAAATATTTACTAATACTCTCACTAGAGTTTTATACAAAAATACAAAGTATGATTCTTTTTTTTTTTTTTTTTTTTAATTCCCCCTGGCACTTTTGCCTTCTTTTGCTTTGGTGGAAAATTTTCTTTCATTTTCCTTTCAACTTTTACAAATATATTTTTATTTTCTATTAATAGAAGTGTCTATGTTACACAGTTAATTAACAAAAAAAAAAAGTGGTATTCCATAGACTATTCATGATAGTTTAAATTTAAGTCAAAGCTGTATGAAGTTACTAGTGATAGGACAAATCAGTCAGCTTATGAAATCTTTGAGCTTCAAAATAAATGCTTACTGTGTATGTATCTACTCTTTCTTAAGAACTGCAGATTTTCCATTTTATATATAAGCCTTTGACTTGTTTCAAGGGAAAAGGCTTAGTTTCATAGTCAACATTTGTTTTCCCCAGTTCTTCACAGAGAGTTATTGAATGGATTGGAAGGAACGAAATCATTTAGTTCCATCCCATGCCATGGCCAGGGACACCTCCCTGTAGGTAAGTAGCTCACATCCCCATGCAAACTCATCTTAAACATGCCAGAACCATAAATCATCTGTTTATTCCAAGGCTGCTTTTAAATCTCAAACAGGATTTTGAAACTTATTTCTTATTAAAAGAGTACCTCAGTACTGTAAAACATTTTTTTTTTTCTTTTAAATTATTAATACAGACTTTGTTTTCTGTCTTTTACCACACAGCTTCTTGAAGCATGCTTTTGCTACAATATATGGACAGATTCTGGAGTACTGGATCTTTAGCACAGACTTTCTTTTTAGATATGTGTGAATTGCTTAAGATAATTCTCTAGATTTTGTCTGTAGTCAATGAAGAGAGATAACACTAACAGTCAATTTATTTAATTTTTCTTAGATATTAACTGAAAGAATAGACAAACTTACAGACACACCTATTTGTCAACACTATGTTCAGTATGAGCAAATTCATTTGTATATTGGAGTATAATACTGTTTTATTCCAATCTCATGTTACAAGATTTAGTTAATTAATTAATTATTGCAAAGCACTTTGAGAACCCTGGAGAGAAGACATTAGTAAAAGTACGTGATGTATTTTAATAATTTTCCATTTAACAGAGTGAGGTGAATTACCTTAGAGCCTTGAGGACCCTGGGCGTGATTAAGAACTGTTGACTGCATTACAGAAAGTACAGTCTCTACTTCCCTTCTGCTTGGCAGCTTTTCAACTTCCAGCTGACCACTAATAAAAAGAGAGCATGCATACTTTTATGCATGATTTTTGAAAGGTTAGAAAAAAGTTTTCAGAAAGCAGACACTAGTTAATTTCATTTAGTCAGAGTTCCTGGGAAGCTGCTATGGAAAGAAAAATCTGTAGGAAAGCTGTTTGATATTTAGTGAAAATTGAGTCGTCTGGAGCAAGAAGACAATGGGATGAGTTTCAACAAGACTGAATGCTGGGTTTTGAACTTTGGCCTCAACAACCCCAGGTAATTCTACAGGCTTCAGGCAGAATGGCTGGAGGATGGTGTAGAGGAAATGGACCTGGGGGTATTGATTGATGCTTGGCTGAACATGAGCCAGCAGTGTGCCCAGGTGGTCAAGAAGACCAAGGGCATCCTGGCTTGCATCAGAAATAGTATGGCCAGCAGGAGCAGGGAAGTAAGTTTCCCTCTGTACTCAGATCTGGTAAGGCTGCACCTCAAGTTCTGTGTCCAATTTTGGGCCCCTCACTGCAAGAAAGACATTGAGGCCCTTAAGTATGTTCAAACAAGGGCAACGAAGCTGTTGAGGGGTCTGGAGCACAGGGCTTATGAGGAGCGGCTGAAGGAGCTGGGATTGTTCAGTCTGGAGAAGAGGAGGCTCAGGGGAGAACTTATTGCTCTTAAATGTATGCTTCTTTTCTCCTCCTATATTCACATAAAGTTCCCACTAACAGATTTCATTGTGAAGTGCTGTGGGGAGATGGGATTAAGTCATTTCTGTGGTGTCAACATGTCTCTGCCTGTGTTCATATGGGTGTCTGGACTTGTAATTCTGTGTACAGTGTATGCAATTGTCTCACTCCAATTTATAGGAGGGAGATGAGGTTCATTTAATATTTGTATACCCAGCATGAGATTAAAAAACAGCAGTTCAAATGTTGGCCTGATCAGTTTATTACAGATCTTAATCAGGGAGATGGGGAAGAGGAAGACAGAAACTATTACGAATTAGGGTAATGGGGAAGGGAAGGAGGGCAATAGAAAATATAGGAAAGAAGAAGCAAGGAGTTTTTATAGGAAGCAAGAGGGAGATAGTCACCACCATGGACCCAGTGTGGTTCATAGTTCAGTCATTGATCTTCAGTAGTGGTGGGTCATTGGGCATTGTTATTCTGTTGATGACGACGGTGACCACAGTGATGATGACTTTTCAATGGTTCCAAAGTGGTTGAGTCAGCTGTCCTTGGAATGGCAGCTTCTGGGTCTGGGATCTCAGCAGAAACTCCTTTGTTCCCACCTTCCGGGCCTTGCCAGCAGATAAGAGCAGGGATGCCCACCTGCATCCTGTTTTTCACAGGACACGATGGTATCATTCCTCAGTTCTCCCGCTACCAAGCTGGAGCTATTTAGTCACAGGCCAGATCTTCCACCAGTAAACACTCCTGAGCACTCTCCTCTGGAGGCAAGCAGCTCTGGAGGAAGATGCTTTCAAATGTCCACAAAGTGATGCTGATTGTCACACGGTAGCACCCATCACTTGCCTCATCAACAAATCAGAGTCTTATCACAAGAAACACCACAGGAAGCAAACTTTGAGCCAAAAAACAAAGAAGGATTCTCACAGCAGTGTGGTTGTGCGTGCTGGGAACATACTCAGCCTGCTGCTAATTGGACTGGGGAGCACAGAACTGCAGCAACCACTTCTCTTTTAGGTTACTGGATTCAGCAAATCCCATGTATAAGTACCACATATGTCTGACTTCTTAAGCGTATAGTTTAAGGCAAAAACTCTCATAATCCTCCAATCATGAAAACTTGAGGATTCAGAAAAGTAAAAAAAATCTAACATCCAAAATTATTTTCATTCATTGAAATATTTTACTTACGTGTTAGGGGTTATAATAAGGTTTATTTACATAAGAGGGGTGGCCAGTTTGTTCCCCTCCTATGTATAGGCTCCCTTTAGGTACTGAAATTCTGCAATGAGGTCACCCTGCAGCCATCTTTTCTCCAGGCTGAATAAGCCCAGCTCCCTCAGCCTGTCTTCATAAGGGAGGTGCTCCAGCCCCCTGATCATCTTCGTGGCTCTCCTCTGGACCCTCTCCAACAGATCTCTGTCTTTCTTGTACTAGGAGCTCCAGACCTGGACACAGTACTCCAGATGGGGCCTCACAAGATCTGAGTAGGGGGGGCAATCACCTCCCTGTCCCTGCTGGCCACCCCTTTTTTAATGCAGTCCAGAACACAGTTGGCCTTCTGAGCTGCAAGCACACACTGCTGGCTCATGTCCAGCTTCTCATCCACCTGGACTCCCAAGTCCTTCTCCAAGGGCTGCTCTCAAGGAGGTCTTCCCCCAGTTTCTATAAATACCTGGGATTGCCCTGACCCAAGTGCAGCACCCTGCACTTGGCCTTATTGAACCTTATTAGGTTTTTATGGGTCCACCTCTCCAGCCCATCAAGGTCCCTCTGGATGGCTTCCCTTATTTCCAGTGTATTGACTGCACCTCTCAGCTTGGTATCATCCACAAATGTGCTGAGAGTACACTTTATGCCATTGTCTACATCACTGATGAATACGTTAAAGAGCACTGGTCCCAAGACTGAACCATGAGGGATACCACTTGTGACCAGCCTCCACACTGACACAGAACCATTGACCACAACTCTTTGGCTGCATCCAGCCAACCAATTCCTAATCCATTGAACAGTCCATCCTTCAAATCCATACCTCTCCAATTTAGAGAGAAGGATGTGGTGAGGGACCATGTCAAAGGCCTTACAGAAGTATAGATAGATGACATCCACTGCCTTTCCCCTGTCCACCAGAGCTGTCACTCCATCATAGAAGGCCACCAGATTGGTTGTGGAAGGAAGGAATGCCATTCAGAGGGACCTCAACAGACTTGAAAGTTGGGCCTGGATGAACATAATGAGGTTCAACATGGCAAAGTGCAAGGTTTTGCACTTGGGCCAGAGAAATCCCAGGCATCTATACAGACAGGAAGGAGCAGTCCTTGAGAGCAGCTCTGCAGAGAAGGACCTGGGGGGTCCTGATGGATTAAAAGCTTAACATGAGCCAGCAGTGTGCTCTTGCAGCTCGGAAAGCCAGTGGTATCCTGGGCTCCATCAGAAGAGGGGTGGCCAGCAAGGACAGGGAGGTGATTCAGGCCTAGAGCCCCTAGTGCAGCAAGGATGTGGAGCTCTTGAAGCAGGTCCAGAGGAGGGCCACTAAGATGATGCGAGGGCTGGAGCACCTCTCCTATGAAAAAAGGTTGAGTGAACTGGGAGTGTTTAGCTTGGAGAAGAGAAGGCTTTAGGGAGACCAAATGGTGGCCTTGAAGGGAGCATATAAACAGAAGGAAGAATAGCTGTTTACAAGGGTGGATAGAAATAGGACAAGGGGGAATGGTTTTAAAATGAGACAGGTTTAGATTAGATATTAGGAGGACGTTTTTCACTCAGAGACTGGTGACACACTGGAACAGGTTGCCCAAGGAGGTTGTGGATGCCCCATCCCTGGAGGTATTGCAGGCCAGGCTGGATGTGGCTCTGGGCAGCCTGGTCTGGTGGTTGGCGACCTGCACATAGCAGAGGGGTTGAAACTAGATGATCATTGTGGTCCTTTTCAACCCAGGCCATTCTATGATTCTATGATAAGACATCACATCATATCAGCTATGTTAGTAGGTTTACCACGGCTGCAATTAATGTTAGAATTTTCTGAATTTCCCTGAATTTTTCATAGATTTGTTTAGTATTTCTATTGTATTTGAAATTAGTATAATGTTTTATCAGGATCATCAGCAATAGGTACATATATGTTGTCTAAAGAAATATGGTACATGTAGATCCAGAGAGTAACAAATTTAATAATTAATTAATTAATTAATTAATTAAATTTTCTACTTATGGATTTCCTGTGAGTGAACGTAAGCATGATATTTCTAGTGTATGGTGCATGTATTACTTGAAAATACTCAGATCCTTCTGAAAAATGGCAGTTTTGCAACTTTTCTCTGAACAATTAATTATCAGTGGGTTTGAAATGGGAAGTTGGAACAATATTCATTGTATCCAGAGACCAACCTCTTCATGTATTTCAATTTGCTGAGATTCTCTGTTAAAAATACTACTGCTCAAACAATTTGAATAACCATTATAGAAAGTAATGATTTTGTCATGCAGAATCTACTAAATAGGAAATGTCTTAATTTCTGTTCCAGTTATGTCCTTTGCATAAAGATAGTAAGCATTTAACACTGTTGAGAACACTTTCTTTTTTACCATTAAAATTTTTCTTCTTGTCTTTTGCTTTGTATCCATCCATTGTGCATGTGTGTATATAGGAAGAAGGTCACTCACTACATTTTATTGTCAGTTTAAGCCATGCTGCTAGCATTTTTTCAAACACATCTCAGAAGACAAGAAACGATTTTTCTATTTTTCTCCTATATTTGGCATCTCTAAGTGGAGTGTTATAGCAATGCAACTTGCCAAAAAGACTATGAGGAACATAAATGTCGAATAAAGTCGTAATTAATAAGCAATATGCTGAAAAAAATCCTTTAATTTTAAGGCTTACTATCAAGAACATTTATTGAGTTCTTTGTTCAGAAGTTGATCCTGAGGTTGATCAACCCATGCATACAGTTAAATACCTTTAAAATGAAGTTTCCAGGAAGAAAATGAAAAAAAAACAAAAACACATGATTGCCATTTAAATGTCCATTTGCTGTGATATTTTTTCATACTCACATCAGCTAAAATACATGCTAGAAAAGGCATGAAATTTTAATATATAATCTTAAACTGAATTGAAAAAATTATTTGAAATGTAACCTAATTAGAAATTCATATGAATAACTGCCCCAACAGTCCTATTCTGATAAATATCTTGGTTTGACAGAGTGCATATTCCTTTCTTCTCGACAAGACTCACATTCTCTCACTTAGTTGTTCAGGAGGACTGCAACAACCCACAGCAACAGCTTTCAGAGAAAGACATTAGTTACATTGTGGCAATACAGTGACAGGAGCAGTAAAATAATGATGTCTACAACTACGATTCTCACATATTTTTTCCATATATTGAAGTTAGAATGCCAGTATATATTAATTCAACACTTGTCTTTCCACTCTGACAGGATATTTTGCCTGGAATAGCATTGCTATTTGAGGCACAATAAAAAAGGCATTCCAATGAATTGAAAATACTCTTACATTTTTTAAAAATAAACAGACTATATATTTTTTCTTCATGGAAATCTTTAAGAGCTTTGCAATCAGCTGTCTTTTTCAGCTGCCATCTGCATGTTCCTGCACTCATTCAGGATGTCATACAGTTCTGAATAGAAAGTCTCATAAGGTCATTTTCTGCCTTATAGCTTAGCACTTAAAAGATTTGGCATATCTGCATTTGCAAAACGTGAAGCATTTCACCCAGAATAACTTTCCTGTCAAATGACAATTCATATCTATGCAAAGCACAGCTTTTGTTTATGTGTCACAGGAATGATTATGTGTAGATTAGTTGAAGCTTGAAGAGGTGTCTGCTTTTCCTGACAGAGAACATGAACAGACAGTATGGAGCTAGAAATCTTGCCTTACAGAATATTTTAAAAATATTTTTAAAATTGACTCAGGAGCTGAATTTTACAGGTGTTTTCAATAGAGTCATAGAACCACTGAGGTTGGAAAAGAACTATAAATTCAAGTCTGACTGTCCAACACATCACCCCCATGCCCACTAATACCACCATACTTTGAAGTGCTACATGTTTCTTTAATACCTTCAGGGATGGTAACTCCACCACTTCCCTGGGCAGCTTATTCCAGAGCTTGACTACTCTTTCCAAGAAGAAATTTTTCTTCACATCCAACTTGGGCCTCCCCTAGGGAAACTTGAAGCCATTATTTCTCATTCTATTGGTAGTTATCTGGGAAGAGAGATCAATTCCCACTTTGCTACAACCTCCTTTCAGGTGTAGAGAGCAATAAGGTCTCCCTCAAGCTTTCTCTTTTCCAGAATTAACAATCCCAGTTCCCTTAGCTGTTTCCCAAAAGACTTGTGTTCCTAATCCTTCACAGCTTCTTTGCCCTTCTCTGAACACACTTCATGGCCTCAGTGTCTTTCTTGGAGTGAGAGGCCAAAAGCTCAACTCAGCACTTGAGTTGCAGCCTTGTCAGTGCCAAGTACAATAATTCAGTCACTTCCCCAGTCCTGCTGAATACACTATTCCTGATCCAAGCCAGGATATCATTGGCCTTCTTGGCCACCTGGGCACACTGCTGGCTCATGTTCAGTGAACTGTCAACTAATACCCCTAAGTACTTTTCCTCGCACAGTTTTACACCCACTCTATCCCAAGCCTTTAGCGATGCATGGGGTTGTTGTGACCAAAGTACAGGACATGGCACTTGGTCTTGTTGAAGCTCAAGCAATTGGCTTTAGCCCATCAATCCAGCCCATCCAGTAAAAAGTACACCTGTCCAAGCCATGGGCTATCAGGTTCTCCAGGAGAATGCTGTGGGAGATCATGTTAAATGCTTTGCTAAAATCTAGACTATAACTACAGTCTTTCCCTCATCCACTAGAGGATTCACTTCTAACATCAGGTTGGTTAAGTAGGATTTGCCTTTCACGAACCCTGTTTGTCTAGGCCTGATCCTCTGATTATCCTGCACATGCTGAGTGATCACACTCGAGATAATCTATTCCATAACCTTCTCCAATACCACGGTCATGTGAGCAAGTCTTTGGTTCTCCAGATCTTTCTTTTGACACTTGTAGGTGGACATCAGATTGGCTAGCCTTCAGTCATCTGGGACTTCTCCAAGTGACCGGGACTGCTGATAAATCATGGAAACTAAGCTTAGCAAGCACTTCCACCAGCTCCCTCAGTTCCCTTGGCCAAATCCCATCTGGCTCAATAGATTTGTAACAGTCCAGGTGGAGTAGCATGTTGATAACTGTTTCCTCCTGAATTATAAGGTTTCTCTCCCCCATCCCTGTCTTTCAGTTCAGGGGGCTGAGTACTCTGAAGATATCTGGTTTGATTATTAAAGGCAGAATCAGTGAAGGCACTGATAAACTCAGTCTGTTTTTCATCCTTGGTGGTAATGTTTCCCATTGTATCCAGTAAAGGATGGATGTCCTCCTGTTGTTATCTTCTACAACTGAGGCCAGATTAAGTGCTAACTAGGTTTTTGCCTTACTAATTTTCTCTCTGCATCCTTGTACACTTCCTGATTTTCCTGTCCCTTCTTTCAAAGATGGTGAACCGTCTTTTTCTTTTTTCTCCCAGAATCTCATCAAAAGCTCCTTGTTCAGCCAAGTCAGTCTTCTTCCCTGCCAGCTCATATTACGGCACACGGACACATGCTACTCCTGTATCTTTAAGACGTCCTTCTTGAGGAATTTCCATCCTTCCTGGACCCTTTCGCACCTCAGAACGGACTCTCAAGGGACTCTCCCAACCAGTGTCCTAAACAGTCCAAAGTCTGCCCTCCAGAATTCCAACTGACATTTTTGCATTGCGTATAAATAAAATGGCACCAAGTTTGGCTTCATATCCCTATGCATGCCTGCAATACTACCCATGCAGATCTTGCACTTTCAGACTCTCCTGAATGCCTCAGTTACACAAACCCTCAGCTTCAACCTATCAAAAAAAGATTCAGAGGTGTTCTCTTTAGAGCAGGTGTTTTGCATTAATTTAGACAGTCTGCACTGCAATAAATAATACATTAAAGTAATTGTCATTTTTAGAGCTACATTAGGCCTAATGCCACGTGGAGAGAGCCAGCTCATCCTAGGGCAAATTAGATGTAAGTAGTGTTTAATGAAATAAACCTCTTAATGTCCCTATACCTGGAAACCATGTGTCAGAATTCACCTCAAAATGAATCACTTTATTACTCTAACTGCTGCAAATGGGAAAACTTCTTCATAGTGCAGGCTCTTGTTTTGAATTTTCTTTGTGGCATCCTTGAGCAGATAACCATAGAACTAGATCACCATGAAGGGAGGTGCAAGAGAACCTCCACACTTAAAAAGCTGTTTCAATTCTTTTTGTATCATTTGTCAGCACAGACAATATTGAAAAAATACCTACTGAAGGACTCATTCTTTACAAGCAAATAGGATGAGGTGAAGCCAAATTGGAAGCATCACAAATTCTGCTGATGAAATAGCTCAAGAAATTGCATTGCAATAAATCACTGAGAAAGGGAGGTATTCATGTGAAACTCTATAAGGAACTAAACAGTAAAGTAGCTGAGTCACTGAGGAAAACAGTCAATTCATGAAAATGCCGATTCTTCAGAAGGACACTATTCTCATACTTTTAAATAAAGTTGTTAAAATGATTGCTGTACTAGAAACCACTACAGTTTACTTTTGATTTCAAAGGATGTGCTTGAAAAAATCAACTTCTAAACCTTTTAATTTTTAGATATGTCAGAATAGTAGCCAAAGTCACAGTTTGTAGTGTTCTAGTTTGTATACTAAGGTACATGGAAAATAAAGATGAGGTGATTGGTGGTAACTAGCATGGATTCACGAAGGGCAAGTTGTGTCTGACAAAATTGGTGGCCTTTTATGATGGAGTTATAGTGTCCAGTGGATAAAAGAAGAGTAACTGACGTCATCAACCTGGACTTGTGCAAAGTGTTGGACACTGTCCCACATGAAATCCTGGCCACCAAATTGGAGAAAAATGGATTAGATGGGTGGACCACCTGCTGAATAAGGATTTGGCTGAATTGTTGCACTCACAGAGTTGCAGCCAATAGCTCAATGTCCATGTGGAGACTGGTGACGAGTGGCATTCTTCAGGGTTTGGTGCTGGGACTAGTATTATTTAACATCTTTGTAAGAGACATTGACAGTGGGATTGAGTGCACCCTCAGCAAGTTTGCAAATGACATCAAACTGAGTGATACAGTTGGCATGCTTGAGGGAAGGGATGCTATCCAGACAGACCTGGACAGGCTTGAGAGGTGGGCCCATGCCAATCTCATGAACTTCAACAAGGCCAAGTGCAAGATCCTACATGTGGGTCAGGGCAATCCCAAACATAGATACAAATTGGGTGGAGAATGGCTTGAGAGCATCCCTGAGAAGGATTTGGGAGTGTTGATTGATGAGAGATTCAGTATGAGTTGGCTTGAGTTGACATTCAGTATGAGTGTGCACTTGCAGCCCAGAAGGCCAACCATATCCCGGGCTGCATCCACAGAAGTGTGACCAGCAGTACAAGGGAGATGACTCTGCCCTTCCATTCTGCTCTCATGAGACCCTACCTGGAGTACTGTGTCCAGTTCTGGAGCCCACAACACAAGAAGAACATGGAGTTGCTGGAGCAAGTCTAGAAGAGGACCAGTGTTGAACCCTGAGCTATCTTAATTTTGGGGATATCAAGAATAGTGATGCTATTCTTGTTTATTTGATATCAAATAAAAGTTCTGCGAAAATGATTCAAAAACCAAAAAACAAAGCAAAATACCTTTTTTTTCCCTGGATCTTGAAGTCCATCAGTAACTATTTTGTCTTTCATTAAAACATAAACATGCTTGTCTCGCTCCAATTTATAGGAGGGAGATAAGATTCTTTTAATATCTGTATACCTGGAGAGAGATTAACAAACAACAGTTCAAATGTTGGTCGGACCAGTTTATTACAAATCTTAATCAGGGAGATGGGGAAGGGGAGGACAGAAACTATTATGAATTAGGGTAATGGGGAAGGGAAGGAGGGCAATAGAAAAGATAGGAAAGAAGCAAGGAGTTTTTATAGGAAGCAAGAGGGAGATAGTCACCATCATGGATCCAGCGTGGTTCATAGTTCAGTCATTGATTTTCAGTAGTGGTGGGTTGTCAGGCATTTTTGTTCTGTTGACGACGATGAGGACAATAGCAACAGTGACCATGGCGATGATGGCCCCTTTTCAATGGTTGCAAAGTGGTTGAGTCAGCTGTCTTTGGAGTGACAGCGCAAATCCAAAGTGGTTGAGCCAGCTCTCCTTGGAGTGGCAGCTTCTGGGTCTGGGATCTCAGCAGAAACTCCTTTGTTCCCACCTTCCGGGCCTTGCCAGCAGATAAGAGCAGGGATGCCCACCTGCATCCTGTTTTTCACAGGACATGATGGTATCATTCCTCAGTTCTCCCATACCAAGCTGGAGCTATTTGGTCACAGGCCAGATCTTCCACCAGTAAACACTCTTGAGCACTCTCCTCTGGAGGCGAGCAGCTCTGGAGGAAGGTGCTTTCAAATGTCCACAAAGTGATGCTGATTGTCACACGGTAGCACCCATCACTTGCCTCCTCAACAAATCAATCAGAGTCTTATCACAAGAAACACCTCGGGAAGCAAGCTTTGAGCCAAAAAACAAAGGATTCTCACAATCCTCTATGCATCAAAGTGAATTTTAAGGGTGGGACTGAGATAAACTTTAAGCATTCCTGGAAAGCAGAGGGAATAGTTAAGGTAGCTTTTTTTTTTTTTTTTTTTTTAAACTTGGTAAAGAATAGTAAAAGATCTTCTCTTAGATATAAACACATTTCATATTAAGAGGCAACTTTAGAAGAATTTAAGACTGTGTATCCTCCTGAACCTCCTTCTGGATGGAGGTTCTGTACTTGAATTCATTGTCTGTTCCCCCTCACTTGATGTCACCTGTAGAACTGATGAATTCAGTGTATAACTTGTATAACTTCTGCTTGGTCACAAACGAAAATCAGAATCGCAGAATCGCAGGGATTGGAAGGGACCTCAAGAGATCATTGAGTCCTGCTCACCGACTAAAGCAGGTTTCCTAAAATAGGTCACACAGGTAGACATCCAGTTGGTATTGAATATTTCTGTAGAAGGAGACTCCACAACCACTCTGGGCACTTCCCTCTATCTGCTGGCCATGCTCTTTTTAATCCACCCCAGAATATCATTGGCCTTCTTGGCCACAAGAGTACACTGCTGGTGCACAGCCAACTTGTTGTCCACCAGGTTCTTCTCTGCAGAACTCCTCTCCAGCAGATCATCCCCTAAACTGTACTGATGCATGTTGTTATTCCACCTCAGGTGCAAGACTCTACACTTGCTCTTGTTAAACCTCATGAGATTCCTCCCTGCCCAGCTCTCCAGCCTGTCCAGGTTTTGTTGAATGGTAGCACAGCCTTCACGTGTGTTAGCCAACCCTCCTAGCTTTGTGTTGTCACCAAATTTGCTGAGTGTGGACTCAATCCCTTCATCCAGGTTGCTGATGAGGATGTTAAACAAGACTGGACCCAGCACTGATCCCTGAGGAACACCACTAATTACCAGACTCCAGCCAGACTCTGCACCACTAATGACAACTCTCTGAGCTCTGTCAGTCAGCAAGTTCTCAACCCACCTCATGATCCACTTATCTATCCCACATTTTCTAAGTTTCATAACAAGAAAGTTGTGGGAGACCACGTAAAAAAAGTATTGCATGGGACATGTCCCCTGTGATACACTTCTCTGCAGGCGGAGTATAACAAATGTGTTATAACCTTGTATAGTCCGATCATCCAACCAACTGTTGTTTTTATTTTTCATTCCATCTTACTATTCACTTATCCAGGCTGTAATCCAGACAGTTTGTGTACAGGAATATTATGCTGAAAACCTTGCTGAGTTTTGGCCACAGTACCTAATGTGTGCTCAGCAGAGCCTCAGTTTCCATGTTTTCCTGCATGAGCCTTGATTTAGAACTGTTTGTAAGAATATATGCTGGATAAATGCTCTTTATTTTTTAATAATGAGATCCATTTAGATCCAAAATTAAGGTTGGATTCTCTACATGTCATTCAATGTCTTTGAATTTTAATTTGGTTTCTTGTTCTATGTTTGAATTGCTACTGATTTGATGGAGTTATAATAACATTGCCAACTTGTGGTAGTATATGGTAGGTACATTAATGATGTTGGGGAAAAAAAAGGACTCTAATGTTTCTAAGTGATACTTTTAAATTTACTTTTTATTTTTAATGAAGTCACTACATCTTCCAATTCTGTTTTAAGCTGTTTTCTTTTTGTATATGTATGAAATCAAGCTTATTGAGCAAGGGAAGAAAATCTGTGACATACAAAACACTTTTCTCTATCTTTCAATATTAATGATTTCCAAAGACATGCAATAAAAAAAACAAATAACATAAAAAAAAAGATTCCCCATTCTCAGACAAATAAAATGACTGGCTAAATTTCAGTTTGCCTTGTGGTTCACTGGATAGCATAGAAGATGAAAGCAAATAGAAATCACAGTATATTGTATGATGCTGGATGTTATTTAGTATCCTTGTTTCTGATATAATTCAGACTCATCTTTCCTCGACCTCTGATAAAATACAGATTATATTTACAAAGAAAACAAAATTTTTAAAAGATCATAAAATTCTGAACTTCTAGAGAAAATAAACCTGTCCTTTTAAATGTACTGGTTGCTTCTTATAGAATTAATGTCAAATAAATTGTTCTCAATGTAAAATTACATCTTTATCATATGCTTAGTAGCGTGTTTTGTGGCAAGACAGGATGTATAATGGAGACCAGAATATATGAATCACTAACATACAACACAATGTGCAATTCGCTGTGAAGGTGAGATCAAAATGTCCTTTCACTTACATCACATCAAATTAAGAGGAACTCTAAGGATGTTCTCACAATTTAATAATAATAATAATAATAATTAACAATAATAGCAATAATAAAACCCACAAACATAAGTGAAAGAGTAATTTCTAATCAGACTGAATACAAATTTCTTTGGCCCAACTCTACTTTGCACCATCAAGACATTAAGAATTTCCACTTTTCTAGTACTCAAGAATGTAAAGCTAAACATACTCCAAGGAAAACGAAAACATAACTAATATTTTCAGTTTGGCCCTTCACCAGGAAACAAGTTTTTCAATCCTTTCAGACAAAATCTGCCTTTATAATGACAACGTGAAAAGTCTTTCTTTAATCAGTCAATATTCTTATAATTTGGTCTGTCATTTCCATTTCTTCCTTATCATATGGGTCAAGATTTCTATTATAATCAGTCATTTACTGTATGCATTCTGTGAATAACCTAATAGACTATGATCTATTGAGAATCATCAGATGTGCTCTTAGAGAGAAGATGCTTTTAAATACTTTTTAATGGGGTAAAATTATGCTGTCGTACATAGGCCCACTGGCTGAAACACTGCATTAATATATTTCCTCAATGTGTTTGGAACTTTATTTTGATTTTTATGTATAGCTCAATTCTAGAGAACACTTTCTAAAAAGTTGTTCATATTAGTGATGTTTGTAGGCTTTGGGAATATTTGAATTAGGATGAATATGACAACAATTAAAATATTAAATGTCCTCATATAATAATACTATTTGCATTTGAGCCATTACACAGAAAGCCAAAACTTCAAACTTGGATCTGGTACATAGTAACAACGCGTTATTTTCAGGACAGATATTCCTTAAAATTCTATAATTTCTATATAGCATGAAGTGTCTTATTTTATTTTATTTTATTTTATATTTTATTTTTTTAATTATTTTATTTTATTTTATTTTATTTTATTTTATTTTATTTTATTTTATTTTATTTTATTTTTATTTCATAATGCTATTGCAATATTCAATTAATAAAACAGAATGCCACAGTCACAAAGAGAATGTTAGCTGAAATTTTAGCCTTGACATCAAACACAAATGCACATTTATTTGATAACAATATGATGTTCACTGTTTAAATTTCAACTACCTTGGAGATGTTTTCTTTCATTTCAACAAGACTATAAAGAACTTTTAATTCAGGTGCAATCAGAAACAAATATTCTTAGCTTCTAACCGGCTACCTTACCTATTAAGTGAAAAAAATAGAACATTTAAAAAGAACAGAATTAATAAGAATTGTGATTAGAATGTATTAGAAATAATTATCTGATATAGTCACAATAGTGGAGGAGATTAAATGCCCAAAATTGTTTCACTCTACTCAAAATTCAAATACAGTTCAGTATGTTATTAGTGGAAAGTACTGACAGATGGCATGAAAGAATATGGAAGAAATAATGTGAAAAGCATGGCAGATGCATTTAAAATTGTATAAATCAGAAGTTCTCTCAAATAAAAGGAAATATGAGTTGTATAACACTATGAAGTATCCAAGCCTGACAAAAAAAATGAAATACATCAGACTGCTCTCTAAAGGTTTCAAAGGCAGATGTTGTATCAGGTTATATAAAACATCTAATATAAGTATTCTAGGTTCTTTCATCAATTCAATGTATGCTAAAGTAAGCAGTTATGTTTTTGGATCTCAGCAATGCTGGGTGCATATTTGTTACAGCTAAGTGAAGTGAAGAAAGTGATAGTGGGTTGGATTTTCTTCTTAGATACACGTCATTAGTTGCAAGGAATATGCAAAATCATGGTTCTGTATGCTGTAGAGAGATGAACCATGAAACAATTAATCTGCTTTATAATAACAAATGTATTCAGTCACCTGTCAAATAACAAAAAGACACTTTCCCAGACTTTTTCTGATGTTCAGGTTCTTGGGATGCATTCTGGCTGCATCAGTTTTCTTTATTTGCCCTTTGATAGCTGTGTGGAGATTTTTTTCTACTTTGGTCAGTAAGAGATTTCTGGTTGTACCTTATGTAAAATGTGGGCCTTTGGAAGATGCTGGCTTTCTCCTCTCACCTTTTGGGCTTTCCAGCTTGCTTCCTTGTGTCTAATTGAAACAGCATTAATGAAAAGAGAAGCCTCAAGAATTTACAGTGAAAGAGAAAGGAGAAGTAGAACTTCCCCTTACTGCCTTTAAAGGCAACAGGTAAGTCCAAAATAGAACTGTAGATACTTTTAGTAAAAACAGGCTCCTCTGCCCACAGAAGTCATGACCCTGAGTGAGGCTGTGTGCTCACAGTAGCTCTTTCTCTTGGAGATCCTGAATGTTCCAGCTATCTACTTTTACAAAGAAACTCACTAGCTTCTTACAGCTGTGATATAACTGACATCAATTTCAGTCAGATGTAACTGGATGCCTAATAAGGGTACTAAAAAGCCTATAGCCTTATGTATGGAGTGTAGTTAAAAAACTCACCTTTAAACCTTAGGACAGTCATAAGAAGAGAAGAGAAACATGAAAGAATCAGCAAGTGTTCCAGGGTATTTAACCAAGTTTTTGTAGTCAAGTGACTAAAGAACTAGCTGCTGAACAAGAAATAGTTATTGATCTATCTATCTATATATATATCTATACAATCTATTGGGCAAATTATTTTTCCTACAGTCTTTGCTTGAACTAGGTGAAAATGAAAGTGTACCATAATAGCACGCATAGATAAAAAATCAAAAGCCTGCTTTTTCAAGAAAAGTGATTACTTTCAGCATTACGCATGGAGACATTTTGAGGCCAAAACTAAGCAATAATAAATTGATAAAACAACAATAGAACCCTCATTTCAAATCATCATACACTTAAGAAGTATAGCATATGTACTTAGTACATATGTAGAAATATTCTGTGAAAGTTCACTTGCCAATGTAAATCTTTTATAAAAATTTCAGTTTTTTGATTAATCATAGTAAATATTTTCATTTTTCTTAAGCTGCAACAAGTGAAGCTGACACTGGAGATTCCTTTGGTGTGAGACTTCCTAATTTACCATGGAAAATAAAATACATACATATATACTAATATATGTAAATAAATGTATGTTTATATGTACATAACACCTTCATTAATGTTGAAAAGAAACAATAACAATGATAATGGTGGAAAACAAGAAGGTGAATTTAAAATAAAATCTGGTCTCCTAAAGCAGTTTCTAGACATTTTGCTCATTTTCTTTATAGTATAGCTTTTCTTTTGGCAGTTGCATAGCACTTACTTCAAAAGATAAACAAAACTAAAATAACCCTGCCTTAAAATATCTTAGAGACAGTAAGAAAAGAATTCTACTCAAAAATCTATTTTGTGAGTACATACTTATAATGAAATATGTTGGAAGAAATCCTACAATATGTTCATGCTTCATGTGTATCCATACAGGAATACCTGTTGTCCCCTGAGCTAGCTTTAAATCTGCCTTTTCAGACATGCACATTGATTTTCAAGATGTTGCAGTACTAAACATGAAACCTTCTTGATTCCTTTCAGTGCTGTCACTGAGATTGATAAGCCACATTATGGTTTGGTGGCCATTTAACTCTTATGAACTTGGCAGTCTTTCCCTAGAGCAAGGGGAAAAAAAAGACAAATGTTCTGGACTTCAGCTTACTCAGGATTGATCTGTGTATGAGATGTAGAGGTCTTCTCACAGAAATGCCAATTTCTTTTATTTTTTTTGCTACTGCCTTGCTGAGGATTGCATACTAGGCAATTTATTTTTTATATACTTACTCTGTGCATAGTGTCTTGAATGAAATATAAAATATTTTTTAAACTTACACTATGGCAAGAATAAATATCAGCAACAGAGCTGCACTGATTCTGACAAAACAGAAAACCTGAACATGTTTGACCAGAAGATTGCGCATACACCTGACAGATTGCCTCACCGTGCTAAGCCGCTATTAGGGTGTAAACAACTATGACAAAAGCTTCTGCATGTCCTATCATCTGCAGTGGGAGTCTAGATGGTGGAGAGTATTACTGTATGTAGGTTGCCCCAAAAGTAATGCCTCCTATTTGTTTCCATGGAGACTACAACAGACACAAACAGCACAATAATACTGTTAGATCAGCTACAAAGCACTGTTTTTCAACATAGTCATCACCATTAGCTATACATTTTTGCTAGTGATGAAAAGCCTGCATACTGTGCCTGTAAAAGTCTGTGTGGCCATCAGGAACATGGCTTGTCTTTCACATTTCTGTCACCACTGCTAAAATGTACTCGCCTTTTCCTTTTGGTCTCTGTAAATATTCAGCAAGCATCAATGTCAGTAGGTGCCAGTTTTTCCACCTGAAGAAATTCAATCCTACCTCTTTGCTTCATACGAACTTCTATGTCAGATGCCATTTTCTCAGGCTGCCCCTTTGATGCATCTGTCACAAAGCAATAAAATGTAATGGAATATTGGTGGGAAGGTTCAGCCTCTACTGCCATAATACTAACATCCGCCTCTGATAAACCATGACAGGGCCCACATAATAAAATAAATATTACTTTCAGAGTAGCCCTCATAGAACAAAAAAATATGGTATCTTTCTTTCTCCTACCCCATCCTAGGAATTTTTGGGGGCCCATGGTTTTGTTTTGTTTTGTTTTCCTCATTGATGGATATGTGCCTGCAGCTGGGCTGGGCAGATCATCAGGGAAGAACCTATGCTGCAGCTATGACTCAGGACATGTGAGAGATGCATGCTCCCATCCTGTGGCATTTGGAGACTACAAAATTCAGGACTACAAATGATAGCGTAAGGCTGTACTCAGGATCTTGAAGGAGTTTTGAAAGGGAGCTGCTCTCCATCTGTGTCCCAAAGCTCATGGCAAGGACAGAAGTTCAGACTCAGCTTGTGGGCTGTGTTTGTTTATTGACTTCCCATGGCTGCCTGGTTAGCACATGGATGCCTGTGGACCACTGGTTTCCTCCCCCTAACTTTTCCCTGTTTCTCTGTTGTTTCACTCAGGGAGAATTTATAGCCTTAAGATAGTGTGTGCAGCCTTCACAAAGAAATTGGAATAGAATTTTGTTAAAAAGTAGGTGCTGTTTTAGCTGCATTTGCTACGTAATTAATATTGAGTGTAATACTAATTTAAGGACTAAAATTCAATTAATTTAAGTGATGTTATTCATCAACAGTAAACAGAAGCAATAAAATGTATTAATTAAAAAAATAATGGCTTCAGTTTTTCTGATATTGGAGTGCTGTAAAATAGAAATGCTATTATACTATGATTAATTTATTCAGAACCATTCTTAGTTGAAGTAATTATATCCAGCCAAGGTCTGTCAATACAATTTTCTATCCACTGTCACTTTATATCAACTGTGGTGTGTACAGCTGCATAAAAAGTTAATGTCACTTGAAATGTTTTATCTTTTTTAAAAGAAATAAGAAACCAACAATTATTGTTTATTATTCAACTTTGTTTAATTTATTTTAAATTAATTCACTTTAGTGTTGTGTTTTGTCTTGGTCTGTTGCGTTTTCGTTCTAATCTGTGAAGTGAGATATTGCTCTTTAATTTTTCACTTATTTAGGAAAAAATCAACATAGAAATATAAGCTTTTGTGAAAATGTAGATGGACATATAGGGTCATCTTTAATGAGGGTTCAAAGAACTTAGCAATCTTTAAAGTGCTTAGTCCTTTAATTTTTTTTAAATAAAATCACACATCAAATAAAATCACAATCAAAATGTGGCAGGACAGTGCTACACTCAGGTACCCTGTGTTTGTCCAGTACAACAAACCCTGAGTTACACAGTAGACTGGACTCAACTACTCATGTGCAAATCATTTGCACTCATGTGAACTATATTGGTAAGTTGGAAAAAATACCAAATCTAGCTGGTAGTATATTAAATACTTTCACCTAAATACTCATACATTTATTTAAAATGAGTTTTCCAGTTCTTACACTGAGAAAAATAAATGCTTTTCTGCCTGCTATATGGAAACTCTTATGAATTTTGTACTTTTTATTTTTATTGTGAAAAATTAAACCAATTAGAGCCTTCTGAACCTCACTTGCAATCGGATTTTGGATGGAATAAATCAGGTTCTCCTACCTTTGAATTATCATGTGTCAATTCAACCTCTTCATTCCCATGAAGAGATGATCTGATGATGTTTATTATGTGTTCAGTTTTACTTTTATATGTTGGGCAAAATGGAATACTCAAAGTTAAGAAGTTTTATTTTGTAATATATCTATGTTTAAAATAGAAAGTGCTTACTATGCTTGCAAATATGTAAGAATATGATACAAGTGTGATGGATAACCTAAGAAAACAGTTATATCAATCTACTAAGATAATTCTCTATAAACTCAGTTTTTGTTCTAAGTGCTGTGGCACTCATTCAAGTGGACTGTTCATGGTTTAGTAAGTTAGAAATTAGGGAGCTTATCAACCTTAGTGGCTACCAAGCTTGTTGTGGAAAGTGCTGATACACTCTTAACTGCTGAAAATCCATGCAATTTATAAGTCATTTCTAATATCTTTGAGGTTTTACTCTCTCGTGTAATGCTGACTCAAAATGAGTAACAGTCCTTTTGTTTCCTGTGTTGTGGATTCATATCTGTAATCATCCATATTAGGTTGAAAGTTATACATTTGACAATTTCTTAAACTAATTTTAAAAATTAGCTATTGAGAATGAGATTTATTTTTATTTATTTATTTATTTGATGTGGTCATTACTCTTCTAACAGGACTTTATGAAAATCCTCACTACTGTACTATTTCAAAAGTAGTGAAAAGCTAAACAAAATCATGAACCTGTTCAAGACATTCTGAAGTACATGGGTACAAAGAACACATGTGCTCTCCTGGAAAACGGAGGAAGATTAAAAGAAGGCAGTTAACGATTCTGAAAGATTTTGTCCAAATGCCTAATAGGCTTAAACAGAGATCTTTAATCTCACTGAACATCTGTGTGATCTTAAACATATCATAGAATCACAGAACTGTAGAATTGTAGAATATCTTGGGTTGGAAGGAACCTCGAAGATCATCAAGCTCCAACCCTCTGCCATAGGCAGGCTTACCAACTGCTAGATCAAGTACTAGATCAGATTGCCCAGTATCTTATCCTACCTGACCTTCAACACCTCCAGGAATGGGGCATCCACAGCCTCTCTAGACAACCTGTTCCAGCACCTCACCACTCTCTCAGTAGAAAACTTCCCCCCTGACATCTAGTCTAAATCTACCCTCCTTTAATTTAAAATCATCCCCCCTTGTCCTATCACTGTCATGCTATTATCCCTGCTATATCTGCTTCTCCTTCCATAAACAAATGATTAGTAAATAATTACTGATTCTTTCAGGAGTGCTTCAGTCCATTTTTATTCAGTTTGTCTTTGGAAATCTATTTGAAAACTTTTTTTATACAGAATTGCATATTCAGAAAAGGCATATTTAGCATTGAAAATAGTGATTATTTCCATTTGATTTTAAGGGGAATATGATTCATTTTAAAGTCTTATTTTGAATTGAACACATCTTCAGAGATGATAGGAAGGAGATCTACACCAGCATATGCCAACACTGTTCTAAAGAAAGAGGAAAACTTTAGGCAGGTAAGACAAATATCTGTTTTTTGCTGTTGTATACCACTGATGAATCAGCACTGGCTATGAAAAGGAAATGATATGAACAGGTTAGAAGGTTGTATATCTGCCTCTAACTTAAATTCTGTCTTCGATAAATCACAGCATGCTTTGAAATAGTTTAAACTACAGAGGTACAGCCTGACTACTAACTCTTCTCTTATAAACCATGCTGTGTCTGGTATTAGTGTAGGCAGAACTGTATACCATCAGACATAACAACAAACTTCAGAGTTCTTCATATCAGGGAAATCAAAGGTCACATGACATTTTATAGCATAACATATCAGAGCTGAAGTAACTGAACAAATTAAAATCAGGCTGTTGAAACAAATGTCTTAAACTGGTGTATATGTGCATTTTTTTGCTGATTATGAGCAGTTTTCCAGTATTTCTCAACTTTTAGAAGTTGCTGCGTGTCAAAAAATCATTGCATGTACTAAAGCATTAAGGATTAGAAATCCGTCATGATTGTAGGTCTTTCTGACAAACTTTCTGGGTTCACTTGTAATCTGGAAGGGAAATTGAGCCAAAAAGTACAGAAAGCCAAGACAGACAGAAGCAGTGAGAAATGTAGGTAAGGATGAAAATGCTGATATGTGGGAATAGGGAAACATTCACAGAGGTAGATAAGCTAGAAGCTTATAATAACTCTGTGGAAGAAAGGAGGGAAGGAGTTCATACAAAAATGCAAAAGCAGGAGAAAGATTTTTCAGCAAGTCAATCTGAATTCTAAAAATAGTTTAAATGTTCTTTGGCCTTCTTTAGAGAATATTAAGGTGAAAAAGATTGACAGATAGAGGTCTTCATAATTTCAATTCAAAATACATCTGATGTCTTCAGTACTTAACAGTTAAGGTTTACGCACTTGAATTACATGTACAGTGCAAACGGTGCATCCAGAAGGCATTAAGCTGTTGTGCATGATCTATCAAGTGATATGCCTCTATAATGAATGTGTGAAAACTGAAGGTACCAAAAGGCCACGTGAAGTGCACTATTCTTTAGTTGATTTGCTGGCCTAAGAAAACAAATTTGAAATTCTAATTCCCAAAGATAATTTCAAAAAGGTGTCAAATTTTAAACAAATATATTATCTCATTTTTCCATAATAACTTCTTTTGTTTAAACTTGAACAAAATAAGTGTACCTGATTTTAGCTGAATAAAAGATAATCAGCTATTTTTTTTTTCTTTTTTTTATATTGACTCAATGACACATTCCAAATGACACTGAGTAGGCACAGATTTAATAGGCATGTGTGGGAAGGCCAGGAAGTCCTGATTAGTATGAGCATGCAGATGGATATTGTCTGTCACAAACTACCTACATGGTAATGTGTTGTTTTTATTCAGCAAATATGGCTCATATTTCTGTGAAATAGCTTAAGTTATTATCTGCTTGGAAAGCTGGCAACAAAACATTTGTACCTTTCATGACCTGTTTAGAACATGCCAAATGTCACCAGTATTTCACCTATCTCTAAACAGTCAGAAGACACCAGAGTATTTAATTCCATAAGCTACTAAAATGCTTTTAGTCACTATACATTTCACATGCTGATTAAGGAACACAGATGCCAGAAGCTATTGCTAATTCTCATAAACTCTCCAATACCCCAAAGAATATGTTGAATTTGGTGTACTGTGGCAGATGAAATACGGCCTTTGAAATTAAGGCAAAAATACAGCTATATTAGTCACTTTATCTGATTAACCATTCTATACAGATTAATGGTTGTCTTGATATTCTGAAATATAACGGGTAGATATGTTTTCATTATTTTTCATTTATATCAGAGATTGAGATGCTCGCGGTCATTAGGTAAGGCAAAGCATGCTTCAGGATTCTTATTAATATTCACTTTATACTTGTAGTTTCTATTATCACTCTTGTAAAAATAAAGTGTTATTCATGCATTTAACAAATCAATCTCCTTAAAATTCAACATGATAAAAACAGCAGGAACAGAGTAGTAATAACCAAGCTCTAATTTAGGTGGAAACTGGAAAACTATATGGAGAACATTGCCAGCTACTTTAGACCATGTTAATAAAGTAGGAATTATATAATTATTTAAATTATTTATAATTCAATAATTTGAATTATAATTATTTGTCTTCAAATGAAAAGATCAAAACTTAGCTATATAACTCTGTAAGTTTTCCTGTTTGCTTGTTTCATTCTTCTGTGAGACTCTTTTAGGCTTCTGTAGTATTTACATATACAATTAAAGAAATCTGGACAAAAATGTTCCCACAGTATTAAAATCTGTCATCTTTTGTAAATAGCATAGAGAAATTATGAAGTCTGAATGCATTCTTGAATCTGAAAAATAGGCAGTAATAGACTACTGAAAGTAGAAGTGCTTTCAGGTGAATTTAATTAAAGTCAGTAAACAAACTACTTGAAGGAGAGTAAGATAGCAGCTGAAAACAGATGGGAAATACAGTATTTGCCACTCTTTTCTGACTATATGTTTCCCTTTCTAAATTAAATTAATTCTGACAGACTCCTATTCTTTAAAGTCACTTTCCTGGAGAAAAAAAAACACCCAGAACAGATAATTAAACTCAGATATCACTGATTATTTAGCAATACAGAATATCATGCCTCCATTGTATCAGAGAAAACCATGTTCATGTATATATGTCAAGCAGTATGTTATTTCTGTGTCTAACATGAAAAATACAGTCACATAGCATATGTTAGAAGTGAGCCCTTTTTTTCTATGTATGTTAATTCTACAAGCAAAAATGTTTGTCAGCCTGATGACTATGTAAGAAATTATCTTTTCAGTTAGAATAATTTGTGTTAGAAATAAATCACTTCAAATTTTCTAGTTCACCCTCAGATGTCCTTCAAGATCAACATATTTGCTCTGAAATTTTATTTGGTTGATACAGGAACATCAGACTGAATGTATTCCCTGGTAAATAAATTCACTACTACACAACCAGAGATAACTCCAATGAGTTACACAAATCTTTCTTTGTAGAACATATTATTTCCTTCTTTCTGGCTAAAAAAATAGGGATTTATGGGTTTGCATTTCCATGAACGTGAACCATGACACGTGTCATTAAAAAAAAACAAATGCAGGCATTACATAGGAAGGTGCACATGCTTGTTTTGTTGGTACTTGTGGATTTCTGAAATAACATGGATAACAACCTACATTTTTGGAATAACACATATCCGACAGTAAGAAACTGTTTACTATTCCATAAGCAAATTTGTTAATGTCAAGTTTTTATTTTTGAATAGAACTCAGTATTTCTGTTCTGTTCAGATTAGAGCTTTCCACCTTTATTCATGCTAAGTAGGATCTCACTGAATTTCAGTATTACTTTATGTAAAATAAGTATTGTGCAAGTTATTCTAAAACCACTGTAGCTTTCATAATTTAAACAAATCTTCTAGTTCATATAACTTCTTTTTAATTCTTTTTCAGTTAAGTTTCCATGAACCATATAAAAATATCCCAGTTTAGGTTTGCATAAGAGAAAAACTAACAATATATAGTATTTTTCTCCAACTTACTTTCATTAGTCTCTAAAAAGAATTAAAAATGTGATAGTGCATTTCATACCAAAGATTATTTCTGAATCTGTCAGCTTTTGTTTTCTCTGTTTATGGGAGGCTATTTATGACAGCTTGGAAGTACATTTACAATGATTTTTCTTTCTTCTGACTTTTAATTTTGTTAACAATTAATTCATTTTAATATAAATCGACACATGCTGGCTCAAAATCTAAAGAAAGACTTTTTTTCTTACTGCTGTATTATATATATTTTTTTTCACAGGACTTGCTGGTATTCTTCAAGGAGCCTCCATGTCATAAAGACAAATTATACTTAGGTCAAATTCAATATTCTCGTGAATCTGATTAGATTCCAAAGGCATCATGAAGCTTCATTAGAAGAAATAAATCTGTGTCATACTTGTGCTGAGTGCTGCAGTTGAGTTGGAGATTTGTCCCTTACTTATAGATTTAACATGAAAAGAATTCAATTGCTTTATTTACTCCTGAGGCCAAATTCTCCAGCAGAGCCTCATTGGTGCACAAGAGTAAGAGCTTGTTTTGGACTTCAGATATGGAAAATACCATCAAGAATGTTTCTGTCTTAGTGTGAAATCAAAGTAATATAATTTCAAAAAGTGAATTACAGCTGGCTGAAGGGTGCTTTCAGGCTGTGCTATTTTGCTTCCTCCCAGTGGATTCTCTGGAGTTAAATCCACAAACCACGATTTTCCTCCTCTGAAATGAAAACAGAAAAGGGTAGCCACAAAATTCTCTGGTGTAATGTCGCTCTGAGGAATCAAGGAGTTCATACGAATAACACATATGTGTTGCTTTCTGCATTTAACATTAAATTCATATTTTGTCACATAAAATGAATAATTGATAAATAAAATTTAAGAACCTATATCTCAGAAGTATTCTTTGACTTCTATGTTGAAATATGGTGATAGGACGAAGAACAGAAACCCAGTGCTTCTATGCTATGCTGGTTTTTACTTTTCAAATTTGAGAAGATGTATGGCTCTATCATAAAATCATTGATACTGTTATACTCAGAACTCTCACAAACGGAGAGAATACACTTATAACCATGGCATTTATAGTTACTCCACATTTGCAGTCCAAATTAACAAATAGACTCATTGTTAACATAGTTCCAACATTTATGAAAGAAATCCCTTCTTAGCATCCATCCTTCTCTCTGCAATTTTTCTCGCTTTGCCAGGGTCTCTGCACTAACAGCTGTCATTCTCCTCTGAGGAACTGGGAAGGAGGGATTATTCTCTGTGGTGGAGTTTCACACTCTTTTCTGGGAGGATCATGATACCTCTGCTTGTTTGCTCTGTGGTGTTGAATCTGCTTGGGCTTGTTTTAGTACCTTACCTACCTACTTCCAGAAGAATGCAATGTCTGTTGCCATTCTCTACTAATGCTGAAGTCAATATTCAGTAGTCACAGCTTGCACTTCCACTGTGGTCTAACGCCTGGAACCATGGTGGGGCTGGAGCAGCACTGAAGGTACCTGGTGCAGTATTACTTCACCATTAGCAATCAAGCAGGAAATGGGTGCTTTTTGCTGTGAAGTCTTTACAGTTTATTTTTAATTCCTTCTTTACTGCAGTGTTCTACAAGCTGCTTTTCTGTTACTGATCTTATTAGAATTTGAGGCACTACCATGTACATATTGTTATCATAGGCAATCATATTCCAAGAGTATGAAGGTGAATAAAATATTATATCCCTGTCAATATGAAAAAAGGAATCAAATATTATAATCTTGTCAATTTATTGCTGTATTTATCATCTTTTTAATGTTGACACTAAATCAGATATCTATTATGTCTGATCTTAGTGTTAAGGCAAAATATGTTTTATCAATTTGCTTGTGATTCACAAAAACTTTATTAGGATTAAATACCCGATAGTATTGTATTTGCTATAATAGCAAAAGTTACTTTTATCAAGTTTCAGTCATTTATAAGGCTTACTAAGAACAGCTTTTTTTTTCAACTATACTAGAAGAAGACATTTTTATTACCAGATCTGTCATGCTTCAGTTGTTACACTCTGGAATTATATGTACCCACCTTCTGACCTTCAATTTAATCTTCTTATCTTTGTAGCCTCTCTCTCTCTCTCTCTCACACAAACACACAGAAAAAAAAAAAAAAAAAAAAAAAAAAAGTTAATTTTACTTTAGTTAATTTTTACTTTACAGTGTTTAATAAATGAACCTAAAACAAAAATACAAAACTGGCATTTTCAATTACTATCTGAATTTCAATAAAATTTGTACATATTAATGTTTAAAGTTCTTTAAATATTATATAGAGGTGTAAAATTTTGTTAAGCAAAGAAAGGCATGTTCAAATGACCATTTCAGAGCTGCAATCGCTGTTCTCTCACAAAGGAATTTAAAACTAGAGTGCTGAAAGGAAAGAGGACTACTTGTTTGATAAATAACATGAGGCATAGAAAACACTTTTAACCTCCACTGCTCTCACACCTAATCCCTTCATACATATGAATATACATTTAAATGTTTCAGGGGAATCAGGAAATTAAGTAATAATACAGTAGCCTCCACTCTGCTTAAGTAATGAGTGAGTTTTAGCCTTTTGTCTTTTTGTAGCCCTTTGCCAATTTTGTAATAGGTAGGAAGAAGACCAGTTAACAAAATTCAGCAACTGTAAAGTTAAGAAATGACACTTGAAAATCCTGTACCTGGGCTTTAGATGGAGGCCCAGAAACGATTTAATTAGGAAAGTTTTTGGGAAGGTCTTACAGGAGTCTGTGAAAAGATCTTCCTTTTAATGCCAGCTAAACCTCCCTGGATTGGATGTCTTGACAAATGGAAATCTCTGCGAAAACAGGTCTTTCAGACCTGATTGGTAATTCTGTGCGTGACCTTGAACAACATCTGTGTTCAAAAAAGCACATCTTTTAGAAAAGGGAATAAAAAGAGCTAAAATGAAGTACCAGTTGATAAATTGTCTTAGGGAGCTATCCACCCAAACAACAAAGATTCATATCTATTTTACACATAAAGACACCCAGTAGCATTTGAGGTTTCTCGAGGTATCAGAAATATCCATATGGGGCTCTCAAGTGTAAAATCAGATCTAAGAGACATCCTTTCTTTCCAGCAGGAGCTGTAGGCCAGGAGGATATTCTAGGGCATCTCATGTATATATGGGCAGCTGAATCTTAGCTTATGCATCTACTTGAGGGTTGAATGAATTGTTCTGTGAACTTCATCAACTAATGACTTGAGGATTAACACATATATCCATATGTATGTGTCTAATGCTACAAGGCACAACTTAGTATATTCTTCTTCCATGGAAGAACAGCTAAGAAAAGTATGACATCATTTTGCCTTTAACACCTGTAAATCTAAGATAAAATACCAAGTCTATTTGACCAGAGACAGTGAATTAACAGCTGTGAAGGCGCAAGAGTACATTACTTTGTATAGCCATTGCTAAAGGGCCAATTTGTTTGCACATATATATTTGAGTCTTTATATCAGGGATGATTATTTGTCCACTGTTTCTTAACCTAAACTTTGCCACTATGGCTAATTTGAAAGTTTTACATCATATGTGAACCTTATCTGTACGTATTTATGATAGACTTTAACTAAGCTAGACATAAAAACTAGAAATTCCATTTCAGAAATGAAGCGCAGAATTGAACATGAATTCCTAAGTTCTTGGACACAGTGGTGTACCTACAGAGTCAGTGGTGAAACTGCAAAAGAGTTAAGTGACTTATTTGTAGTACCTACTGGAAACTACTGATGTGCATTTTACCAAAAATAATTCAATAATTTATGTTTGGAATAAGTAAATAAAATTAATTAATGATATTCTCAGAGCAGTGCCTATACTTAAGGTGATAATTATTTTCATATTCTCCACCTAACATTGTCATTTTAGAAAATCATTTTCAAAAAGAAAATCTGGCATTTCATCGTAGGAATTTCTTCTCCCAAACCATTGCATCTAAATACTAAGCATTTAAAATGAAATATGAGGTAACAAATTGAGGTAATATGAGGTAATAAATTTATTCATTTGTCCAGGGATTTGTGCAGTAGATTTTTACGGTATTTCAGATCAAATTAAATTGAGGCAATTCTAATTATAGAATCATAAATCATAGAATGGCCTGGGTTGAAAAGGACCACAATGATCATCTAGTTTCAACCCCCCCGCTATGTGCAGGGTCGCCAACCTCCAGACCAGGCTTCCCAGAGCCACATCCAGCCTGGCCTTGAATGACTCCAGGGATGGGGCATCCACAACCTTCTTGGGCAACCTGTTCCAGTGTGTCACCACCCTCTGTGTGAAGAACTTCCTCCTAAAATCTAACCTAAACTTCCCCTGTCTCATTTTAAAACCATTCCCCCTTGTCCTATTTCTATCCACCCTTGTAAACAGCTATTCTTCCTTCTGTTTATATGCTCCCTTCAAGTACTGGAGGGCTGCAATGAGGTCTCCCCAGAGCCTTCTCTTCTCCAAGCTAAACACTCCCTGTTCACTCAACCTTTTTTCATAGGAGAGGTGCTCCAGCCCTCTAATCATCTTAGTGTTCCTCCTCTGGACCTGCTCCAAGGACTCCATGTCCTTCCTGCACTGGGGGCCCCAGGCCTGGACGCAGTACTCTGATAGGAGTTCTCCTAAATCTTCCAAAAGTATTTCATTTAATACATCTTTACAGATGAATGGATGCAGCAGACCTGGCCATCTGCTTTCCAGTTTGAAACACATCATTAGAGCCAGTGCTGTCATCCACCATTCTTTTCACTGTGTTACTATCTATTGCATTGTTTCTGGAGATGGAGAGTGTTGTGGTTTAACTTGGTGGTTTAATCACATGCAATTGTTTGCTCACTCCCCCACTCACAGTGGGATGGACAGGAGAAAAAATAACCCAAAGTAGAACTTGTGAGTTGAGGTGAAAACTATTGACTAAGACAGAATAAGGAAGATGGAAGAGGGATAATAGTTACTCTAATAATATATACATGTACAGAACAAGTGATACATAAGCAATTGCTCAGCACTCACTGGCTGATGTGCAGCCAGTCTCCAAGCAGCTTCTTCCCAACTGGCAGGTACAGAATGGAATGGTATACAATATCCTTTTGTAAGGCCTGTGTAGACCATATATCCTGTTTGTATCCCTTCCCAGGTTCTTGTGCCCCTCAACCTCCTTCACAGACAGAATAGTACAAAAAGCTAAGAAACTGAAATATTATTTGCTCTGTACAGCACTACTAAGCAATAACTAAAAACAGTGGCAACATAGTTTTTACCCTAAAGCTAAAACATACCGTCATACCAGATAGTATGAGGGAAAAACCAACTCCATCCTTATTTTTCTAGGCTCTTTTTTGTGATGCACAGTGACAGGCCAAGGGGCAACAGGCACAAACTGGAACACAGGAAGTTCGATACAAATGTGAAAAAAAATTACTTTCATGATTACAGAACACTGGAACAAGCCCAGAGAGTTTATGGAGTCTTTGAAGATATTCAAAACCCACATTAATTTTTTTCTGTGCAACCTCCTCTAAGGAACATACTTCATCAGGGGATTGGACTAGATGATCCCCAGAAGTCTCTTTCAACCTGTTCTATGATCCTGTTTTGTTTCTTTGTGAAATATAGCAAAACATCTTTTAGATGTGATGTCAATAACTATATTATTATATAGTATTGTCAACGGTTTTACAGGCTGGTTAGACCTGGTTCTGTGATTAATGGGGTAGGGGGACCTATGTATCCATGTCCCAGGAAAAGGAAAAAGGGGAAAATGTGGAAAAGGGTAGAGAGATGCATCTAAACAGTGGCAATGATCTGAGGAGAAACAAACTAATTTGCTAAACAGGATAACGGAATGCAAGATAACACACTATAATACACTATAATACAATATAATTAGAATTGATACTAATAAATCAAATTAAATGAGAGAGTGTCTGAAAGCTGAAGTTCTTACTCTAATGCTGAGGCGAGACAGTCTAGGGAGCACCCACACTGTCAAGATCAAAAAAAGGAAGTTTAAGTGACCTATGAATGGCTTTTATCTTTCACTCTGAGCAGAAATGGTAACAGAACAGCTAACAGACCTCTGGGAGATGCAGTTCTTCTCTTCTGGGACAGGTACCTGGACCTGGAGCATTAACTCTTCAACTTCCAAAGCACTACATGATGTTATTATGTGGAATACCAATAACCAAATATCATAAAACCATGACAAGTATATATATATATTATATTATATATTTCTGTATTTTTTCCTTCATATGTATTTGCCTTTCTCTCATTTTTGAGATTATTATTTTCTTGTTAATTAATCTTGATTTTTTTCTCTTTTAAGCTCATTTTTTATCCACTGATACTTTAGCTTTCGATGAGAAGTATGTAGTTCTCCAGACCTTTGAAAGAATTTCTCTTTATACAGTCTTGTTCTTACTCTTTTTTACTTTTCCTTTGGTACTTTATGGGGAAGGTCATATTATGTCTCACATACATCAGAATCTCCAAATAATTTAAACTGTGTAGTATTTTTTTTTTACAGTTCCTTTTATATTTCTTCTTCTTTTATTAAATGAATGACTTTCTTATATTCTATGAAAAATGCATCCTTTATCACAAAAAGATGCTATTTGGAATCAGTAAAGTGTTGGGAAATTCTCTGTTAATAGGATTGTGGTGTCATCCATTAACTTTGGTGTCAATAGTACTGGTTCATCCTTAGGAGATTTTCATCTTTTTTATATTGTTTATATTTACACTATAGATCTTGTTTTTATAGGGGCTAATTTTGTTTCAATATTTTAAGATCTACTGCCTAGAAGTGATGTAAATTATACTTTTTAGGTCACTTAAGAATCTCTGTACACATGTATAAAATTAGTTACAAAGCCATTACCATACTATGAAGAAGATACATATTCTCTTACTCTAGTTAGTTAGCTGTTAATTTCTATTCACATCTCTATTTGACTAGTTTTAACCAAATCTCCTTGCATAGTGTCCACCACACAGTGACACTGCTACTGCAGGAGATATCAAGAACATTATTTTAATTAGTTAATAATTAATATTTATTAATTAATAATATTATATATATTTTAAAAGTATATATTCTTTGTCTGAAATTAGAAAAAGAATCTAAGTCAAAATCTAAAATATGACGTAAGTTAAATAGCTTCCATAGCAAATTCACAAAAGGAACCAAAGCATACAACACATTAAATTTACCCTAGGAAGCAGTGGTAACCTTGTCTTAAACAAAACATGTGGCACCATTTCCCACATCATCCTTGTTATGAAACATAGAAAGTATGTGATAGATGACTGGATGGTGAGGTGAATTGACAACTGGCTGACTGCCAGAGTTCAGAGGGTTGTCATCAGTGGTGCTAGAGTCTGACTGGAGGCCTGTAACAAGTGGTGTTTCCCAGGGGTAGGTGCTAGGTCTAGTCTTGTTGTAACTCTAATATGGATGAAGGGATAGAGTTCACTCTCAGCCAGTTTGGACGAGAAGGCCAATGGTATCCTAGAGTGCATTAAAAAGAGCATGGCCAGGAAGTTGAGGGACATGATCCTTCCCCTCTACTCTGCCCTGGTGAGGTCACATTTAAACTTTTGTGTCTGATTCTGGGCTGCCCAGTTTAAAGAAGACAGGGATCTCCTAGAAGGAACCCAGCAGAAGGTCTCAAAGATGACAAAGGGCCTGGAGGAAAGGCTGAGTAATCTGCGTCTGTTCAGCCTGGGGAAAAAAAAATACAATCTCTCTATATATATCATTTATAAAATCTAAGGGGGGTGGAAGACAAATGGATGAGGCCAGGCTCTTCTCAGTTGTGCGTTGTAAGAAGACAAGGAACGATGCCCTAAAACTCGCACATAGGAAATTCCATACTGACATGTGGAAGAACTTTACGGTAAGAGTGACGAAACACTAGAACAGGTTGCTCAGAGAAGCTGTGATGTCTCCTGTTCTGGAGATATTCAATACCCAACTGGACAACCACCTGTGAGACCAGACCTACTCTAGGGCACCTCCTTTAGTAGGGGGGTTGGACTTTATGATCTTTTGAGGTCCCTTCCACCCCTGTGATTCTGTGAAACAGAGGAGGTATGTTAGGTAGTCCTGCATTTGGCATTAATAAGAAAGATATATGACCATGCCAAATAGAAAGGGAAATGTGTCTAAGGATATTCCCTACATATGCTTGGATATTCCCTACGCAGTCCCACTGCATACAAAAGTAGCCTAAAAGATAACCTGTTCAGGAGTTTGCACCAAGAAATTTCTGAGAGATAATATTGATTTGTTGAAATCAAGATTTTGAGGAAAAATCAAAGATGGCATTTAATGATAGGCTGCCGCACAGAGACAAAAATGAGAGGACAAATACTGACTGGGCATATAAAAAATGGAGGTGCAAAACTATTTTAAATCCAGCAGTTTGTTATCACATCCTGTACAACAGTTTTGAAGGTAAAATTTCTGGATAACCTCTCTTCTTCGCTTAAATTGCTTGTTTACTTAACTTTCAGCTCTGTGTGAAAGCCACCTACAAATTGTGACTTTATATTATTATCCAGTCATCCATTGATGCGTATTCCCAAAATACTTTCTGAACAGTTGCCTCTCCAGTGAAATTGTGATTATATTAATACTTTATTTATTTGTCTATTTTTATGTGAAAAGAGTGAAATGTCAATATTCTACACAGAAACTTCCTGCACTGAGGATTATTTAGGGAAATTATACTCTAACTATGCTATGTTAAGATTCAATAATTATTTTCCAATTTCTGCAAATTTGTGAAATTTCTTTCTTCATTATTCTAATACAATATGAACTTTTAGAAAGATTTGATGTCTACAACTTAGGTCTTTCAAGGCTTTCCTACTCTTCATTTATGAAGCGTCTGATTTTGGATTATTTTTCCTTGGTTGTTCGAGATGGCGTTTTTCCTGAGTTTTTTTTCCTTGTAACATATTTCTACCATTACTCAATAAATTTATCCCACTGCTTCTCTATATAGTTTCATATATAGTTTTAACTATATATGAAACTATATACGAAACTATAGTTTCAACAACTATAGTTTCTCTATAGTTTCATTATATGCTGTCCATTCAGAATTTAGCATTTTAATAAATGTCAAAGAAAAATGGGCAAGGAGTCTGTGATACAGTAAAATATATCTCAGAGGCTTATGAAAACATTCTAAAATTGTAAACTTGTTGAGAATGAATGACCCATAGATTAAAAAAATGCTTTTGAATTTGTTAACCTGGCTTATTGCCACAAGAATTAGTAAATACATTTGTATTTGATAATTTTAGGGACAGTGTAGATTGTATGAATCACGTGCAAATAAAATTTGCAAAATAGAAGCTGATGAGAATGTTGTGCATTGATATGAAGTTCACGGTTAAATAGGCATAAAAGGCTAACTGCATGAACATATATTAAGAATAAAGATTACTGATTACACGTAGAGCAGAAGTACCAAATTGGTCTTATAGATCTGCTTTGTACTTTTTAGTGTGAATGTGGAGATCTCATACTATGAGCAGTGATTTACTGGCAACATGGCTTCTGAGTAGTTCACAATCCTGTGTACTGGGAGAAATAAACCACACAGGTGTAGGCTCATATCTTTGGGTGACCAATATGCCGTAAATATTTTGCACCTTCCAGACCCATAAATATTAAGAAGTATAATTCATAAAATTAGACACATTGACCACCTCTGGCCTAGTGATAGAAGTGTATCTTATTCTTTATAAAGCATGTGTAAGACCTGTTGGAACATAAAATGTAGTCAGGTTCTGTTGCCTCTGGAAGAAAGGAGAATTAATGATTAAAGGTTTGGAAAATTAGCTTATGATTTATGGCGTATATAGCTGATGTCATTCGGGTTAATGGAGTAAATTGATTTGTGACCTGATCATTATAAAATAATAGGTACATGGCAAAGGTACAATAATGGAGTGCTGTGGATAGTCAAATGAAGTAATGAAAAATACACTAATATATAGTAGTAGTATTAGAGCATTTAATTATGTACACAGACCAGGTTTTGCAATAAGCTCTAAAATACAATTCTCTGAAACATAATTTGTACTTTTTGGAATCATTCTATGGATATTGTTCATGGAATCTGAATGCATACAGACTCCATTCCCCTGTCTAGGAATTTAAATAGCTGTGTATATTTCCTTTCATAGCAGACCAGGGACAGAGTTGATTATCTCTGATGTTAACTCAATAGATAGATTTCTATCTGGCTGCTCATTAAGTTATTGTTGTGGTTTAACCTGGCAGGCAGCTAAGCACCACACAGCCATTTGCTTATGCATTCTTTACCAGTGAGATGGCAATTGTATAATTGTTGAAAAGTAAAACCCATTGATTTATATATAGTTAAATAAGACTGAAAAGAAAGGGCAAAAAATAAGGAGGTGAACTTGGCCAGTATGGCATCACCAAAGGTAAACTGCCTGAACAATCTGGTGGTCTTCTGCTACAGAGTTACATCATCAGACAAAGGAAGAACAACTGATATCACCTACTTGGGTTTCTACAAGGCTTCTGATATGGTCCCACACCACATCCTTATCTGTAAATTGGAGAGACATGGATTTGAAGGCTGGACTATTCAATAGATAAATAATTGGTTGGGTGGTCACACCTAGAAGGTTATGGTCTACAGCTCTAGACCCACATGGAAGCTGGTAAAGAGTGGTGTATGTATTATTCTTGTAGCCCCTGGCGGTACAAAATTATTTTGGGATTATCAGGCTATTTATTTACCAGCAGTGAAAGTAATTGGTTCTGCTCCCCGCTCTGATTACAATATAATTTATAAATAGGAAAGAAATCAAAGTAAAGTATCTCCTTTAAAATGTTTGCACTATTTCTACTAACAAGGATCTTTGAACAAATATATTTTTAAAAGTATCTGCAAGACTTTTTTTTCCGGATCGTGTTCTTACGGTTAAAAAATAGCTCAGACAACTATTTCTGGAAATTAGTAATAATGGTCACAAATAATATCAGAATATATATATATATTTGTTTGAAATCCATCTCATATTTACGGATCTTTTGTAAGATTCTTAAAGTTTTGGCAGTCATTTAAAACAATGACAATTGCCAGGAGTTGTTCTGTGTTCTTACTGTATTTACACTATTCATTAAAACCTGTATCTTCTCTACAATAGTTCATTATGTTAGAATTTGAGCTTAGAGGAAAATTAACCAACACATTATGGTTCAAAACTTTTAAAGCAGTACAAACAAAGGCAAAGTTGAATTTAAATGTTAACAACAAGTCATGACTCATACAGTAGGAGTGTTAAAGTGTGGGATATTTTACTGTTTTTAATTGTTACACACGCACAAAAGAGAATTTTTCCCCCCTCCAAAATATAAAAGGAATTAATCTTTGCTAAAATCTTAATCTTTTCCTAATCTTTGCTAAAAATGTGTCTCCCAAATTAAGTTGTTCTCTAAATACTTTTACATAATTACATTATTGAACTTTAACTGAATATGAACAAAGGACAGAATTAGATATGTTCACCAGTTCTTCTACTCAATTATTATTATTGCTAAAAATATGGGTGTGATTAAAAAAAAAAAAAAAGATGCACATCTCTGCTTTTCCTTAATGTACGAGAGACATGATAAGGAAACACAAGTGAGCAGAAAAGAACAAAGGAAACATAAAAGGGATGAGAGATGACTTGGAATAGGAGGTTTATCAGGGTTGTATTGATCAACTGGTAAAATGGATTTGATAAACAAAAACTGCAGTCTTAAAAGGGGAACTTGTCATTATGGTGATCCTTGATTTTTTTTTCTCTTAACTACTGAATTTACTTTAATTCTCTACTTGTCTTCATTTACTTTTATATTGAGTTTTTTATATTGATTTTTATACTGAAATATGTTTAAGTTTTGAGAGATCTGTTCTTGGTTTCCCTGAATTATATATGTATCCCAAATAATAGCTACTCCTGACATATTTCTACAGGCCTCACAGGGAGGAATCATCTTCTCTCACTGTGAGGAAGAGGATAAAACCTAGAAACTTAGCTAGGCTTAAATAATTTATTGATAAGGAAAGAAAGAAAACCATTGCATATTGATTGAATAGGACATATACTTAGAGCATTCATGTATCAAGTTGAGCTTAGAGGTTAATGTTCAATAATTTCTAGGTTTCAAATATAAATTAGAATAAAGATATCAGTATTTATAAGCTTCCAACTCTGCAACTTACTTATTTTTTTCTCTCAGCTTCCAGGACTATCCCTGAATAGATATATAAACTTTTAAAAATGAAGCTTAATGTTAAGTATAGGAAGAAATTCCAAGTTATATATATATATATAGATCTACAAAGAATCATAGGTGTATTTGGAGTTAACTGTCCTCTTGGTACAACATGTGACATTATCCTGAAAATTAAGCTTCTGCTACAAGTTTTTGTAGCAGAATATTTACTTATTTATTTATTTATTTCCCTAAGCTATCAGTCACTGGAAAGAGAGATGTAATAAGCACTTTTCTGGATTGACTTAGTCTGCCCAAGAAGAGTTTTAATTATTTCATCATTTATGAAATTGTGTACTTTATAGATGCCACATAATGCCTGAACACTGAATTATAGACTGTTCACACTGAAAGCTGGCAACAAAAATTTTAGCTAAGCTATTCAGGAAGTACAGTATATTGTCTTCATACACGTTAAGGAATTGTTTAGTTTTCTAAAAAGAGCTTGTTATTCAAGAAAAAAACTTGCTGTTCAAGCAAGTAAGTTATTTTTCGAAGCATTTTTAAAATATTTGTTTTTCTTTTTTTATTATTATTTAGAAATATTTATTTACACAAAATTGCTTATAAGTACTTATCTATATAGAGAGAGAATTTGGGAGAGAGAGAAAAAATACATTATATTTTCTGAATTAAGCCAAGTTATGACATTCTTAAATTCTTTCAGAAAAAGCATGTGTACATTGTGTTGGAGAGATGCGCAGGTCTGTCTGAAAAATTATGTGATAAAAATGTCCATACTACATTCACACTACAGTCATACCTCTGAGATTCCATGGTCTAAGTTTGCTCTATCTGCCACGGTGAAGTGAGGAGTCAATAGAATAAGCTGCCAATACCCTGTGAGCTGGGACTGTTAAACTGCGGAAGAAGGTAAAGACTTTTTGCATCTTAATAATACAACACCATCTTTTGTCAGTTTTAATAAATGTTTTTGCATATTCCAAAATAAATTTCTTAAACTTGAACTTGAGTCGGACACATAAGCATTTTCAATTGTCATATTTAATTTCCGAAGAAAGAAGTGACACCAGATATTAATAAATTTAAACATGTCTACAGCTATTAAAGTGACAGATATAGAACACTACTAAATTCTAAACACCTGAGCAGCATTACAAAGTGACACATTCTTCAAAAGAAAACATGGAAAATTTAATACGCCAAAATAATTGAGTACAATTTGAAAAATGTGCCAACATATATAAGTTGCTCAAAAAATCTCTAAGGATTTGAATTAAGCTCTGCCCAGCTCTGCCTGAAAAATATCAAAAGGGAAATTCAACCATGTCAGGAATTTTTTAATGATTCTAGGAGAATTATGAAATCGTAAAACAATAGGTCTCATGAATTCACAGCTAACATTACTTCAGTAGAGCATGCTTTTGCTGATACCACATTCAACATGTATGTTTTCTTCTGAAAAATTAAATCTTTTCTCTGAACACCCCCAGTGTGTATTCTTCAGTAAAGAGCCTTGTGGAATGCTCACAGGCATCACTCACTAACTTCTGTGGATTTTGGTTCATTTAAGAACTTTATCTTTGTTCATTGTTGCACCATTCAGTAGATTCCTTCTCCTGAGGAACTTCATCAAAATTGGTTTCTGATGTTTATTTTAAATGCTCTCTAGAACTTCATCCTTGGATATTTATCTATTATCCTCTCATCACAGTCTCTGTCCACTGTTACATAAGAATATTAATGGTGACATCCTGATTATTATCTGTCACCAGAATTTTTCAGCAGACGTTCATAAATCCTACGTGAAATTGCCTTCTAGTTTTAATTCCTCATACGACAGGCTAACTGATAAAATCTTATGATTATTATTTCTAGCAAAGTTTAACTTGTAAAAAAAAAAATATGACAAGCTTTGCTGGTTGATGTTTCAAATAGTGATTACAGAGGATATCAGTGATCATTTTGTAATTAATCCTAAGTCATCAGCACTAATTACACAGTTTTCCTGCCTGTGGCTTGCTTATTTTCACTGTGACTTTGTCAAAACAGACATATTTTTTGAGGAACTATTTTATTTTAGCTTTTAGAAGTCTTTGTGAGATAGGCTGAGCCCTTCACATAGCATCACAGGCTGGAAATAAGTACAACAGGCCCTTTCCCACTCTGTGGTAGGACACTGAGGCAGACAGGTACCATTTGCCTGGATTTGGTGATACCCACATACAGGCAGCTGCAGACAGACTGCTGCTCCCACTGGATCTGTTTTCACTTCCCAATGACTTCTAAACCTCTGCGGACTGAAGACTCAAGTAGAACTGTAAGTCATGTACACTTACGTAGACTGTGTAGGAATCACAGTAAAAATTGACTCATTCTCCAAGAAGCCATTGAATATTTTCTTTCTTGAATGGAATTATAAATACTTAGTAAAATGCTGCAAGCTTAAATACTCAAGATAGACACTTCTACATACCAGGACAGTGGACATCAGAATGGTGGGAATTAGGTGAACTGCACCTGCTGTGTGCCAGTTAGTAGTTTCAAAAATTTATTCATATGCTAGTCAGTACATTTCTCCCCATGTTTGCTCAGAGCCAACATTTAGATGCTGAGCTAAGGAAATTTGGTTTGAGGTCATAGAATAGTTCATCACTGGGAAAAAAAAGAGATAAGCAGTCTCCCAAAAACACAGTATTTGTGAGTATATCAGCAAGACCCTAAAAAATTTCATAAACAAGACTCTGTGAAGATTTAGGATTTTGTCTTAGAATATCTTTTGGAAATGGAAAATCTATGTTTATCACAGTTCATTTGTTTAAAGCCAACAGTTTTATTTGATGCTTTTGTATGTATGGGCCAGAAGATTAAACATTACAAGTCTCCTATACTTGTTTTAAAGGATATACGAATAAATTTTGTGTCACCTGAGTCTCTTTTTCATATGGTTCTCTGCTAAGAATAGGTTCTGCACTAGAAAAAGTACTTGTATTGATCCTGGAACAGCATTCTTGCTTTCAGCTGATAAAACAGAAGTTTAGTTCATAAGAAGAAAACACGCAAGGGTGTATTTAACTCACCAAGGTCATGAGCTCACCATATTTGGCTGCATTGGCTTGTTTATTTATTTTCTTTCTTTTTTTAAATCTAACTGGGCTTAAAGCTAGGGTAGTGATTACGCATCCTCTTAGTCACTGAAGAAGTATATGAAGAGGCATTTCAAACTGGGAAACATGTCTTTACACCTACACCCACATAATGTTTTTCCTGCCAGTGCTCCCACTCATCTCCTAGACCTATGGCTTCTCAGAAATTAATTGAGACGTTGCTGAATACCACAGATGCCAGTCAACGGTGTGTTTATTTAAGCAGTTTTCATTTTAGTACAGTTGCTGAGTCATTCTAAAAAGATTATCTCTAGCTGTGACACCATAACAGACACCCTGTGATCCTGAAAATCTTGATGTTTATTTTAAAATAGACATCTTACATACCTTCAGAAAGGTCAATATAAATGTTTGGGAAATAAGTGGAGACAATCAAGATAGATTATATTGTTGGCTTTCAGTTTACTGCAGAATGTTAATAAGCAGATTTTAAAAGTTATTACTATTTGTAAGAAAATATATTTGTCATTGTCTTGACAATAGCTGCTCAGAAACTAAGATAGCTTAAATAAGTATCAAGATATACCAGCCCATTAATTTGAATTCTTTAAAATAAGAGATTTCCAGATTTTTTTTCCCAAAATTTCTGTCTGAATTTTTCAGTCAGGTTAGGAGGTGATCAGAGCAAACAGTGGAAATTCATAAAACTAGAAGATAGTGAGAAATGCTCATGTTCAGTAATCCAGGCTAAGGTGAAATTTGTTATGAACCATGTTTTGCTGTACAGTTTTGCAAAATTGAGTGTCCTAATGGGCAGGCATACACTGTAACAAACAACCAACAACTACTTATACCTTTATTATTGACCACAGTTTCCTTCTCCTGTTCCCCAGACTGTGTAAAATCGGGTTTACAGATTGTTCTGTGTTGAGTTTTTGATTCATATTCTTCTAAGTCATCCCCTCAGGAAAGTTAAAACACTCCATTCTTATTCTCCAAGATTGCAGAGTGCCAGAGTCACAATGTTTGCAATTCAAATTAGCAAATAGCACCATGAAGGAATACTTCAGATCTGGAAGGGTAGAAAAGACTATGGTCTGATTATGGTATGAACATTTTGATTTTTATAATTATTAAAAAAGATATAATCTATGGGGCTGTTACATAAATGATGTTTTTGAAACTAGATTTAATATGTGAATTATGCATGGGAGGAGATAGTCTGCAGATGAAGTGCATTCCACTATACTGTTGCAGCTAATAGAAAGCAGCAGAAAAGGCTTGTGGATTTTTAAATACTAAGATATATTTCATTTTAATAATTAATTTTGTCTATATGCAGCTCTTTTATCTTTCAATGTATAGTATTAAACCTTTGATATTCTGCTTCCTGGTATGGAGATGCCATTCACTGAAATGACTTGTTCTTTGGTAAGATAAACTGTTATTTACTGAGCTCCTTGTAAAATATTTTGGTTGTATGATCCAGAAGAACTACAGACAAGAGGCAGAATGAGAAATCACATCATCGATTCTGCATGCTTGAGATAGAGTGCAAATTCTTGTTTAAGACACTAAAAATGTCCTAGAAGTTCTGACCAGTGTGATTACTGCAATGGAAAAAAAGCCTCTTTTCTGCTTACCTATGTTTCCTGTTTCCATACTTCTGATTTTTCTAAGATTTAAGAACCAGCATCTTCCCCAATATTTTTCACCACAATTTTTGTCCAGATGAATACCTATTAAAATATTCATCAAGACAAAAAGAGAGACTTAAATGTTCAAATCCAACATTATAATTTTTTTAAATCCCTGCTTATTAGACACATAGCTTGTTTCCCTTTTTTGAAGTTAAAGATATTTCAGTCTTCAGACTGCATACTTTTTTATACTCTTCAAACTGTCATGCAAGACTGAGTGACTAGTGCTTAACAGTGCCTGAATTTTTTCAGAGGTTTAGGAAGATAATAAGAGCTTTCTTTTGGATGTCCACTAAACAGAGATAAAAGATACTAGCAAAATCAATCATGATGTGTTGAGGGTGTGACTTACCTTTGCTTAGAAGCCTACTGACTGAAATGCTCACTCCAGTAACAAATGTAGCTCCAACTCCTCCTCCTCCTTGCTAGAGTGCCCCACAGACAAAGGGGAATGAATACCTGGCTAAGGCTGAAGTAGTTCCTCCTGTATGATGACACTGACTTTATTTGTTTAATGTATTAACTTCATTTGTTGCATGTATGAAAAAGTTGGATTTTTTAAATCAAATAATAAAAGGCAAAGATTTACAGGTTAATTTCACCTCATAACCTAAATAAACATTATTAAAAAAATCATTATAAAATATGAAATATAAAATACATTGTGGCATAGTAACTATTAAAATTGACTATCTAATATGTTGAACTACAGATAGCTTTAGGTTCCAGTATTGCTTAGTTAGAAGCAATGCAAGAGCTGGAGACATTCCTCTGAAAAATGGCAACTATGAGAGATAAAACAGTCTTTCAAAAATATGAGTTTTCTTTGGTGTACCTGTGATTATTCACAGTCCTTTTGAAAAATGCTTTTAAATCCTTCAAGTCCAAGAATCTTGCAAACATAATGACTGTCTTACATATACATTTTTAGCTGACCAAGAGAAGGAATGGAATTCTTAATGCTCCCAATTGACTGCTAACTCTTCTGGACAATAAGAAAAGATGAAAAATTTGAAGTTGTTATTTATCATTTTGATTATAGCATTGCCCCATGGGTTCATGTTTTATGCAAGGTTATATAAGATTATTTTGTGAGAAATGCTAATAAAACATATCACAGTTTTCAAAGTACATTTTGATTTCTTCCTCAACAGCTCCTACATATATTCAGAGGCTCCTGTAAGGCAACTTTGGTTTCTAAAGGGGTTCTGACTATCTTACAATACTTCATAAACTTACAAAAACAGTGGACCATCACCTTGAAAGACAGATGTAGATGGATTACCTGCTTCAACCAATCCACAGGACAGCTCTATGAAACGTGACAGAAGCATGTATAAGGAACTACATTCTTTACATCTACATAAACCTAAAATTCTTCTGTAAGAGACTTGGGCCTATAGTAGTGCTGTAGTACAACTTTGGCAGCTTTGGTATAACCTTTGTGTAAAATAAATTACTGAGACTGCAATGACTCAGAAAGTATTAATACAGATAGATGTAAACACACATAGAACACTGGAGATCTGAGTGCCAATGCGCTTTCAGAATAACATTCTGAGTAAAACCATTCTGACTAGTGAGCAGCAATGCACTTGCAGAGATAAGTATTTGTCTTACTTTATAGGAAAAAAAAGAGAAGAGGGAGAGAAAAATCCATTTGTATTCATAACACTTCTGGGATATAAATTAGTTTAAGGCTCAGGTGGATATGAGAGTATTAAATGTAAAAAGAGGAGAGGAAGACTTCATGGGATTTTTACCTGCCGGTGCACTTCTAAAAAGAACTGAACTACCTACTTCTGGATGAGAGGGAACAAGTGGAACTAATTCCTCTCGAAACTGCCAAAAGGCAACAGACTGAACCTTTAAATCATTCATGACAAATTGTGAAAGGAGTGCAGATCTGTGGAGGATTTGAAAGAAGTGATATGACGACAAGAGCCATATTTTTTTCCTTCTGTGCAATTAATTTCTTTGTATTCAGAATTTGCCTCCCTTTTATATATATATATATATTAGATCTTTGCTTAGATCAACTTAGAGTGAAGGTGTCTCCTCCAATTTATAGGAGGGAGAGGAGATTCTTATAATATCTGTATACCCGGCGTGAGATTAAAAACATCGGTTCAGATGTTGGTCTAACCAGTTCATCACAGATCTTAATCAGGGAGACGAGGAAGGAAAGGAGGGTGATAAAAAAGATAGGAAAGAAGAAGCAAGGAGTCTTTATAAGAAGCAAGAGGGAGATAGTCACCACCATGGGTCCAGTGTGGTTCGTAGTTCAGTCATTGATCTTCAGTAGTGGTGGACTGTTGGGCATTGTTATTCTGTTGATGACGACGGTGACCACAGTGATGATGGAGACTTTCCAAAGGTAGTACCACCTTGTTTAAAATAAGTCCAAAGTGGTCGAGTCAGCTGTCTTTGGAGTGGTAGCTTCTGGCTCTGGGATCTCAGCAGAAACTCCTTTGTTCCCACCTTCTGGGCCTTGCCAGCAGATAAGAGCAGGGATGCCCACCTGCATCCTGTTTTTCACAGGACATGATGGTATAATTCCCCAGTTCTCCCATACCAAGCTGGAGCTGTTTAGTCACAGGCCAGATCTTCCAGTAAACACTCCTGAGCTCTCTCTTCTGGAGGCAAGCATCTCTGGAGTAAGGTGCTTTCAAATGTCCACAAAGTGATGTTGATTGTAGCACCCATCACTTGCCTCCTCAATAAATCAGAGTCTTATCACAAGAAACACCACAGGAAGCAAACTTTGAGCAAAAAGAAAAACAAAGGATTCTCACAGAAGGTAGCTTCTCCATGAGAAAAACATCTGGTCAGTGAGCCCCCTTACTTAAGGAATTTATGCATCACCATCTCCTATAAGTATGCCTCTAAACTTTAATAAACTTCTTATTTTGCTCAGAAGATAAATTCTTCTTATGGACTTCTGTTTTCTTTGATTTAAGAATAGTGTTTCCTATTATATTTTGCTCCAGATCTCATTCCAGTGTATTTAAAATATTAGGAAAATTCTGTTTCTAAAATTTTTGGGCTAGATGCCATTGGTGTTGAATTAGTAAAGCTATTGGGAGACATTTTAAGAAATAAATGATGCTTTAATTTTGGATTATTTTCTTTATCTTAAGCCTCTTTTTATTTGTTTGTTTGTTTGTTTGTTTGTTTGTTTTTCAGGAGACAAGAATACGCATGTTTATAGTGAAATTAAGCTTTTTAAAAAATTACTATTATTATTATTTTAAATCAAAAACATTTCATGCATGCAACAAGAAAGGAAAATAGATATTATTAATAAGAAAGTCATTAGTGTGGAAACCATACAGAGGAAGAAAAAGAAAGAAGGAAGGCGGCAAGCACTGAAACTGATAACTCAAGTGAACAGACCAGAATATTTATTCTTGTAAGTTCCTGAAGCAGATGTGAAAAAGAAAAATGGAATCCAGGTGCTTGGCAGTTAGCATATCTTGGTGAATCTGGGTAAGAAAAACCAAATAGAATTCTAAATGCTGCAAGTTCAGGTTTTAAGAAAGAATCATGTTTTTCTGAAAATAAAGCAACATTTACTGTTGCTTTCCACTGACTCATGTTATGAGTTGCTGGAAGTTCTCATTAGCTCACCATTGCATACAGTTATTCAGGGCCTGTCTGTTGCCAGGACATCCTGAGTTTAAAAGAATAAAGGAGCTATTAGAAACCACAACAGTTGTTTATATCCTTCTAGCTATCTTCTCTCAAATGCAAAATACTTGAAAAACTGATCCAAAGCCGAGGCTAATACATGGTTACTGAAAATTGTTCAGCCCATTTTGGAATGCATCTGAACTAGTTCTTTTGTTTGAAAAGGAACCATGATTATGCATCTTATCACAGAATATTACATGACCTGTCATCACCTATTCTTCAGAAAAGCAAACAAATCTATAATCTGTCATCTATTTTTAATTTTCATCGCATAATAATTACATCTGAGTTTGAGCTGCTGAACTTTGGGCTTTGCCTTTTTGTAAAGTGGCATGGGATACAAATTCAAAGTAATCTGTCTGAACTGTTAGGCTTAGAAATCAGCATTTAATATTACTTTTTTCCCTAAGAACACTCATGTGAGATTAATTCCTGGTTGACCTTAAAATTTTGATAATAAAATAGCTATAATTGAAGACTTTGCAGAGATTTTTTATTTATTTATTTTTGTGAAAAGAAAAACAGCAGAAGTGGACTTGAGATATAACAAATTTCATGATAACCTGCGCTTGTTTCACTGATTCATGATAGTAAATATAATAAAGTACTTTGATTTTCATTTGTGTTCAGTGGGATAATAAGAATGTTTCTGGGAGGATGCTACATACATGAAAAATATACTTTGAACACTTCATCTAAATCATGGTTTCAGTCTATGAAGTTGATAAGATGTATATATCAGATTTTTAAAGCTTGCATTTGTATTTCCTTTTTGTAATCCCTAACAGAACTCACTGCTGGTAAAAATAAATTAATGACTTTTTTCTTACAAGGAATTACAAAAGCAGTAGCAGAAAGGAGAAAGAAAGCATTCAGAAGTGTGCTATTTAAAAGATGGAAACATAAATTTATTTATTCTTAAATAGTGCAATTTGAAATATAAATTTCTAATAAATAGAGTAATATAATAATGTAATTTGCGTGAGCATCAGGTCAATACTGCTTTTAAACAAAAGGATCATGTTCTATGGATTAATATTTTCTTCTTCAATAACATGAAATTCAAAATTTTCTTTCATATCTCAGCATAATTTACCTAATAGTGATCAAGATTGCAAGGAAGATCATATATTATGGTGCTGTGATAGGGCCTAGCACTTTAAAAATACTTGCCTATTTAGCTATGCCTTAAAGCCTTCTTAGGATTTACTTTTGTAAAGCTCTGTCTTACTCATCGGTTCACTATGATTAAGGCAATGAAATTTAGAGCAGAGTTCTTAATCCTCATGTTTTTGAACCTCCTATTCATAAGAAGCTATGAAAAAATAATGGATAAATTAAAAACAAACAAACATTCCCTCACTTCAAAAATTGAAGATTTAATTACAGTACGACAGTTTGTCCTTGCTGTTTTGTTCTTCTAAGTGTTTTATTTGTGCCTTGGCTGAAAAGACTGCTTAGTTCAATCTTACAAATGTTCATAAATACCTGAAGAGATGGTGCAGAGATGATAGGGACATGCTCTTTTTGGTGATACTCTGTGCCAGGATAGGAGGTAATGGGCACAAACCAGAGCACAGGAAGTTTCATGAACTTCAGGAAACATTTATTTATTGTGAGAATGATAGAGCACTATGACTGGTTGCCCATGGAAGTTGTGGAGTCTCTCAGACGATCTTTAAAAATCTCTTGATGTGGTCCTGGGCAAGTGGCACTAGTAGTCCCTGCTTGTGCAGAAGTTGTACCAGAGCCCTCCAGTGGTTTCTTCCAACCTCAACCACTCTGTTATTCTGTGGCATAATCTGTCTCATTTCTAAATAAACTGAGAAAAAAAACCTATTTTGCATAGCTTTTGTAGGATATCTAGGCATTTAGACCTGTACAGTTTTGAAATGTAGAAGCATAAAATATATTTTATGTTGACAGAAAATAGTAGAAAGCATCCATCCTAGATTACTGTGAAAACTCCAATCTTCTTACTAGTTTTTATCTTAGCCAAACATGATTTCTGGAGTAGATTACTACTTACTTAGGTACATTTAATAAGTTAATTGAGGTATGAAACCGTCAGTACTACCTTTTGCCTCAAGTTAAATTGTGACACACTGCAACAGTATGTTCTGATTGAGAGATTTTTTTTTTCATTTAGCAGACATTGTAAAGAGTGGTTTATACAGTGGTGAGATGAATGGCTTTGAACATGCTCCAAATGCGAGCAGAAACCTGTAGCAGTACATCAACTTCCATTGTATTATGAAATACTGGAAGGTATTCTACAGATGCATTTCCCTCTGCTTTCAATTTATAAGGTTACAATGGATTTTCTATATTTTACTTTGAATTATCTTTTTAAGTAACCTGTGTATGAGCTCCAGACATTCTGGGAATTTCTGACATGTAGTGTAGAATAAACCCAACTGTGGTTCTCCACTAGCTTTGGGAGAAAATAATTAAGTTGTTAGACTCCTCTGAAACTGTATGTGAATAAGGAAGAATTTCACAAGATGAGCTATGTACAGAGCCTAGTTTCATAAGCAGGAATGCCTGGGAATACAGTTGTAGGATAGTAACATAGTAAAATCTTCAGAGTAGTGGCACAGGACAGTGACAGAGTATAAATACAAATCCAGATGTAATGCAATGTCCAGAGGTGAGTGGAATAGTGCAAGTGAATAACAAAGAGAACAAATAACTTGTATCTAGTGTATCCTAAACATCCCATGTGTGGTGATAACATATAGGGAATTATGAGATATCATAAAAGATAGTCACAACCCTCAGCAGAACGAGAACAAAATAAAAAGAAAGATGAATTCCTCCAGCGCTGTCTGTCCAGTTAAATGTGCCATGTCTGGTCAATGCTGCTACTAACTTACAATGAGTCTTCTCTCATTTTTGGTGGGAAATGACTGCTTTTATTTTTGTTCTTATCCAATCACCACATTTCCCTAGTTTATATCATTGCTGAGTTGCAAGATTTTACCTTATACAACTGGGTAAAGTATAATAGAATTTTGAAGAACTGTTTGTCTATTGTATGTTTTCTAGAACAACCAAACAGTAATCTCGCAAAAGAAGCAGCCCCATTCATTCACAGCGCCATGGGAAAGGATAAGAACATCTTGTGGTAGGCTTGTGTGGAAAGAGGAGTGATATCAACCAGATTAAGTGGCAATGAAACTGTTTTTCTACAGGTATCTCATTGCAGTTATAAAGATGATATTAAATCAAGATTGTTGCATCCCTCTTTGGCTTCATTCCATCACAGTCTGGGAGTTTTATGTTGCCAGTCATCATGCTGGGAGCCTTGGGAATTATATTAATCTGAGCTGTATTCTATGGCTCAGACCTGCATCAAAAATGCAGACCAAGCATTTCTGATAATTAAAATTTCTTATCCCAATGGAATTTCCAAAGCAGAATGCATTCTATTTTATTATTATTATTATTTACTATTTTGGAATTTCTGTTCTGAGCAAAAATTTCTTCTGAATAGAAATATCCCCAAAATATATCCATATACATCAACTGGAAATAGTAGACCCTTGGTCTACTAGTTTAACATTTCAAAATCTGGTGATAGCCAGAATCCGGATGTGCTCTCACTTCAGAGAATCAGAAAGAAAGAAATCGTATTCTGTGTAGCTAAACAGTGAAAACAATATTAAATTATTAACAATCATGACATAAAAAATCCACACTACTATAATTTGTGCCATAACTTGTCATTGATGTTTTAAATATTACTGTCTAAATATTGCTGTCTGTTGTCACTTTCATTAATACCTTACAGTAGATCTGATGAAATGTAGAAATAATGTTTGACACTATTTGAAAAAAGAGCCTGGAATAGGGAGATAACTGCAGACAAATTTATTGGATTAAGGACATGTTCTATTTCTGTATCCAATTCTCTTCACATTTGGTTTCTCAAATTTCTACAATATGGGCAAAATACAGGACATAAAATCTAGCGTAAAACATGAGAAAAGTCACTAAATGATGCATCTTAGCATCTTGCACTAAACAAGAGGATTTACATACTCAGGAACTGCTTTTGACAACACAGCTTGTACTTATGAATCCCAAGTAGATACAGGCTTTTTTTTTTTTCCTCTGGGGGCAGATACAATTATGTAAACTTCATCAACTGGGAGAGATTAACTGGTGTAGCTATTCTGAAGCAATTATATTCTACCACAGTTTCCTCAATAATTTGTTCTTAATAATTACTCTTTTTTATATTTCACAAGAATCACAAGAATTACAAGAATCACAAGAATCACAAGGTTGGAAACGACCTATGAGATCATCCAGTCCAACCGTCTCCTCATCACCATTGCCACCACAAGCACTAAACCATATCACGCAGCACGTCATCCAGACGCGTCTTGAACACTGCCAGGGATGGTGACTCCACCACCTCCCTGGGCAGGCCATTTGAAATATGCACTATTCTTAGTGAATTATTTGTCTGACAGATAACATCCCAAATACACGAAATGTGTAAAATCTTTATGTACTCCTTTTAACAAAATCAACGTTAATAAATATATTATGGCATGGCAGAGACATGATGGCATTTAACTTCTTATTAAAAAACTCCCACAAATATTTCATACGTTTAAAAGCAGTCATTATATCACTAAATGTTTACATGGCTGAAATACACTGTGAAAAGTATATTTTTAAGTATAATGAAGATCAGAGGAAACTATTCAGTAAAGCAAATAAATTGTTTTTGATAAGTAATAAAAGTTTCGAAAATCTGAAAGACTTTAGAGTGGAGAAATGAATAAGATAAATTTTTAAGTCCTTTCAGGAATCCTATGATTCAATTGAAATGGCAAATTAATAAAATCAAAATAAATGGATGCTCATTGTGAATTAGTGAATGGCCAGAAGAAGAAAAATAACAATTTCATTTTACAAATAAATTATTGGGATTGAAAACTGGCAAACTGATGTCATGTGCATAAAGAGAAAGAGCAGATATATTTTTATAAAATCTGCAGGAGAAATCAAATCTGTTCTCCTGTTTTATAAGCTGATGCCAGTAAGATATAGTTAGGTTAATCATAAAATTTAAGAAACTTCTTTCATATAAAGCTCATTCAGTGCCTTTCCAGTGTTCTGAAGATGTCCAATACTGGAAAAGCTAGTGATAACATTTCAGTAACAGACACAGAAACTGCGGCAAGTATAATGAAGTGTTTGTACTCTCTAAGATCAATTTCCTAATGGATGTTCATAACAGACTGGAAGGCAGCTTCAGAATTAAGAGCCTTTGCCACAGTTCATTGTCATCTATTAACTTCTGGAGGTTTTAGGTCAAACACTGTCCCTTGTAAAAAAAGTTGTTAAATAGTTGCTGCCAAGTCTTGTCTGCCTTTGGCATAACTAATAGCTCTTGCACAAGCTTCAGGTCTGCAAACCCTTCCAGGATCTTCTTTCATGTCATCCTGTTTACACATCTCATGCATTTTGTGAAAACAACAACCAGCCAAATGATGCAGCTGTCATTATTATTACATTAACAAAATTAAATAGTCATATATCTCTCATTGCACAAACTGCTAAAGGGCAAATATAAGTGAAATGCACTATTTTTGATGCAATAAGCGTTTATTATACAACAGAGGATTCTCAGAATTCGTATGGTTGTAGTGATAACAAAGCCAGTGTGCAGCCCTGGTTTACTACGGTATAGATTACTTGCACCTAATACAGCACAAGAGCTAATGAAGTCTGCATATGTCATCTTTGCTTCACTAGTCCAATATGGAATCATGGGCGAAACCTGCTAGGCTTTGGTACGTATCCGTCATTGTGCTTCACTGTACAAGAAAGACAAGATTTTGTAGACCTTTTTTCTGTGAAACAATCTTTATTATTAGAAGAACTTTTAGCTGTCTCACTGTTTGTCTGCTGTGTCTGTCTGTCTCTTGTCTGTTCTGTTTTCCCTTCTGTTTCTAGAAATGGGGAATTTTTGATCCAGAATGATCACTCTACTCAGTAGTGACATTCTCTTTACTCAGTAGTGCTACTCTATTGCTCAGACAGGAGAGTATGAAATGGCCAACGGCTTCTTTTCTCTTACTTGCACATGCAATATATTCATACATATGTATAAACTGTGTATGATTTTGGGCCGCCTCTTCTCTTACTGTGCTGGAGTTGGGCTGACCAACAATGATACTTTTAATTATCTTCCTGAAAACTTATTTAGTTTATAATACATCACAAATGTATCCAGTCTAATAGCTAGTGTGCTTTCCTCCTTGAATATGTTTCATACACATGCTTTCTCTGTTTGCATAGATAAGCCATTTCAAGTCAGATCTACAAAGTACAAACTTCACGGTGTAGTAAGTATTTTAATTATTCTTGTATGCAACCTTTGGAGGTCAGACCCAGGGAGAGTACCCAATGGAACTGCATGCTCAAAAAGAAAAAAGCTGTAATTACTGTTCTGCATATCATTCATGGGTCAGTGGTAAAGAAAGTCTCCTAGGGAATCTCTTCAGCATATACTCATGTTTATTGGGTGAAATGTTATGCTAGCTTTAAACTAAACTTTTTCATTTAATCTTTTTAATTAATTCAGTTAGAATACTCCGAACATCTGAGCATTCTGCAGATCTGAAGGCTATATCTGTGACCAGTTGTGAGCAAATTTAAATGAACTTGTCTAGCCCTATTGTTGAAGTTAATAGGTTTATAAATCTGATTACATCCAGGATATTCGCTCAGACACTCTGGGCACTTTGTACTTTTCTGCAATAGATTTTGATGTTAATATTTATTTATTTATTTCCACAGTTAGATTACTAATGCTGTGCCTACTATCTTTTTTTTTTTTTTTTTTTTCTATCTTTCCTAGCTGAATGTAGAAAATATGGGTACAACAATACAATTTATATGCCACTGCATTTCTTTCTATATGCTTACATCATGAATCTGGTATAGGAATGAATTTTATTTGATTATACTCTCTTAACCTTTTAAGATTGATACTGGAATTTCACTTAGATTCTTTCAGCTACCAAATATGCCTGGACATATTTTCCAGAAAAATAATGAGTTTTAAAGGAAGCAATAAGAAGTATATATATGTGTGTGTGTGCTATTTCCTTCCTTGATAGTTTATTTCAGACATAAATTTACACAGTAGCTAGAGAGTTACCATTAACAATATTCTGCTTTGTGCGGACTCATTAAGGGTGTTTTGAATATCTATAGGATTTAGAGTAGCACAGGAGTTTATTTCAGTAGTTAATCATCCTTTCAATTAAAAATAAATGACTGCATTCTTAGGGTTAGTGTCAGCACAGCAAGTTCAATGTCAAACATTTTATAGTTCTTCCGACTTACACACTGTTGTGCCATTACATTAACTTTACCTATCATGTGACAATAATTGCTGTATTTTAAAATTAAGCATGTGTGTACATACAGTACCACAGAGACAGAGCTGAATCTGTGCAACAAACATTTAAGACCGGAGTTACTGGTGGTTCTGGTGGTTCCTGGTCACTGAGGTCAAGCAGATCAGGCATACACTCTTTAAGGGAATTTAAGTATCAACTATTTGCCTTCCTCCCAAAGGTGGGAATCTTTGATCCCAAAAGTCCTTACCTTGTTTTTGGGTTTTCTATTCATCTTTCTCATTCATTTGGCAGGCTGTTTTATCTATTTATTGTTCCTTATGCTTGTCTTGCAACTTTCTATTACTTAGAGGTCTAAGTAGCATCTTACCCCTTTGATGCTCACGTTACTCACATATTTATGCAAAATCTTGTTTGATTGTTTTTTTCAAAAATATAGGTGTATTTTTGTTGGTTATACTTAATATACCCTTTGTAATCAAAGCATCAGGAAGAGCAGTCTTCATAAGTGGTTTGATAAAGGCTGATTTTGGAATACTGATCATCAGGTCAATCATCGGGAATATCTCTCAAGAGGCTAGGTCAAGTAGTCTTCTGAACGTTGATATTATGATGTTCATATCTTATTTGCATAACAGACAGATGGAGAAGTGGCTGGATATGATGAAAAAGCCTGGAAACTCATTCGGATAGAATTTAAAGATATAGGAATATTTGAAATCAATTTGGAGAAATTATTTCTTTTTTTAATAATGGTAACACTAAGAAGTGATTTCACATAACCCACTGTTTTATATGTTGATTGTAGTGACAGTGAAAATGGTATTTATTTCAATGAAAGTTGTGATGGTCAGAAATTCTTGCATTACATCCAAGATTTCTTGTTTTGACAGATATCTTCCTTGCTTACAAATTAACTGTTCCATTTATTGAAAGATTGTAACATTGTTACATTTTCTCTGTCTAATTCCAAGCATATTATGTTCATCTGTTAATAGCTATGTTAGCTCACTGAGTGCTTTCAGAAGCTATTCAGATGATAGCTGTTGAACATTTTGTAGTCTTGGAAGTTTTAACATGCAAAAATGTTACATTTTATTACTATGAGCTAATGATGTCTGAAAGAGTGAACTGAGCTCAGAGTTCTCAAAATGTCAATTGCCTGCTGTTCCAGCTGTATGATTGGAACTTTGGGTAGGTAAAAGATATTTAGAGGAAACTAGTCTAAATCTGACCATGTTAAAATGAAAATTCTTCAGAATTGAGCCACATATATTATTTATAGTGCACGCTTTTATAAAGTTAGATTGTGCAAATGTAAAATATTTTTGAAATAAAACAGTACGTAAGTGATTTAGACTCTTCTTTTATTTACAGAAAGTGATCCAGAATATGCTGCATTTCTGATCAGCTAACCTGAAAGGTCTTTTCCTCAAATGTGTCATGACTTTTTCAACTATTTTTTAATCCTTCATTTCTTAAAATTTTGATCAAAGAAGAAAGTCACAGAGGAATAGAATAATTTATTACTATTTGTTATATCTTACCGTAAAGTTGTGTGTAAGAATTAGATTTTATTAGAATAACAGAAAAGTTTTGATTTTATTACAGACAGAAAATAAAACTGTACACTTATATTGCCACATGAATAAAGTATTAGCAAAAATTCATATGTGTGATGTACTGATGGTAATCAGTAATCTTTACAGCACTGTAATAGTTTCTAACAGTTGGGCTTCTACTCTTCTTTAGTACTATTATGCTTCAACTATAAAAACATTGCTGCTAGCTGAATAGGTTAGATTTAAATATCTGATTTAAATTTTTATCTAGACATAATGGTGACCAGTTTAATTTGAATATCTAAATATCTTAATGTGCAATTAGTATTTTATGAATAGTTATCTAATTTTTCAGGATTTGGAAGCTGAGATTAACACAGTTCAAAATAAATTAGCAACACCTGTGCTAAAAAAATTGTGATTCCATAACTGTTACCTTATGTAAGATACTATTATTTTACATCATTGTCTCAAAGCTTGCTGGGGACACAGATGAACAAGTCCAGCCAAGTCCTGGGCAAGGGTTGTGAAATCCTTTGTCTGAAGGACACAGATGGACAAGGCCAGGAGCAACGAGAGAGAGATAAACTGCAGCTTAATGGCTGTAAAGCGGTCTTTCGTGTGGACTTATCTCAGGATGATGGCCATCTCAGGGGGTGCTGACATGACTCTTGCTCAAGTGCCCAGGGGTGTCACATAGGCAGGGGAAAAAGTAGGATAAAAGAGGAATCGAAAACCATGAGGATAGGTGCCTGCCATCAGATTCCTTGCTACGGAATTCCTGCATGCTGACGGACTCTCCTGGCCCTGCTACCTGAGTCCTGCTGCTTCCTCCTGGGTTGGCTCTGTGACTTCTTCCTGCTACCTGCTTCTGCCCAAGGCTGGCCAGGCTGCTGCTCTCCCCCTGTTGCATCTGCCTCGGACCTTCAAACTTCATGCAACAGGACCGCTGCTGGATCCTGTTGGTGACTATCCCCACTTTACGCGATACTTGCTTCTTTCCTATCTTTTCTATTGCCCTCCTTCCCTTCCCTGTCTCCCTGATTAGGATTTATAATAAACTGGTTGGACCAACATTTGAACTGTTGTTTCTCAATCTCACGCCGGGTATACAGATATTAAAAGAACCTCATCTCCCTCCTATAAATTGGAGCGAGACACCTTATAAGTACTGATAACTGACCTAATCACTCACAGCCAGGTACAAGTTGTCATGTTTGGGTAAAACATTTCCAATGAACACCACATTAGAGATTTTTTTTCTTTCCAAATTATTTTTATCATCTATAAATCACTACGCTTTTTCCAGTTCTGAAATATTCTTATCATTTGACTGATCAGATCAAAATCAAACTGCATAGAATACAGCCCTGTTTTACTAAATGTAGAAATAATCAGTACTGCTGACTTGCTGAGATTTGAGGACTGTAGAGATTAGAGAAATAGATTTAACCTGAGAGAAATCACTTAAGCATTTGCTTAGAATGCAAAGAAAATACAGTCCTTAAAAGGGTGATTTGCAGAATCAAACTCTCTAACCCACGTAAGGTTAAAAGAGCAGGATGCTCAGGATGGGTGCAAGGGGAATCGCTCCTCCTAGCTTCCTCCCCATTCGGTGATTGTTCCGGGATGAAGTCAGACGTCTTCCTCGCCATGTCCTTTCAACCTCTGTTCCAGTTCTGAACTCCTTTCCCGCCTTGCATGCCTCAGCAGTTTCCCATCCTGCTTACCTTCCCCATCCACTGCTTTCTTAGGGGCCCCTTTCTACTGACTTGAGAAGGCTCCCTTTTGGGAATGTGCTTTGGAAAAGCAAAATGTTAAACTAAGCAATAAATTGGTCTTGAGGTAGCAAGAGGTTAAACTAAACAACAAGTGCCTCTAAGCAATAAATTCCTCTAAGCTATAAATCCCTCCAAGTGACACTATTTGCAAATTCCCTTTGCATTAACAAAACTAAGAGATGTTATGGACCCCTTACATATTGTATTCTACAGCTCACCACCTGAAGGGGAAAGGTGACTGAAAAGAGAAAGACAGTAACAGATTTTATGGAGACTTTTGAAATCAAGAGGTATTTTCAAGATGGTTTACTTCAGTGATCTTCACAGTGTTTCATGGGTTAATATTTTTTCTCTGTTTTATTTTTTCTTTTAACTAACTGTAGGTTAATGGGCTAGATACAAATAATTCTTAAATCAAAAAGACTGAAGGAATGATAACCGCAGATTGAGACTGAATCATATAAGGACAATGAAGCATTTCAGAAGAAGAATATCATCTTAGCAGAAGTATATAGATATACTGGAATATACGTGGAATCGGTATGAGTACTGCAAAGGCCATGTCTAGACCATCGTATACCATTCTCATCACTTTACTCAAGGAAGACAAATTAAGATTGGAGCAGACACATATAAGAAAATAGATAGGGATGGAATAATCAATTTTATGAGGGGGGATTAAAAGAATTGGCCTTATGTAGCCAGCAAAATGAAGAATGAGAAGGGATCAGATTGTTCTCTACAAATACATCACAGAATTGAACAGGAGTTAGGGAGAGAGTAGTTATTTAAACTGAAGGACAATGTTCAAACAGGTGCAATAGTTATAAATTGGTCAGAAAGTAGACAGGCTGTAAATTTAAAGAAAAGGTTTCTAATCATTAGAGAAGAAACAAGGAAGGAAAAACATTCAGCTACTTTTAAGATGGATCTTAACTATATTTTATTAAAGTAATACTATTCATAAAACAATTTTCATATTGTTTTTGTTTTTAATTTCAAATAATCTGTGAAATTAAATTCTCTTTTAAATGTATGTGCTGAATTACTGTTTTTATATGCTTAGGTAAGTGGGAGATAAATCAAGGTAATGTAGTGGATACATAGTGGTTCAAATTTTATACGCATTTTGTTCTATTAAGAAAGTCAAAAGCTTTCTGAGATACCTTAGAAAGAAAAAGTCAGAATTTCAAACCTGTTGGAAGAACTGTTCACTATCTGGGGTTAGTCATAAATTTGTGTCTGGTTCCAGCTCACGTTATTTTAGTGATAATTCCCTTTTAAATTCTTTTGGTGTGTTTTGGGCCATAGCCGCCTCTTTTCATTCTTAAGATTTGTCTTAAACAATTAAATTAATTAAAATTTAAAACCAAACTATTTGGGTTTCTTTTATATTTTAAAGACCACATTTTCTCTAGTGGTGTCTGAACTGACAGTTTCCCCATTTTTCCCTCTTACTGGCAACTGTAGTTTCTGAAAAAAATCCAAAATTTATGCACTTTATAGGATCATAGAATCACTGAATTAGTTGAGTTGGAAGGGACCTCAAAGATTATCAAGTTTCAGTCCCCAGAATCTTGTCTACAAGATTTGAATTGATGTACTATCTTTCAGTTTGAAAGAGCACACAGGTTTCTGCTCAAATAATTTCCAGTGGAAAGCATGCAAGTACTGCAAATTGAAGACTAATAAGATTTTAAATGAAATTAGGAAAAGCCAACATTAGGGTTGCCAACTGATAGATGAAGTACAAAATCAAATTGCCCAGAACCCCATCCAACCTTAAACTCCTCATGGGACAAGGCATCCACATCTCTGGGCAACCTGTTCTAGCACCTCACCACTCTCTCAGTAGGAAACTTTCCCTGACACCTAATCTAACTCTTTCCTCTTTTAGTTTAAAGCCATTACAATCTTGTCCTATCAATATTTACCCATGTAAAAAAGTTGATTTCCCTTATATTTATAAGCTGCCTTTAAATATTGGAAGATAACAATAAGCCTTCCCTATTCTAGGCTTTACAAGCCCAGTTCCTTCAGCCTATCTTAATAGGAGAGGTACTCTGCTCCTTGAAGCATCTTTGTAGACCTCCTCTGGACTCTCTCCAACAGCTCCACATCTTTCCTGTACTGGGGGCCCCAGACCTGGATTCAATACTCCAGATCAGGCCTCAAGAGGGCAGAGAGAAGGGGAAAAAAATCACCTCCCTTTAAAGTCTGCTTTGAAGATGACATAAGTTCAGATCCGTACTGTCCTGTAGAACTCATTTTCATCTCCTCTTCCTTTTTAACTTTTAGTTTACTTTTCATTGAATATTACTATGTATTTTGAATATATTTAAATAATGTGTGCATGTAAAAATGAAGCAAAGCTTTTCCTAATTTCATTTAAAATCTTATTAGTCTTCAATTTGCAGCACTTTCTATTGGAAATTATTTGAGCAGAAACCTGTGTGCTCATTCAAAATGAAAGATAGTACATCAATGCAAATCTTGTAGACAAAATTCTGCCAATTTATTTAATCTATCTACAGAAGCTAATGGATGATGATAATTTAGTACTATAATACAGCTTGAATTTAGCTGCCTGCTTAAGTAAATGTTATTGATATGGCTAAATTTTTCTATTCATTCTTCTGGCAGAGTATCGCTGAAGTCAGAGAATACTCTGCCAAAAGAATGAATAGAAAAATTTAGCCTTCAGTGGAAATTGAACTTATTTGGTCTTGAAAACTGGAAGATGGACACAGAAAAATATCATTAAAGACTTTTTTTTGGTAGGCTTCACTATCTAGCCTTTAACGTTGCCTTGTACAATAACATCACATATGTCATTTGTAAATGAATGCTAACACATTGACTAAGATTTTTGGAAAATGGTGTTATTTAGGCAATTAGAACTGACTTTCTTTTTTCACTACTTGCTGTGATTCATCATTCCTATTCAAAGTCACTCTGTAATTTTTATCATGGATGTGTTATGTGGTAGATGATGTCACTATAATATATATTCAAAGATCTTATTCAAAATAAGACTGAGTAAAAGAGCTCAGGGTTCATACTGAAAAAATACAGCACGAGAATAAGGAAAGTTTGAGGGAAGAAAAAGGAACTGGGTCATAAAACATTACACATGTAACAAGAAGATAATCATTAGTTACTCATACTACCAGCATATTTGCCGGGATGAGTTCAGTCCTGAGATGCCTTTTTACTGGAAGCCTTGAACCTGAAACTCTACATGGCCTAAACTAATGCTTATTGAATATGAACCTAACTCATTAGCCAAATATCTTGTCAGGAATTATCTTGGGTGCACTTCGATAGTGCATCTAGAATGAAGTCCAAGAGGTTCAAAATTCACATTTAATTACTTTATGATTTTTTATGATCTCTCTTTTGCACAAAGTGAACTAAGTGATCTAATCCTATCAGTGCAAACTTTTTAAACTTTTATTAAATCGTTGCTTTCTGAGTGATATGAAGGTAATTTTTAAGAAGTAGGTTAAACAATAAGAGTAGTCATAAGACTGTTTGGTAATGAATGGATTCCAATTGTGGTAAGTAACTGCAGTATTTTTGGTTATTAATGAATCCCTAAGTGGGTGCTGGTACATTCTGTTCATTATGCAGAACTGTCAGCACCTGCAATAAACTCAGCTTTCATTTCGATATTAAGTATTATACTACAAACCTAAAAGTACTGAATTCCATACTTTCTTAAACATAGAAAGAGAAAATAAACTGAAGCTATTATTACTAGTTTTTAATAGTGGAACAAAAATTTTAAAAAATTGTACTTTATCTTATTCTTTTTATCCTTTTTTTTCTGGAAGTTAGCATTGCTGTTGTGATTTTGGAGTGTTTTAGATTGGGAAAATTGGGATTCACTCATTTTACACTTAAATACTTTATGATGGAAGTAATCAAACCTACCTGCAATACTCATCTTTCATATATTGTAGGTATCTACATCTGAACTGTCTATGCTATCATAGTCAATGCATTTGCAATTATTAAAGATCAGGCATAAGATGTATAGTTGTGTAAGTTCTATATCTTACATTGGTAATGATAACACAAATGTTCTGTGGTAGGTACTGTAGTAACTAATTATCCACTTACTAGCTAGGTGACCAATTCGGACAATCCTATTCAGGTTTTTCTGAATACATGAAATGAGAACACTTATGACTTTCTAAGCTCAACTGCCATATTTCAGCAAGAGATATAGGACCAGTAGATGTAAAGGGACTTGCTTCACAAGTCTCATTCCATATACTCTCCTCCTTTGTCAAAGGAGTGCCTCAAGCAATATTTGAAATTTAAAATTCATATTTCCATTGTTTTTTGTTTTAGAATACCTTCTGGTTGGGGAGGAAATTTAAACCTGTATTAAAAAAGAGAAAAAAAAAGTAGCTTTAAAATTTTATGTTTGTCTACAGGGTATTCTGCCAACAATACTGAAACCATATCAGTATGAAATGCGTTTATAAACTTATGGAACAACACAGCTTTTTAGTTTGAAGATCAATTTGTCAATCTTTCGATAAATATTTTAAGATGCTCCAACTTCAAGTAATCTGTATAATTTAGAAAAATTCTGTTTTGAAGCTGCAGTAGTTCCATGGTTATCACCCAAGAGTTTGCCATATATTTTTCTTGGTAGCTTCCTTAGTTCCCTGAATGAATTTACCTGAGTACAAAGCTCTTCATCTTCTTCAGTCCTTGGGATGCTTTTGAGATTTTATGTCAACAGAAATTAAGCCTCCGGGAAGCTATGAAATGTAATGTGCAACCTCTATACTATGTAACTTTTCAAAGGTTTGAAGTGTTTTTTTCACCTCTAAGCTACTAACTAGTGTTAGAGGCCAACAACATCCTGGAAAACTTAAAAATTTGAAAATGCGTATGAATATGAAATTCTAAATAGCAATAATCTTTTATTGTAAATTGCTCTGAAAGTAATGCTTCCTTTTTGTTTCCATGGAAACTACAGCATTTACAAAAAGCACTGTGCTCTTTGGTCTCCATAAACATTCAGCAAGTACTGATGAATGTCAGTGGGTGCCATGTTTGGAGAAATTCAATTTCATACTCACATGTTAGATGTCATTTTGTCAGACTGCCACTCTGCTGCCATTTGTCACGTGGCAGCAAAATGTAATGGAATATTGGTGGGAAAGTTCAACCTCTACTGCCTTACCATTAACATATGCCTCGTATATCTTGGGCCAGTGTAAAGGAGGCTTTACTTTCAGAGCAGCCTTTGTACACAATCATATGATTCCAATTCCATAATGAACTCAGACAACATAGCACACAGTAAAGGCATTAGTAATATTTTGCAGATAGAACTTTTTTTTAAGATTGACCATAAGAGAAATGTCAGCAGAATTCTTACATGGACACATTGTAATTCTTAATATTGAAATATTAAAATAATTGCAATTTTATAATGTGCAAGTAACTTTAAGATCTGACATGAAAATATAGACTTTATTTTTATTGCAATGTGCAAGAAATTCAATGACAACTTTGAGACCCAGTTTCTGGAGAATTGCATGAAACCTTAGGAATGTATTCACTCTATTTAAAAGGGTCACAGACCACAAGATTGCAAGAATGGCATGTGTTGTTAAGTAGGCTTTAATAATAAGGATAAAAGTGAGACAGGGAACTCTCAAGTAGCACAGATGAACTGACATGATCCCCCACCAACAAAAAAAGCAAATTCTGAATAAATTAACTATCTTTTATTTCAGAACACAGAGATGAATGTTAATATTATAAAATGGGAAAACAGGATGAAGAAAACTGGATTGTATGATTCATGTGTTTTAGCATGAAAAACAACTTTATGGTAATTATCCATAAGTGAATCATCACTGTAAATATAATAATTTTTTTAAAAATTGTCATTAAAAATCTTTATTAGAAAAATTTTATATATCAGGAATGTGTAACAAATCAAAACTATGGATTATAATTGTAATTGGAAATTCTTTGTTATAAAAAATAAATAAACAACAACAACAAAAAGAGAAAACAAAAAGAAAAACAGAAGTGGGGGATGGCATTTTTTTTTCCAGCTAACCTGAAGTTAACTGACTACAATATGAATAACTGATTAGCTGCTACCAATAGAGAGTCAAGCAAACCAAGAAGTGTTTCTGCGTAAGTACTGTTTCCAGATTCTAAAAATACCCTGCTGAATAACAGCAGTGAGATAATTACTATATTCTTAAATATAAAGTAAAGCATCACACTTATATAAAAATGTTTTTAAATGTGATCAATTGTTTTTTATTAGAATAGACTTGGAAAAGTTCTGTGAAAAAATTATGATTACCATAGTAATACTGCTTAAAAATGATAGCACTGTGGTCTCATGTGAACCATTAGCTACTGGCTTTAATTAAGAAAAAAAGTCTGTAACTGAGGTCAAACATTAGGAAACCTTGAATAGAATCTCTATAAAAAGGAACCTTACTCTGACAGTGATAGTTTTCTACACAAGCACAGAACACAGCCCCAACAGAGTTAAACTGTACAGAGGAAATTCTTCTCTTCAGGTGTGATTAAAATCAGTATTCTTAAAAACACGTCTGTGTGTGTGTTATGTGTGTGTGTACAGATATGCGTTTGTATATGGATGCAAATATGTGCTCATTCTGGAAGCTATGTTTTTTTTTTTGTTAATTGACTTTTTCTTAGGCAGGTTAAAAATGAGATATGATTTTTAGCTGACACATATCAAAACTGGCCACAGAAAATATCTAGAGAGTCATCTGTCTGTCAGTATTTCCAGTCTACCTGTTACTGAAATAAGTAGGCACTAATTATACGGATTAGGAGAACCATCTATGCTATCCCACTGGGATCATCTGGATTGCCTATCTTAATGACAAGGTATATATCATTAAAAAGTCATGTGAGTTATAGGTCTAATTGTCTATTTTTTCTTTAATATTTTTGTTTTGTTAGCAACTAACATAGTGATACTTCAATGACATTTTAAAAGTATGTTAATGATTTTTGAAAGAGTAGTGCATGAATTGTCGCATCAGTTTATATATATTTGGGCAAAACATTTTTCTAGCTGCAATAGCATCCTTTCAGATTGCCAAAATATAGTCAGAAGAGTTTTTTCAAGGTCATTTAAGTTTGATAGAATCTGGCATGTTGCATATCAATCCCTGACCACAATGTTTGACATTGATAATGCCTGATCCAGTGTGACCCTTATGATTTTTCTGCTTAATTTTGTTTCTGCATATCTCCTTGTTAATTAACATTTCTGTAAATTACAGCACATGAATGGAAAATGAGATTGTTCATATGTCTGAGGATGCTAATACAAAGATGATTTTTTTTAGATCTGTCTCAAATCTTTTTTATAATTTCTACTTATGTCAAAAACTGATATTTTAATATTTTCGGCAGAAAAAAAAACTGCTAGAGAGTTTCTTCTTAGAACAGCTACTAAAATGAAATAACAGACATGATTTTCTTTGGGAAATGAAAATGTAGTTCTGCAGCCGATATGCTCAATTTGTATTCTAGCTGAGTACATTATACTTCCTATGATGTGATGATCTCAGTGGAGAGTGCTGAGTGCTCACCAGTGAAGGCCAATTCAAAATTCTGATTTACTTGAGCTTTGGCTTTTGAATTCCTGAGCTTTGCTATACTGGGTAAATGATAAAATATTCAGAATTGATTTGAATATTTGTCGAACTGCTCTTCTTGCACTAGTAAAAAAAACCTCAAATACATTCACTTGAAAATTTACGTTCTTTTGCTTATGATGACTTCAAAGCAGGGAATTTCAGTCTGAATTGAAAGAGAGAAAATGATCCGGAAAACATTGATGTCTTCAGGTACAGTTTATCTGAAGGTTTCAATGAACTGCAGATTCAGTAATTCTCTAGACAGAGCATATTTCTGGTGTCAGGTACGGCTGGGTCTGCTATGGAGAGGGATGTCAGGAATCAGCAGCTCTGACATTGCTCATTAGCAAGGTACTCATGTCTTAAAGGTTTCATTTAACTTTCATTTGCAAACTTCAAAGGTGAGTCTGGATGAGTTTGCTGGTGAGAGGCTTTAGTGCATGGTGAGATTTATGAGCTCCTCAATATTAAATGATGCAAGCCTGAATTTAGTAAGAGATAATTTACAGTAATAATGGATGGTTATTGTAATTGATTCACAAATAAGTTTTGATGAAAGTTGTTCTTCACTTCTAGGAAAAAATAATGGTGTGTTCTTCAGACCGTAAGAGATCTTTTCCTCTTGTCTTTCGTTCTTTTTCACTTTTCTTTTCTGTTGATCTGCCCTTATCAAAGTCTCTCAGTAGTTTTCCATAAGAGGTTCAGTAAGATCAGTATACAATTACTTGCCACCCCCTGGCTAATGCCCGGGTAACAATGCAACAGCCTGACAACCAACAGCCAGCTAACATCACAGCAATTCATGACCCACCAATGTCCAGACAATATTTAAGCAGAGACCAGCTCCTGGCCAGATTCCTACAGCTTTATGGCCTTATGCAGATGTCAACATAGTATAGAATGACTGTCCTGCCTAACTCAGGCCAGCTATCCTGGCTTCTCCCTGCCTTCTGCTGTTGTGCCATAATGGCAATGGCTTTTCCCTAACAGAGTGGCCTTGGGCATGCTTCCATCACTAAACAACAACCAAAACGCTGGTGTGCTATTAACACTGTCCTGGATGAAACCAAGACCCTGAGCAGCACACTAATGTGTTAGAGTACTACATATTTGTGTGTGTTCCCTCTGAATATTTTTTTTTTTTTTTTTAAGTTAAGTTCTCACAGAGATTTACATAATTGTATTTTTTGAGCTCTGTTGGTGTTTTTGACACCATTTAAAATACAGACTGTCATTAACTGCTTTATAGTATAGAAAATTTGAGAAAAGAAGGATTTCTGCTTGCATTCCTTTGCCTTTTAGTTTTTCAGCTTTTTTTTTTCCCATTTATTTTATTATTTTATTAAATTTTTGCTTTTCTTTTTAAATGGAATTTTCAGCATTCTCTCCAGAAAACCTCTTAGGACACCAAGCATGAAATACAACATCTAATGTTGTCTTTCAGCCTTCAGTACTTGAAGAGAGTGTATAAACAGGAGGGGGAAAAATTGTTTACATGGATGTATAATCACAGGACAAGGGGAAATGGTTTTAAACTGAGACAGGGGAGGTTTAGGTTAGATATTAGGAAGAAGTTTTTCATTAAGAGGATGGTGACACTGGAACAGGTTGCCTAAGGAGGTTGTGGATGCCCCATCCCTAGAGGCATTCAAGGCCAGGATGTGGCTCTGGGCAGCCTGGTCTAGTGGTTGACAACCCTGTCTGTGGCAGAGGGGTTGAAACTAGATGAGCATTCGGGTCTCTTTCAATCCAAGCCATTCTAAAATTCTATAAATTGTATGAAGAATGGCTGTTGTGCACATACTTCAGGAGACAGTGCTTATGGTTTTATATTTTTCTTTGTTTTATGTGAAAATAAACATGTTAGAAGAAAATTTTGGGGTTAAATCAACATAGCTCCAGTGACTTCATGGTGGCTGAATAGCTCAATTGAAATTATTTTTTTACAAGGGCTGCTGAGAGTAATTGCACCTATTTTATTATGTTGGTCCACAAAATCAGAGCTGGGTGTTGGTGTTACGGCAGTAGAGGTTGAAACTTCCCACCCATGTTAGATTACATGTTGTTGTCATGTGACAGATGGCAGCAGAGGGGCACTCTGACAAAAATGGCATTTAGCATGGAAATGCATATGAAGCAAAGGTGTGGAATCAAATTTCCCCATGTGGAAAAAATGGCACTAATTGAAATTCATTCATGTTTGCTGAACGTTTATGGAGACCTAACAGTGGATATGAGAACAGTGAGACACTGGGTGGTGTGCTTCAGCACTGGCGACAATGTCATGAAATATAAGTCATGATCTATACAGTTATGAAGAGCTGTCACACCACTGAATGAAGAGCACCTCAATCAGTTCATCCATGCATATCAATGGTTTATGACCAGGGAAGGGTGTATGGAGCTGAATGTCATCTTCAGTGAGTTGGAAGCAATGGTGAATACATTGAAATACTGTAAATTTTGAGGCAGGTGGGTCCCAGAAATGCTCTCACAAGAAAAGGAAGAACAGTGTATTCAAGTTTGTCATGACCTATTGTACAAATATGAAGCTGAAGGTGACAGGTTGCTGGATCAAATCTTCACCAGTGATGAGATGTGGAAACATCACTGTGAGTTGAGTAAAAATGGCATTCCACGGAGTAGTAACATGAATTCTCCATCCAAGAAAAAGCTAGAAATTCATCTCTCTTGAATATACACAGTCTTTTGGGATAGGAACTTGGACAAACCATCAACTCTGACCACAACTTCATGATACTTACTAAGCTGAAGGCTTGAATTTCTAGAGTCAGTCCAGAGAAGAAAACCTTTCTCTTGCAATATGATAACACCAGGACCCATACCAGTTTGAAGACTGTGGAGCATATTGCCAGTCTTGGTTGGACTGTCCTACCACATCCATCAAACAGTCCAGATTTAGTGCCTCCTGACTTATGTCTGTTTGGATCAATAAAAGAGGTACTGTGTGGGCATAATTCTTCAAGCACTGACACCACCACCACAGCGGTTGTGAAACAGTGGGTTACCTCCACTGGTGCAGATATTTTTGAGTGTGGCATGCAGGCTCTTGTTCATTGCTGATGAAATTGCATAGCTAATGGTGGTGACTGTGTTAAAAAGCAATTTTTTGTGGTTAAGAAACTTGCTTTACCAAATAGTGTTGTTTGTTTTTGTTGTAGTTTCCATGGAAATAAAAAGGAGGCATGACTTTCAGAGCAACCTACATGTTTTAATTTCAGAGTTTTGGGGATGGTCAGCTCCTGCATTTTTAAGATAACTTCCTTAAAGTATTCCCAGACTTCCTGGGCTTGTATGCTCTCCAAAAGTTCTTCCAAAGGACCCTCTCAACCATGGTCCTAAGAGGTTAAAGTCTGCCCTCTGGAAGTCCAAGGTGGCAATTCTGCTGATTCCCCTTTGTGGTTCAACAAGGAATGAGAAATCTAGCACCACATGATCACTATGCCCCAGATGGCCTCCAACCTTTACATCTCCTACAAGGTCTTTTCTGTTAGCGAACAGCAGGTCTAGGATTTTGCTTCCCCTTTTTAGCTCCTTCACCAGCTGTGTCAGGAAGTTACCTTCCACACACTGCAGGAGTCTCCAGGATTGTTTCTTATCTGCTGTATTATAAATCCAGCAGATGTCTGGGAAGATAAAGTCCCTCACAAGAACAAGGGGGAGAGACCTTGAGATCTCACCCAACTTTCTATAAAGTGTCTTATCCATTTCATCCTGATTGGGTGGTCTGTAACAGACTCCCATGATAGTATCAGTCTTATTGACCTCTGCTTTTATTCTGACCCATAAGCTCTCAGTCCTATCATCACCATCATTAATTTCCATACGTTCACAGTCTTTCTTAACATAGAGGGCTACACCACCACCCTTTCCTGCCTAGCCCACCTCTTTTGAAAAGTTGGTAGCATCCATTACAGCACTCCAGCTTTCAAGTTATTCCACCATGTATCTGTGATGGCGACTATATCATAGCTTTCTGACTGCACAATAGCCTCCAGCTCCTCCTGTTTATTAGATAGGCTGCGTGCATTAGTGTAAAGTCACCAGAGCTGGGCCTCCTTTTGAGTGGCAGTAGCCCTAATACCCTGAAGACCATACTCAGATATTTCCATAGCTGCCAATCTCACACCAACCCTCGTATTCTTCCTACAAAAGGGTGAGTTGTCCTCCTCCTTCACCAAGGCACAAGACTGTGGGATCTTACTAGCACATCTCTCTCCTACAAGCACTGCCACATTACATGCAGGCTCTGTACTAATGACCCCAGTTACACCCCCACCCCCCTTTGTACCTAGTTTAAAGCTCTATCAGTGAACCTTCCCAACTACGGTCTTAAGACCACTTTCCACCAGAAGGAGAAGCTACTCCTATCGGTTGCCAGCAGGCCTGGTCTTGTGCAAACAGAGCAGAGGTCAAAAAACCCCAAACCCTGCCGGGCACACCAGGCATGGAGATAGATATTAATACATAGGCCCATCATATTTAGTCCTTCATCATTCCCTTTAACTGGAGAGATAGAGGACAACACAACTTGTGCTCCCGAACCCTTTACCTGTTGCCCCAAGGCTCTGAAGTCCATTTTCAAAATTTTTAGGGAAGTTTTTCCTACATCATCGCTGCCTACCTGAACCAACAATAGGGGATAGTAATCTTAGGGTCAAACTAGGGAAGGAAGTTTCTTCCTTATGTCTTTAACTTGGGCTCCTGGGAAGCAACAGACCTCCCTATGTAGAGGGTCTGATCTACATAGTGGCCCTTCTGCTTCCTTCAGCAGAGAGTCGCCAATGACAATGACACGCCGTTTTTTCCTTGCCAATGAGGTTTTGATGCCAAGTGAGGTCTTGTTAGACTCTGGTAACACCACCAAGTGAGGAGAACCATCATGGTAGAAAATATATTTCATTGTACACACTCAGTGACTGAGTCGTTTGTAAGGCTTAGAGTGTTTTCTTTTATAACAATCTTTGCTCTTGTCATGGCATTTCTCTAACTGTCACGGGTTACAGATATTTGTTAGCAATGTTTGAGAAAGATAATATCAGTTCATCTCATAGAAAATACTGTTGGAGTTGAGAACAGATAGCCTTCCAGGCAAACTACTCCTTTATGTGTCCAAGACCTTGTTCTCTTTTCTCCACCATCGTAGTTGTTACAATGACACACTACATCTTCCTGCAAATCTCACCTACTTCAGACCATTCCCAGTGTAAAAAAGCTTTATGGTTAATTTTGTACAAAAGATTTTAAATTTTTTTTTTTTTTTTTTTTTTTTTTTTTTTTTTAAATAAATCCCAAGCAGCCTCTTTCATTAATTACATGATAAATCTGGATACTCAACATACCTTCACTGTGATATGTAGTGGTATATTGGTTGAGACAGAAGACAGGTGTAATAAATAAAAACAAAAGCAAACAGCAAAAAAGATTTGATTACACGCAAGGCATGGAAATGTTCTAAAAAACCCTCCTACGGTAAAATTTACTTAGCCACAGACTAAGACAAGTGGCTATGTAAGACAGATTTACACTTAAAATGATAAGTAGTTTATGAAGAACACTCCTAAACTTCAGCTCTTTGTATATTTCACAGATAACTAATCTGCCTTCAGAAACATTCCCAGGTGGCCAAAATTAATTTTCGAAGTATTTTTCAAATGTAAAAAGACAAAATACTTTCAATAAAGATTCTGTTCAATAACAGAGAAGAAGGCCCAAGTAATTATAGTTACATGGAATAAAGTAACCAGACAAATAGTAATTTATTTTTGAAGTAGCATCTTAAGTAAATCTTAAGTCATATAGTTGGGTGTAGAACATTGTGCATAATATTGTCTGAAATCAATAGAAGGATTCCAATTTGTACCAGTTTATATTTCATTCAGTATGTACTGTGCACAAAATCAAATGTGCTATGTACACACGATGGATGACTTCAGTAGTAACATCTCATTTCAGTATAAACAAGAAGTCAATATACAATTAAATACAAAATATTTAAGATATGCTGAGATTTTCACCCCAGAAAAGCTTTAACTGTAATTATTAACAGTTTTATAAACAAACTTGTTTGGATCAATTATATTAGTAGCTGTGTAAATGGTCAGATTTCAGTAGTGTGTTTTTGAGTTCAGTTTTATGAATTAAATTATTGGAAAATGTTATCAGTAACTGGTTCAACTGGGGAAAAAGTTATTTAACTTTTTACAATTCTGGTGTCTGTGTAAGCTATTATCTATGTTAAGTATTTGAACATAACAGTATGTAGCTGCTGAAATACAGAGAGATCTGGTGTTAATGCAGGATAGTTCTAAGATCCTAGACAAAATTTTGGGACATAACATTAGAATTTGATCAAATACTTTTATTACAGAATATGACTTTTCTAGCAAGTCAGGAACAAGAGGGATGATTTAAAAGGCCCATGAAGCTGTCCTTGGACCTGATTGAAAAGAGAAAGTCAGATGAAGAAAACTGTCTCAATTAGAATATTTCATTGCTCTTTACAAGTTTTATTGCTAATACATTTACATAATATGATTCATACAAGTCATTAAAATAATATATTGGGAGAGATATTGTCTCTCCATAATATAGAGATAATATTGGCGATATGAAGCAAGATTAATTAAAAGTTGCAATCACGGGCCACATAAGGTTTGTTGCAGTTATGACTCAGACTTTCTAATACTTGGCAACACTTTTAAAAGTACTATACAGTTGCTATTAAGAATCACAGAATCACAGAATCACAGAATTGTAGGGGTTGGAAGGGACCTCCAGAGATCATCGAGTCCAACCCCCCTGCCAAAGCAGGTTCCCTACAGCAGGTCGCACAGGTAGGCATCCAGGCAGGTCTTGAACATCTCCAGAGAAGGAGACTCCACCACCTCCCTGGGCAGCCTGTTCCAGTGCTCCGTCACCCTCACTGTAAAGAAGTTCTTGCGCATGTTTGTGCGGAACTTCCTATGCTGCAGTTTCCAGCCGTTTCCCCTTGTCCTGTCTCCACTCACCACTGAGAACAGCCTGGCCTCGCCATTCTGCCCCCCACACCTCAGATATTTATAGACCTGGATCAGGTCCCCTCTCAGTCTTCTCTTCCCAAGGCTGAACAGACCCAGTTCACTCAGCCTTTAAGAACAAGTTGACATTTCCAGATGTTTTAAATCATTCAACTACCAATGTGTACTAAGGACAAAAACAAATAACTATACAAAATATTGGTATGCTGCAGAGTTGCTAAGATATTGTCACTAAGCTATAGATGACCACACCACTATGTAAATGACTATAAAATATTTAAATAAGCTTTATGAATTTCAAGATTTCTTCAGTCACACAGGGAAGAAGTGTCCATAGTGCAGAAAACAGCCACATTAATGTTAAATGTCCCAGTTCTATTAATTTATCAAAGAGATTATCAAGAGAGATTTTCTCAGTTTTCACCAATATTTTAAATGAGTTGCACAAAATACAAAATATATACAGGTACATCACTGGTAATACTTAAATATAACAAGAAATCCATTGTTTAAGGATGCTCTAACAGTTTCTTTTTCTCTTCTGAAAGTTTACATCTTTTACTAACAAGCAAAGACAATCTTATGTCATTTCTGCTCCAGAGAATGTGAGAGAAAGTTTTTATTGCTGCCTTTTGGCAAATATCTGAAGATTAGAATCCAGCTCAACTTGTTTATATGTCATGACAAAGACTTCCAGACTCTTATATCTGCTGTTTTTATGGTTACTGAAGCAGTGACATCCTTATTGCATACTTTACTAAGAAGAACCTCTTAAAAATATGTAAGTCTCTCTGAAAGTAATAATTTTATTTCCATGGAAACTACAACAGATACAAAGAGCATAATAAGACTGATTGATAAAACAAATTCTCAGCTACAGAATGCTATTTTTCAATATAGCCACCAACATTAGCCATGCAATTTTCATCAGCGATGAGTATGCTTGTAAAAATCTGCATGACCATCCAGAACGTAGTTTGTCTTCCATGTCACTGTCAGCACTGCTGAAATGCAGCACACACCATCTCACTGTGCTCACATCCACTGATTGTTCTCCAGAAACATTCAATAAGTATTGACAGACGTCAATGTGTTCCATTTTTTTCACATGTAGGAATTCACTTCCACACCTTTCCTTCATACACACTTCTGTGACAGATGCCATTTTGTCAAACTGCTCCACTGCCTCCATCTGTCACACAGCAACAGCATGTAATAAAATATTTGTGAGAAAGTTCCGCCTCTCCAACTTCTGCCACTGACATCATGGCCAACATAATAAAATAGGAGGCATTAATTTTGGAACAGCCCTCATACATTACCAATTTGTGTGTCTCAGTTCCTATAATGCATTTCTGAATCTATAACTGCAACAAATTTTATCAAACCTAGTTATATATAAATATATGGGAAATATCAATGGGAATTATGATATATGAGCATAACACTTTCTCATTTATGTTGGTTACACTCGTTTGGCAAAGTCTGCGTTTTTTTAATTTCTCACATTTTACATCATCTGTTTACGATATGCTGTTTTTAAAATTTTGCTTAGAAAGTTGACTTAAAGGATTTTGTTTTTCTCATAAAATTTTAGGTTACTCTCATAATTCAATTCATTATATCACAATAATTTTGTATTCCTAGGAGGATTTGCTTCTTTGAGTAGATTCATTTAACATCTCTGTAATTCCTATGTCCTACATGTTCCTCTTTATTTAGAGATGCTATCTTCTTATTCTTTGTACTATCAAGAAACAAGTACATATTAGGTTTAAGTTTTAACTGAACCAAAGTAATTGGTCACAGTGGATTTCTCCGAAAGGAATTTTTTCAGTTCAGTTGAAATACTGATTGTTGTGAAGTGAAAAGTTCATTTTGCATACTCAAGATCTCAGCAACTTTTAAAAAATCTGCAGACAGTTATTAACTGCAGAATAGACTCAAGTTGGTTCTATTACAAGGTAAAGTGACATAGACATAATTTTTCATTTTTGTATTGGTTTCATTCTTGACTTACCTATGAGATTTTCATGTAACGCATACAGAAGGCAGATTAATGGGGTATAAAAGAAATATGTCTGAATTAAACGATATAAAAAGTTCTCTTTTCACTGTCATGTTAATAATTCCATTTTCTTACATCTAAACTGCATGGAGTTTTAATCGCAAAGAGAAGCTGCAATTTAAACCTTTTTTTTTTTTTTTCCTCTTCTTGAAAACTTGAAAATGAGGATGATATTGGCATTTGAAGGACTGAGGGAATGCCTCAGCCAGTGATGTAAACCTCCTAAATCAATCTCAACTCTGTGCTGGGAAAGACCATGGAGCAGATCCTCCTGCAATTTATGCTAAGGAAGATAGGGACGTGATACGGGAGAACCAACATGACTTCAGCAAGGGCAAATCCTGTTTGAACAACCTCGTGGCCTTTTATTATGGTGTAAGTGTACAGGGGAAAAGCCACTGATATCATCTATCCAAACTTCCTTAAGCCCTTTGACATGGTACCCCATAACATCCTTCTCTCCAAATTGGAAAGATATATATATTTTTGCATAATGTCACATGGTATGGAATATCCCTTTCACCAGTTCAGTTCAGCTGTGCTTGTTCTGCCTTCTGCTAGGTTCTTGTGTCCCTTCTTGCCCCCTCACCAGCAGGAAGCAAAAGAAGTAAAAGAAGATGAGAAATGGAAATTTCCTTGGTTCTGTACAGCACTACTCAGCAACAACTAAAACATCAATGTATTATCAACGTTTTCTCCCAAAGTGGAAATGTAGCGTCATACCAGACGCTATAAAGAAAATCAAATCTGTCTTGGGTGAAACCAGGACACCAATTCATGTGTAGATAAACACATTCTCATGTAATCAGAAAAAAAAAGAAAAAAAAACTACCAAGAAGAAAGTTAAATTTCCTGTAAGTTTTGATGTCGTTGCTGTTGCTTTTAATAAAATTTAATAATTTGTCCTGCTGCAGACAAAAATGCCTGTCCTTTTCTCTTTTACAGTAGTTTCAGAGATGAAAACCACCCCCCCACCCCCAATAAATGAAAAACAAACAAACAAAAAAGCAGATTTGGAAAAAGAAGTTTGATACTTGTTTAGAAAATATGAGAGGGCTGCTCTGAAAATAATGCCTTCAATTTTATTATGTTGGCCCTCAAGACTAGAGGTGGATTTTAATGGTACCGCAGTAGAGGTTGAGCCTTCCCACCAATATTCCATTCCATTTTGTTGTTATGTGGCAGATGGCAGCAGAGGATTAGTCTGAAAGAATGGCATCTGATATGGAAGTATGTATGAAGCAAAGAGGTGGAAGTGACTTTCTCATAGTAGAGAAAATAACACCTGCTGACATTCATCGATGCTTGCTGCATGTTTCTGGAGACCAAAGGGTGAGGTGATGGGTGGTGTGTTCAAGCAGTGAGAAAAACAATCCACATTGTGGATGGCCATGCAGCTTTTTATGAGCGCAGCATGTAGGCTCTTGATCAATGCTGATGAAAATGCAGAGCTAATGGTGGTGACAACATTGAAAAATATTGTTTTGTAGATGAGAATTTGTTCTATCAAATAGTATTACTGCGTTCTTTGTATCTGCCATAGTTTCCATGAGAAGAAATAGGAAGCATTGCTTTAGAACAACCTGCGTACACATTCATTTGAAATCTATCAGAGTGGTCTACAGTTGGCAAACTTTTTGGATAATAATGAGTCAGTGGATAATGACGAGTCCGGAATCAAGATATACTTGAAATACCTTTGCATAGGAAATTTCAGAAGAAGATATATATTTGTTGTAATTAGTTTCATTGTGAATACAATGAATATTTAAAAGCCAGTGATGGTGAGAAGTGTGTTTTATTTCTAGAGCATGTTGTGTAAAATCACTGTTACTTGGCTCTGCTTTAAAGTACTTTGCTTAGAAAAGTGTAGTATGTGATCAGTAAGGCAGGTACTTATCCTGAAGACCAGTGATTCATGTAGATAGATAATGTGGCCCTAAGATTCTACTACAGCTGTTTGCTTTTCCCGAAAATAAAGTAATCTGGATTATTAACACTGGGATAGAATAGAAGCAATATTGAATTATCCCTGCTTGGAGAGTATGAGACAAATATACAGACATGGGACTTTATATGTCCATATTTACATATATATGAAAAAAATTCAAGAACACAATAAAGACAACATGTTATAGTTGGAAAAGGTTTACTATGACAGAGATTTTTGGGTAGTTCACTAATGAAATATTGCTTTTGTTTATCTGCAAAGCTACACGTTCTCTGTTAGAGACATCACAATGTAGCAGCAGCAAAGAAAGTTGACTGAGAACAGTTATATGCCAAATATATTTTCTCCATCTTTAAATGGAGATAGATCCATCCATAAATTATCTCCATCTTGTCTCATTCATCTCTAGTCTCTAAGATGACTGTAAATCATTCTTGAAACATGTAGAAAGCTAGTTGACAGTTTCTGAAGTAATCTACATACCTTTCACATCTGAGGAAGGAGTGCAAGGAGAAGCTGTTCAACATCTTTCTATGCTGCTGCTACATTGTGGTGTCTCGCACTTACAACGCATGTAGCCTTGCATATAGTACAAAACTGAAAAGTCTTGGTATCAGGAATATGGAGTAAATGTTCATACAGTGTCCAAACTTGAAAATTAGATCATTCTTTTTGCTTGGGGCTTTTGGTAGGTAATATATTTTTAAAGGAAAAAAAGTTTAAAGCACCTAAGAGTTTCAAACTATGTGATTCTTCACATATAAAACAGGCAGTGTGCTGAACTGAAAGTTCAAAATTGTTTACTTTATTATATTTATTTTGAATAACCTAAAACAGCCTTTTGTAGAATCACAGAATCATAGAATCATAGAATCATAAAATATCCCAAGTAGGATGCAACCCATAAGGATCATTAAGTCCAACTTACCTAGAGCGAAGAGACTAAAGCACAGGTTTAAATTAAGCATGTTCTTAAATGTCTTCCTGAACAGGCCCACTGTGGGGTCTGTCACTTGCTTCTGGAAAAAGAAAAAAAAATGTATGACTACTAACTTCATGTAAAATGAAAGTATAGCAGTATTGAAGTCATTTCGTAAACTGTCTTGATTTTTCATGCAACAGTATCATTTTAAAACTGTCATATATTTTGTTATTAATTTATGCATGATTTTCTGCATTCATAGAATTACTAAGTGGTTGATGTTTGAATGTACTAATGCAGATTATTCAGATAGAACTTCTCTGATCTGTGAAACAATACCATACAGTAAGAGAGAAACACAGAATACTTAGTACTCGATATGTCTTGTGTGCAGAGGAAGTGACACTTCTTCCAAATCTTGTATCTATATTTAAAATAGATGAATACTGTACAGAATTCTGCATCATGAACTAATCAGTGGAGAGGCAGTAAACAAAAATGTAGCAGGTTGGAGTTGTATCTCTCCATTGATACTATCAGATGCTTTAAACTTTCTGTCTTTTCCTGTTATTAAAGATCTACGTGCTTTGGCTTCTAGGGCATGTCACTCACTAGGTGAAAACATCACCTAAAACAGTAGGTATTACAGTCTATTTGTAACTAGAAATATGGCAGTCAGGAATTAGGGTAGAATAGAATGGAATGGAAAGGAATAATTCTAAGAATTGTTGTAAGAGACCTTCAAAGATCATTTAGTCCAACTGCCAATTAGCTATTTGGAGTGGAATATTTTATTTGATATTTGTCTAATATACTGTGCTGTCTCACATTTTTGTCTTTTACGGAGATATGGAGGAAGTTTTTAAATTCAAGGAAATTCAGGAAATGAACACACACAAATGTACATATGCCTTAAATGCATTAACATTGTTATTTCTTCTACACTTTAAGTTCTCCAAATTAAATATATATGGGCTGCACTGGGATAGGGCTCAGTCAATAGGCTGTCAATAAGTGTCATTGGACTGACTGATTTTTTTTAATGCAATTAGAGATTATTTCAATTCTCAAAACTTAAAGCTTTTTTTTTGGATAATGATTTCATCCTTTTTTTTTTTTTTTTTTTTTTTTTTTTTTTTTTTTGTAGGAACTCCACACAAGAATATCAAAGTAGTTCTTTCTGTGTTCAAAACTAGCTAATTATTATAGCTTATTATACTGGATATCTTAATCACTATATTATCAGAAATTAGTGACTGTAAAGGAATCTTGGGCTGCAGGGCAAGAAACTAGTGAGAAGAAAAAGAATTATCTTGCTGAAACTGGAGTACATTACCCAGATATTGAAGAGATAAAAAAAAAAAAAAGAACAGGTGCATGTTATCTGTTGGCTGTTCTTGATTAATCTTTTTTTAGTGAATTTGCTGCCTAAGGTAGACTGCAAACATTTAATCATCCATATATTGTTAATTTCATTATATGAATCGTATCAAATATTTTACTATATAGATGTTATGGTGCTATTGTTTGAGTTACATAAGAAAAAATATATTTCATTTCATACATGACAATTCTCCTGTACTGATTAATTAGGCTTCTGCAAAGTTATTTGCAGGTCTTTATCTCATTTGCCGAACAAATCTTTAGAATGGGGTGGATTTTTTTTTCTTAATTGAACATAGAATCATAGAATCATTTGGGTTAGAAGGGACCTGTAAGATCACCTAGTCCCAACCTCTCTGCTATAGCAGAGACACCTTCTTCTAGACCAGGTTGCTCCAAGCCCCTCCAGCCTAGCCGTGAATGGTTCCAGGCAAGGGGGCATCCACAACCTCTCTGAGCTACCAGTTCCAGTCTCTCTCTAACCTCACAGTAAAGACTTTCTTCCTCATATCTAGTCTAAATCTACTCTCTTCCAGTTTAAAGCCATTTCCCTTCGTCCAGCCATTACTTCCCTTATAAAAAGTCCCTCCCCAGTTTTCCAAAGGCCCTATTTTCTTGAAAAATTGCATTTTATTTTATTATTGTTGTAAAGGTGAAGTGCATGTTATTTGTTTATTAAAGTAAATTTCTAGATTTTAAAATGCCTGAGGTCACTTTCGCTTACGGGTAGGAAAACTGAAGGATGTCTTTTGTACAAAATGTATTGTAAAACACTTTCTTCACTGATACATGCTTCTCTTTCTCAACAGTATCCTGTAAAAATTAATGATTATTCAGAAAATTGGGATGCATAAACTTTCCCTGGAAGATGTATACATGTGAAATACTTTGGGGTTAACCAGCTGATAAGCCACTATTTTAAGAACATAATTTTTTTGTTATTAAGACAGCTAGGTACTTTTTCAGATTTTTATTTGACCTCTGCATCTAGAGCTGTAATGAAAAAGGCTTTTCATAATAATCTCTAAATTTACTCAGAACCTAATTAAAGGAAAAAACTGTGAATTAATATACTCAGAATTGTATCTCTTGATACATTCCCTTGTTCACTGCACAGTGTGTTGAGTAGTTTAAGTAATTATATTAAGTTATGTGAATTCTCTTTCTTTTAATAAAAACACTCGAAGAAAACTTCTTATTGTTCTTTTTAATCCATTTAGCAATTCCCACCAGAACTGCACACTTATACTACAATTAGTTGATTTCTGTGAAAAACAGGTAACAAATTTATCCTCCTGTATCAAGTAACTTTACAGTCAGACATGTAAGACCTTCTATAATACAAGGACACACTTATTTCCTCACAATATAAGATTAGCTGCTCCCTACCCCTCTTGTATCTGAGGACAGGCTGGATTCCAAGGGAGCTTATTTTCTGCCAAACTTCTATTCCTTTCTCATGTAACACCATTCTATACAAAATTTAAACAAGATTAATTTAACATCAGCTCACAATAGCATTGTCTCAACACAATTTATTTTTCCAGATTGTTACATTTTGATAGCAGTGTGAACTAGTTAACTAGATTACTGATTATCTGGTTTACTGAACTTGATCCTGAAATTCTCCCATATTAGTTATCTTTTTTCTTTATTTTATTTTCTGGGAAATCTGCCCTCATGGGTAAGATCTATAGTTACTGAAGATGTAACTCAGTTCTTGAGGAAGCTGATAGAAAGATTCACATCAGCCTTCAGGGAAGCTGATTCAGCCTTTTATAATATGGTTATAATATGTCTTCATTCATAAACATGGTCTTTTAAAAGTTGTCTATCCACACCCTAATTTATGCTACAGTCATCTGGTGTCAATATACCTAACACAGTATCAAAATCTCTACTATAAAGGGCAAAAAGCATAGTCAGCTTTTGAAAACAATAACATTTCTGCATGATGTCTTTCTCAATGATATATGTTAGATGAATGAAGGCCTAAGAGAGATATACACTCACAGATATAGTGGATATATTTTGGGTAGAAGTAAAAATTAATAATTTGAGCATTGAATGTGCAGTAATGCCTACAAAATACCCATATCTCAATTTGAAATATAGGAACTTAAATCTCAATCTTATAGTAAAGATACTTGCAGATAGTAGGAGACAAGTTTGTAATTCTCTTGAACACAGTGGGGAGACAGACAAATGCGTATCTTATAAGGTAAAGTTTGAGTAAAATTTTCAATAAACATCAGAATGTTTGGGACTTATTTGTGTTCTCTAAATCTAACTTGACAAAAAGCATTGCTTTTTACCACAGACCTACTATTTTAATGGCAGCGAGAACAGACATTTTGCCCTTTAATTCCCTCCATCTCAGTAATTTTTCCAAAGAGCATGCAGCTTCACATCACAAGGTAAAATTACATCTGAAGAGTGCCTCTTAAAAGAGTTTATTATTACAACGTATGCTATAATTCTGGTTTGTATGAAGGGAGAATGAGACTTTTTCTGAACTAAAAAGGTGCTTGGACCATGGTTATGTCCTAAACCTAAGCTTTCCAGTGCCAATAGAAATCATATTTACAATTTTGTCTCTTCCAGACAGAATTAACGGTGGGCGGGATATCCTGCAGCCTGGTATCCTGAGATGAGTTCAATTTCACAGATGAAATAAACGTGCTTTCCATTATGAAATGTACTTGAACACTGACTGACTACGAATATAGTGAACTTGTGCGCTTCATCATCAGTATTTTCTTCCCACAATGTGTCCCTGGGTATGGATTTTCCTCTACAAGAAGGAGAACAGTTCTGAAATTTATACCTTTGACAATTAAATGCATTTGTCATTCCCAAGATACCATCAGAGACGGGTTGTAAATGATGTGAAAAACATATGCTACATCACTGAATATCTCAGAATCTTCAGTAATTGTCTCCTCATATTTCCAAGAGGTTTACATTAAATCTTGTAACCCATTCTTGCCAATTCTGCTAGGTGAAAAACATTACCTCCAGATTGCACTGTATAGTATGTAGCATGAGTTCTGTCTACCATCTAAATTGATTTATTACTCTTGTCAACAACACAGTTCTAGAGCAGGAAAAATTTGGCTGTTTTGGAACTGAAGATAAATGTTTATTCCAATCATTTATTTGTTTGATGTCCTGATAAGAGACTCAACATAATTAATGATATACATTTTTATTAATGTTTCTTTCTTAAGAAATGCTTATTTAGCAACACTACTACATATTAATAGATAGTTACTTTGTACGGGGGGGGGGGGGGGGTTGAATTATTTTAGGATTCAAAATGCAGTGTCTTCATTCTGGGAATGAAGAAATACAGTGTTTTCTCTTTAATAAGCAAAACAGGATGGATTCTGATTTCTTACATATTATACTAGTGTATGTCTTTGCACTGATCGACAGGTTTTTTTTTTTCCAATTTCTTTTTCCACTCAGAAGAACATTAACCAATAAAAAGGCAGTTAATTATTCCTCAGTCAGAAGGTTTTGTACCCCATACTTTGTTTGCAGAGATCTACAAATAATATTTACACAGATTAAGAAGTGAAAAAAGCTAAGCACATCAAAATAATTCAGTCATGATTTAAGCTCTTTCTGAAAGTATATAATGAAACACTGTATCAGAATTCCTAGAATTCACTTTTTTGTTTCTCATGGTTTTAACTGTGCCTCTTCCTTGTCCTTTATAATGGGAATACATAACTGCTTAACTAAAATTTCACAGGTGAGGTTCTCTTGATGCTTAAATGCATTTGACTAGAAATAAATTATTTCTCTAGCAACATGTATGATTTAAGTAGAGTTTTAATTAAAAAGAAAGAAAAAAAAAAAAAAGAAAAAAAAAGCAGAAACAAGTTAAACCCCAAGTTAATTAATTGCCTTGTTTACAACATTCCTTTTTAACACAGGAATTCCAGCTAATTCTGCAGCATCTTGTAACATGGAGGTCTACAGATCAAGAAGCCTGATTTGGCACCTTCTTTGGTAGAGGTGTTCTCAATATGTTTCCTGCTTCTTGCATCCACTCTCTACTCTGGAAAGGAGAATCAATAACCACTACCTTCTCATGACACTAGCAATTTTGATAGACCTCTCTTCTATTACTTCTCATTTATATTTTTTCTGGAGAGAAATTTACTTCTTGGTGTCTAACACAGAAGTCAATACACGCTTTCTGCCTTTGTTTAACAGCTATCTCATTATATTGCATTACTGCAGAGATACAAGTGCAGCTTGCAAACAGAATTAAAATAATCAAATTGATTTCATAACACATTTTCTCACGATACTGTTGTTTACCTGCTGCCTGTTTCTGAGCAGTTTCAAATTGCTAGTTGAACCTCCGAGTTGCTGTTTTTGTTAGCATCTAGGTTATCACTTGCTCCTTATTTCTTGTGTGCCTGCATTCCTAAGAAATCACTCTTTTTGTCTCCCAATTTTAATTTTTATGCTGCAGTTTTAAGCCAGGTATTCCCCTCTAATTAGATATTCTTGCATTCCAGACATCTATTTATATTTACATTCCATATATATAATGCTATGGGGTTACTTTTATATGGAGCTTTTAAGAACTCTTTGAAAATATAAGAATTGTTGTTGCAATTTATCAGGTTGATTTATTCAGAAAAATCAGCATTGTTGAAAGTTTCAACAGAGGTTGTGCAACTACTTTCAATAGGTAGAATTACATAATTTATCTCATAGCTATTTGGTTTTTATATCAGGGTAGTTCTAATACTTAGGGATGGTAAGTGGCCTTTGACAAGAATGCAACATTAGCTCCCAGAATAAGTACTTTTCTTTTATTTATTTATTTATTTATTTATTTATTCATTTATTTGGAGGAATAATGCAGGATATTTGATTCAAATATATGTAGAGTAAAATCAGCTTTAAATTTTTCATGATGGGCTAAGTTTGTCTTTCAGTCTCCCAGATCAGATATAAATGCTTCATTGCACGCACAACATGCTTCTTGCAAGACGAGATAGGTAGGAAAAGAAGACCAGAAACTAAATTTACTGATTGACAGAGATTCACATTTCCTCAGGGCAACAGAGTCAGACTAACACATGCAACAAAAATCTCACTGAAGTGATATCTTTGGCCTCTGCAAAATGATTTTTTGTGTATGAAGGAAAAAGATGAATTCTGATACTGTTCATATATAAAAATCAGAAAATATGATGATAGTGAATGCTTTTGGAAATTAAAAATGAATAATCAAACCAATTAGGAACAACTGACAGACATACAAAATTAACCTGTTTGAGTTTGGAATTTGTTTCCATTTGGGAAGGAAAGTTTTGAACTGCAGTGACTTCCTTACAGAAAACATTACTTCTGATATCATACAACTCCTCTCAGTGACACTCCACAGTGTAGCATGTGCAACAGCTATACTGCTCTGCAGTTCTGTGAGCCTTTGATAGCATAACATAGAAAATAATCCACAAAACTACAGAAAACACATGTGAGGAACAAGTGAAAACAGTGATATTGAACAAATATATGAAAGTTACTCTTGACCGAGTCACTTTTCCACACACGATGATCTGCAGATTGTCTTCAAAAGAATTTTTTTTTAAAAAAAGAAGAAAAAAAAGAAAGAGAAGAAAAAAAAAGGTCAAGAGCTCTGCAATATAACACATGCATAGCAGTCTAGACTATACTGGAAGATTTTGGTACTTTTGGCAATTAACTTTCTACTAAAGGTTGAAAAAATCTGAAATTGACATCAAGTGGTGATTTACGTTAAATCAGGATTTCACCATGAGTGATGCAAGTTTCCAGCTACTGATGTGAAAACAGAAAACTAAATTATTTTTTTTTCAGGAACTGTGGATTGAGATGAGTTTTCCTTATGGTCTAAACTGCAAATTAGTCCGGCTTATATATATACAGCTTTCTTTGGAAAAAAGAGGGAGGTTTAGAATAGATATTCAGTGGAAATTAAGGTACCATAGTCTTATTCCATCATTTTATATCAATACAGATTATCAAATAGAGAAGGCAGTTTCATGTATTGCCCTTATATACCTTGATAGAATTTCTTAATTATTATGGAATGAAACAAAGAAGTGAAACTTGACTTGGTCACTAGCTTGAGAAATATCGGTTTCCCTAATCCACTTATCTCCATTGTGAAAAATGAATACATAAAAATGATCTTTTAAAAAAATATATTATTTTGATTGCAATGTATGTGCATGTTCCGTTCCTTTTCACAGCCTCTGTTCACATCATGCTGAAAATGAAGCCAGTCTAACATATATTTTTACATCCCTACCTGTCTCTTGCACAGAAAAAAAATTTAAATGATCACAAGCTTTCAAAGTGTCTAACAGGGAGGAACGAGCTCTCAGACTAAATGTGGTACCTCAGGTCACTGACTTGCTGTGTGTTATTTCTAGAAAGTGAACACATACAGCCATCTGCATCCCACAGGCTGCCCCATAAATTATGTATTATCTGTCCAAGAATAAACACTGTGCAATTTATTAATTTGGAATGTTGTGGTTTTGGTGCTGAAATGAGTTACCGAACCACAGGTTTGAAAAAGACAACGCATAACAAGTTAGGCTTAAATAATCTTCCTAGGGAAGAAAGAATGCTCAGTACAGACAGGGAATAGAAAGGCAGCAGAGCATTATAGAAGAGGTCACCTGTCATTTCAGCCACCTAAAAGATGAAGTTTCTGCCAAGAGTATTAATCCAGGTGGGAGTGATGTTCATTACCTTAAGATACAGAGCATAAAATTATACATCCAAACAGATTTTAATTCAAAGAAAATTCAAGGGCAAATTTGTAACCAAACCTTTTAACTGTGGCTGTTTCACCCTGATGAGCAGATCAACTCCAGGGCAACTGGTCTCTTACTCACTCTCTTCCTTTGAAGAGATGGAGAAAATATGATGAAAAAGGTCTCAGGGGTTCAGATAAGGATGTTAATTAATATCACAGGCAAAACATACTCAGCTGTGGAGATTAATATATTTTTAATATATTTTTATTTTTTATTGTGAACTTATTACCAAAACAGTAAGAAAATAAAGCTAACTAAGCCTCCTTTCCCCTATCCACCCTCTTCTATCTCTTTCCAAGTAGCACAGGGGAACAGGCAATTTTTCTCTGATGCTCCTTGATAGTCATTCTTGTCCCCTGCTCCAGTGTGGGGTCACTCTCATGAAATTATGTCCTTCATGTGCTGGTCATATATGGACTTCCCACACATTGCAATTCAAGAACTACTCAAACATGGATCTGTACCACAGGGCCCATCCTTCAGGACAAGCTGCGTCAGCACATGTACCCCAGGGATAGCATCTCCCCAAGACCTTCTGCCCCACTGTGGGCTCCTCTGCAAAGGCTGCAGTTCCAGTCCTGTCTACTCCTGCAGGGCTTTGATCTCTTTTATCCTTGTATTTTTTAATTATTTTTTTATCAGCTTGTTTGTACATGCAGTAAGCTGATAAGCAATTAAGAAAACTACAGCATTTTCTGTAAAAAAATCAATATAATAGAACCATAGAACCACAGAATCACAAAATGGCTTAGTTGGAAGGGACCTTAATTATCATCTAGTTTCCAAGCCCCTGTTGTAAAGAGAGATGCCACCCACTCCTTCAGGCTGCCCAGAACACCATCCAGCTTGTAATTCAGTGCCTCCTGGGATGGGACAATGTCTTGCTCCAATTTATAGCAGGGAGATGAGGTTCTTTTAATATAACATATCCGGCATGAGATTAAGAAACAATGGTTCAAATGTTGGTCCAACCAGTTTATTACAAATCCTAATCAGGGGGACGGGGAAGGGAAGGAGGGTGATAGAAAAGATAGGAAAGAAGCGCGTAAAGCAGGGACAGTCACCACCAGGATCCAGCAGTGGTCTCCTTAAATGCCGTTTCAAAGGTCTGACGCAAAAGCAGCAGGGGGGGAGAGCAGCAGCAGTGGCCAGCCTTGGGCAGCAAGCAGGTAGCAGGAAGAAGTCGCAGAGTGTCAATGATTTACAGGCTGGTTTGGCCCAGTTCCGTGACCAGCGGGGCGGAGGGATTTCACAGAATCTGCACCTCCAGAAAAAGGGAACAGGGGACCCCAAAATAATTAAAAACAGTGGCAATGATCTGAGGAGAAACAAAGTAATTTACTAAATATAGTATCGGAATGCAAGATAACACACCATCATACAGTATAATTAGAATTGAAGCTAATAAATCAAATATAATGAGAGAGAGAATGTCCGAAAGGTGGATAGGCCTCACCATAATGCTGAGGTGAGATGTGCAGTGCAGTTGAGCAGCAGGAAGACAGGAGGAGAGCCGACGAAGTAGGAGAAGAAGAGTGCATCAGGTGACCCTGCCAGAAGTTATATTTCCTCTCTGTGACAGCAAAGTTCCCTGGGGAATGTAGCTCTTCTCTTCTGGACAGTTACCTGGAACTTGAGCATTAACAGTTAAACTCCCAGTGTACCACATGATGTTATGATGTGGAATAGTGATAACCAAAAATCATAAAACCATGACACAGAGCCAATCCAGGAGGAAGCAGGAGAGTCCATCAGCATGCAGGAATTCCATAGTGAAGAATCTGATGGCAAACACCTTTGTTCTTCTTGAGCATGCTGGTAGAGCACAGAGCCAGTCCAGGAGGGAGAGAGGCAGGTTGTGAGGTGAGGCTTCTCATGTCAGAAACCTCTTCTTCTTCATGAGGAATCTGTTGCCAGAAAACCTCACCTCATGGTCGTAGGTCCCCATTTTATCCTTCTTCTTCTGCCATCATGGCATTCCCAGGCGCTTGGGTCGGACTCGTGCAGCACCTCCTGAGATGGCCATCTTCCTTGAGATCAGCCCACAAAAAAGATCGCTTCACGGCCATTATGCTGCAGCTTATCCCTCTCTTTTTGTGTCCCTCAGACAAAAGATTTCACAACCCTTGCCCACGACTTGTCCATCGGTGTTCTCCAGACAAAGGATTTCTCAACCGTTGCCCAGGACTTGCTCAGACTTGTCCATCTGTTTCCCCAGCAAGCTTTGAGACAATGATGTAAAAGAATAATCTCTTACAGACAGCTGCAACTTCTCTGGACAATCTGCCTCAGTGCATCACCACCTTCTTCTTGTATATGTAAGCAACTTCATCTCTTATCAATACCTCAAATACAATCAACAATTCAGTACCTAGTTCAGTACCTAGTACCTCGTAAATACTGTTTCCATTAATTCTGTCAAAATGAGGCTACAGAAGTTATTAGTGTCATATTTTCTACTACACTTTAGGACACATATGGAAAGACATGGCTTTCAGTTTTATTTCCAGCAAAAATGTTCTAGTTGTAAGTCCGAAGCATTCCCAGCCAAACTAGCAATGTTCTGTACCTGAGAACATCATGTTCATTCTGTTGACAATTTATAGAGAAGAGCTAAACAGCTCATTGTCCAATCAAAGTGATTCACTGAAACATAAATTTACCATATCATGCTAAATGTTTTTGCTTTTGTTCTGAGTTGCAGAGGGATGATGTCAGTCTGGTGGCAATTGATTCCACTGAATGCTCAAATTAGATGTAACCTTAATTTATTGACAAAAAATGTAAAATAATGATTTTCAGGAGGAAGTTGGAGGCTGAGAATTCCAAGACAGGCAAATATCTCCTGGAAATATCTGAGAGTCTGAGCTTAAAGACAAAGACGAATGAAAAAAAAAGAAATGCCATTAGCATTTCTTCCAAAAACATCTTTTATTTTTGTGTCAAGGAGGCCAGAAGAGGTTGAGCATTGCAGTACTCATTATTTTAGCACTATGCTTTTTGTCAATTGATCTTTTTTTTTTTTTTTTTTTTTTTTACCTAACAATGCCTTCTATACCCAGCAGAAATGAAGATTTCCTGAAATAGATTACAAGAGATAATAGCCAGAGCTGAGGTCACGTTCTACTCTCAGTTACACTTAACTCTGGACTCAAGTCAGAAGGGGAAACTAAGAAGTGAAGGATTTCATTATAAATGGATGATTTTGTTTAGTTGTTTAGTAGGTAGATTTTTTAAAATGTGAATTTGTAAAGCATAATCAAAAGTGAAAGGATAATTGTATTATATCTCATATCTTTCATTCAAACTACAGTCTTCTTTTTCTGGTAATATTGGCAAACTTGATGCATTTAAATGTGTGATATTTGATATTTTAGGTACAACTGAGGGCAACAACTAAATTAATTAAAACTAAAATTGTAATTGTGTTGCATTAATGTTGGAAAGTGTCAACACCTAAACAAATAACTGCAACCTATGGAGTTCTTTGCTCGTTTTGTTGTTTCTTTCTCAGCTGTGAAGAGTGATGGCTGGTAACTGGATTCAGCATTTAAAGTAGCCCTTGGGCTGAATGTGAAGTTATTTTAGCTATTCACAAGGTCTTTGTTAGGTAGATGATAAATTTAAGATTTTGGATCCAATTAAGATCCAAAATTCTGAAGTTTGTTTATTTTAAAAAGAACTAACATAGCAACCCTTTTTATTATGGTTATCTAAAATCAATTAGAAAAAGTTTACTGTCATGTACGGTAGCTAAGAAACAGTCCAGTGACACTTATTGACACAGTGATTACTCTGATGGTATTACATGTAATCATCTGTTTCTGGAACCCTAGAAATGGGAAGAATGTGTTATATGATCTTGGACTGCCTCTGACAAAGCAAATTATGTCACAGACATATTGTCTTTTCAGATTAAGAGCTTTCTTCTCGTCTTGGATAATATATGCTCTCCAAATTTAAGAGAAAAACATGGAGTTTTTCTATTTATATATTTGCTATCCTGTAACTGTTATGAATGCTGATTAAAATAGAAATAAAACAAAGTTATTGAAGTTGAATATTTTAAGTCAAGTAATTTTTTTTTTAATTTATTTTTTTATTTTTAAATTCTAACCAGGAAAATTATGTGTTTGAAAGTTAGAAAATGAGACATTTTGGTATGCTCCAAGCAGACTTATTCTTATCCCCATATGTAATATGCACTGCATTAATACACATTACATTATGTGCTTCTGCAATGCTAATTCTGCACAAATGATGACTCTTCCATATTGTCCTGGTTTTGGCTGAGATAATTTTCTTCACAGTGGCTGGTATGAGGCCTTATTTTTATCTAGGAGAAAAACAATCTTGATAAGACACTGATATTTTAGCTGTTGCTCAACAGTGCTTACACTAATTCAAGGAATTTTCATTGTCTCACACTGCTCTGCTAGCATGGTCTCAGGGTATACACAACAACCTGGAGGGGAAAGAACAGGACTGCTGAGCCAAACTGGCCAAAAGGCAATTCCATATTGTATGGCATCATGTGAAACAATAAAAGTGACATAGATGACGTAGATTTCAGGAGGATCTATTCCATGATCTTACTGAGCACTGACATTCTTGACTCATCAGTTCTTCTCAGGATATGCCTTATTACCTTTTTAAAAATGAGTGTGATGTAGTCTCGCTACAATTATCTGTTAGAGGAAGTTCTTTGATATATGTATACACAATGTGAGATTAAGAAACAATGGTTCAAATGTTGGTCCGACCAATTTATTACAAATCCTAATCAGTCAGGGAAATGGGGATGACTGTTATGAATTAGGGTGATGGGGAAAGGAAGGCGAGCAATAGGAAAGATAAGAAAGGAGCAAGAATTACATAAAGCAGGAAGTCACCACTGAGATCTAGCGGTGTCCCATTGCACGTTGTCTCCTACTTTGACCAGGACTTGCCTGGACTTGTCCAGTTTTGACAAATGTGCAAAAAGAATTATCTCTTACAGACGTTTCCTTTTCTTCAGTCATTGGGGACTGTCATAATTTCTCAAATAAAATAGAGAGGGGACTCTCAGAGAATGACAGATGACATAAAGGACATGTCTCAGAATTCTTTTTAATTTGTTTTGGTTTTTTTTTTTGGCCAACTGTCACTATCAGTTGGACTACAAAGAATGAGTGAAGGCAAATACTGCTGCAGTCATTATTGTCATTTTCTATGGCACATTCTGTCAGCTATATATGTATCTAAAAGATTAAATGAAAAGGTAAAAGTTAAATTTAGCTTTGACCTTTCCCTTAAACCCAAATTCAAGGTGAAAAGCAATTTCTGCGAGGAAAATGTTTGAAGTATTGGCTTCACTTGGAGACAAATAGACAAAAGTAAATTCACCTGCATATCATGCATAATTGTTAAATCAGATGTAAACTGGAGAAAGGGGAAACCTTGTATAATTGTAAATTCTCCACCCACTGTTTAGACTGCACTTTTGAACATCTATAAATTTGTTTTTATTGGTGTCAATTTTTCATATCTTGATATGTAAGTAAAATTTTTCAATCATTGCCTTTAGCTGTTGCTTCTTGTACAACTGTCAGAAGAATTCCATTCTAGACTGCAACAAACATTAAATTTTATGAAAATTAATTTTCTTTAAAAGACAGATGAGCTGACTAAAAAAATCCAATAACCTTCTAGAGCTTTTTTTTATGATATTGTTGAATTATAATGAATTTTTCTTAGAGTCTAAGAGAGTCATAGATCACAGACTGTATAGGGAAAAGGCATAAAACTTGATTATATTCTTAATAAATTCAAGTTTTACCTTGAAGGATGTTGTTTTAACGCACAAAATACTCTGGCTAGACTATTCAACACAACTTTAATTGAACATAGACAAAAAATGGATCATTCGTGTATTATATTCTCCTTCCGTTTTCTTGAACTATGGCTCAACCTAAAGCAGTCATAGGGTTTTAAAAGCGAATAAACAGCTGTGAGAGCATGCCACTCAGCATTTTTTTTAGGAAATGGCCCAGACAGTATTTATGTCATCTATATGGAAGTAAGTAAGCAAAACAGTTTAGATCTTTATGGCTATTTAGAAAAAAAAAAAAAAAAAAAAAAAAAAGGAAAAAAAAAGAAAGAAAAAAAAGAAAAAAAAGAAAGATACTTGGTTTGGATGAAATACAATTCTTTTTGTTTCACTAATACAGGAGTTTGCGTACAGAGTAATTGGGGTAGTTTAACACTGGCTGACAGCTAATTGACACATCACTCTGAGTCCCCCTCCTCAAAAGGCCAGGGGAAGAAAATATGATAAAGGTTTCTGGCTTGAAATAAGGTCAGAGATCACTCACAAATTACTGTCATGGGCAAAACAGTCAGCATAAGTTAATGTAATTTATTGACAGTTAATAACAAACCAGAGCAGTGAGAACTAAAAGCAAATCAAAAGCAGCACCTTCCTCTCATCCACACTCTTCTCCCTCCCCTTCCTGAGTGGCACAGGGGCTGTGGCCAGTTCATAATGCTTAATCGCTGTCATTCCTGCACTCCCACTCTCTCCCTCTACTTTACCACGGGGTTCCTTGTGTGGGATGCTGTTCTTTTTGAATCGATCAAATGTGCACTCAAGACTGCCTGCTCCACCATGGATTCCTTCACATGCTGCAGTGAACTTCCGCTAGGTGCAGGGAGAATATTCTGCCTTCCTTTACTGACCTTGGTGTCTGCAGGGCTGTTTCTGTCACATTTTCTCACTCCTCTCTCAGTTATTTTGGGTCAGTATTTTTTAGATTTTCTTAAATCTGCTCTCACAAAGACACAATCAGTTTCACTCCCTGTATCAGCTTTGGTCAGCGGAAGGTCCCTTTTGGAGCTGGCTGCAGCTGGCTTATGTCTAAAATAGGCAGCTTCTAGATCCTTTTTCCAGAGGCCATCCTTTCAGCAGCCACTCTACTGCCAAAGCCTTTCCACCTAAATCCAATACAGCAATGTAATTTTTGTCTCTTCTGTGTGTCTAATATTTGGATATTTATGCTGCATTTATACATTTAAGTGTGTTTTTTTCTGAAGTAACAGTATTTGCTTTGGAGTTACAAAGACTTTGAGGTTCTCAAGTCCTCCTCAGATGAGATCAGTTTTAAGTCAGGTGCTCCCTGACACCACTTGAAGCAGATCCACAGGGATAGTCTTGATACCAGGAAGGGAAATATGCATTAGAAGGAAAAAAGAAACACTACTTGATGAACAGCTGGAGAGACAACAGTACAGATTCACAGATATTTAGAACATCTGAAGGCCACCTCTAAACTTTAAATATGTTCAAAATTCTCTTGAGTTCAGAATGAAAAGAACAATTTAGTATTTTCTCTCCTGTATGGAAGCTGAATGAAAACATATCAAAACACCTTAGATAGCATTCAAAATGATGTTCCTATATTTTTAGCTAGTTATTTAATACACATGTTCCCATATTTAGCAGGTGTGTTTAGGAGAAACATAGCATTATTTATTTATTTGCTTTAAGGGGAAAACGTTCACTAAAAACCTTTTCTGAAAAGCAAATCAGAACTATTCTCTAAAGAAATGTTATGCAAGATTGAAAATGGTGAGCTGTAATCATTGTAGCTATGCAACTAAATTAATAGGAACTTGCATAAGGATCTAGCTAACTGACTAATAAGAATATTGTAGAAATCAACTGTACTGTTGTATGAAAACATTCTTCATACAGAGAAATGACAAAATGCAACATGTAAAGAAGTTTCAAACGACTGTAAAATGTGATGCTGCTAATGGTAAGAATATCAGTGCATGTTTAGTGTGTGGATGAGGATTTAAAATTGAAGGAGAGGTGCATGATATAAGAGAATAGGAAATAGAATAATGTGTAATACAACAAAGAAAGAATTATTGAGGAGACTTATGGCTGATGTATTTGAAACTCGGCAACTAGCTAGCACAGCTGCTTTTGTCAGTAACTGCCAAGAGTAATGCTGCTAAGCTATCACATTGCCCCAGTAGCCAAGGGAAGGAAGTCATCCATGGAAAGAGAAAACAAGTTCATCTGTGGCATGTAAAGAAAAGACAGTTGCTTCTCTGCCTTTTTAATTTTAAAATATTTTTACATATGTAAATCAGGAGATGCTACAACATGCCTTACTGAGTTTGCCCAACTATTAATAATACATTTCTTCTGCAGGATATTTTAAATGACCTAAAGTAATGGTTTACCTCCTTGCTATGTTACTATTGTGCAGAGAAAATCTGTAAGTGCCCAAGTTTATACTTAATATTGTCTATAACTCTAATGGCTAGGTTCTTATTTATTTTCATATATCAGTAATATTTCATCATATTTATAGTAAGGGAATTGATGTTAAGATAGAAATGCTTTATCATCCTAATACTGAATTAAATAAGCATAAGGTTGTGCTTGAAAATTCATTATTCTTTCATTGCCAAGTCTTAGATTATGGCAGAGGCCTATCTACACTACCGGTACATCATCTGATGATGTTCAATGACAGGTTCAGATAAAATAAAAAAAAACAAGCTTTCAGTGGCTATGATTAAAATAGCTTCTCAAGTGTAGCCCCTTGCTAATGGAGATATACTAGAGGAACAGCTTGCAGAAATTTATACTGTACCTAGAGAACCAGTTTGCCAAGTGAAACAAAACTACAATTTTAAATTTGTCTACACGCAGCTGCCATAACTTCAGTTTGAAGTTTGAAATAACATAAATTTGGTTTCTTTAGACTTAAAATACAAAAAGCTAATCTGTTACCTGATAAGGTACATGACAGACTGTCTCTTCTTCAGTTTTCACTGATGAAATAACTAGGCATATTAAAATATGACAAGTCAGAACACTTTTCCTTTGTAATCCTATTATGTTTTATGTTGTTGAGATATTTTATTTTAAGGGATACACAGCAAATTTTGACCTCATACTAATGCCAATGAGATTTTTACGCCTTTTTTCTTTAAATGATTTTAAGGTTCACTTCCATATCTTTGATAGATAGAACCAGAATATACTGGGAACTACAAATTTATTAGTTGACACTAGTTTTTACTCTTTGCATTACTGCACAAAAGCAAACAGGTGAAGATGTTGAACTTACTACTTCACAGTGAGGTCCTCAGCAGCCTATAAGAGACTGCTAAGCTGAGAAGTTAAATTAACTTAAATTAACTTAGCCTGGCCTAGAATGTTATTTTCAACTTTCCAATGAAGTATTGCACCACTAGAATGCATCTCAGGTGAAACAGTAGAATTTGCCAGTTCTATTTTAAACACACCATCTGTGACAATTTTTTTCTGAATATTGGCAGCGTACTGACACTGCATTACTAAAGTGAATGAGACCTGACACATGCAGAAGTCCCAAGATTTTATTCCAGCTAATATATACATATTACTCAGAATATTTTTTTCTTTGGGGTAGGTGACAGCTACAATTACGGCAATATTGTAGTCTACACTGGCATTTTAATACCTTGTAAGAAATTAATGGAAGTGGTCATGCTAAGCAATGATTTCTGCCATGGCTATATAAAATACTTATGCTTCCTTCCAGAGTACTGGACTGTCAGAAGCATAAATTCAACATGAATCTGGTTTTATTACCCTAAATTACTGGTGTATTGTCTCTTGTAAGGTTGAAATAAAAGAAGTTTTGAAGAGGGAGAACTCTTGCTTAGAAAAGTATGCATGAATATGACGTGGGCTGGGCATCCCCTTAAATACCAAATTATTGTCATCTAATTCCTTACATTGTCTGTACAGTATTTTTAAGTCTGATAACTTGTACAATGCAGAATTAAATGCATGTACAGATTGTCTTGGCATTACTATTATGGTAAGTGTACATGCAAATTTCACTTGTAAATCTGGGTAACTCCCATAATTTGTTAGAACAAAAAGAAATTTGGAAGTTTGCATGTTCTCCAAACACGTCTTGCATGTTAACGCACCTTACAACCTTACCTTGAAATGCTTATTTTTCTTCTTTTTGAGTAACAGAGTTGGGATTCCTGTTGAAAACTAAGCTAAACTTATTTAACAAGGCTAAATTTATTGAACAGTGCTACTAAATTAGTTTTTGGCACCTAGGTGTATAATGCTCCATCAGGTGTTATTTCTAGTTTTCTTTGTTGGATTGTTTGTTACTTGTTGATGAGAACATTAAAAGTGTGTTTTGGTACACTCTGTGTCTCTGTATGTACAATTATATACTTAAGTAACTGTATATTATTACGTAACTTCTTATTATGTGTCCACATGAAGATTTTGGACATGGGGATATAGGGCAAGGGTATGGCAGGGCCGCTGTGGGCACAGGCTGGGACTGCCCCATGCTAACTCAAGTTTCCAGCCAGCTCAAACAGATCCGGCACAGGGTATGGCTGAGCCCAGCTGCCAAAATGGTGTGCCTCCGTAACAGTGTATTTAGACAGGGCAAAACCATTACAAAAATAGAGAAAAATGGTATGTGTTCCACATATTTAAGAGAAAGAAATTTGACTACAAGTCAAGATCTTTACACTGTAAATATAAAGGTACATGGTATTTGTATATGTGTGCAACATTTATATATGAAGAAATATTTATATACAGTAAGGTAGTTTATTTATTAGGCATGTGAGGCATAGTAGGCATTTAAGTTATAAAGTAAACATTCAACTCTCAAAATTCTTATACAGAATTTAAAATAAAAATATCAATGCTTTTCAAAGGTTAACAATATTTGAAAATGCTCATTTTCATTTTCAAATCAATGGCAAGACATTTCTCTCATTATCATCATTCTTAATGGGTTCTCACAGCAGTTTACAGAAATGTAGTTCTCTTGTATCAATTCCATCAGTTCAAGCAGTAATTTCCTCTGTATGGCAGAAGTGCCATTTATACTCTGGAGTCATAGAATCATAGAATCACCAAAGTTGAAAAAGACCTCTAAGATCATCCAATTGAATTGTTCACCTATCACCAATAGAATCATAGAATCATAGAATCACAGAGTCACAAGGTTGGAAATAACCTATAAGATCATCTAGTCCAACTGTCTCCTCATCACCATTGCCACCACTAGCACTAAACCACATCACGCAGCACGTCATCCAGATGCCTCTTGAACACTGCCAGGGACGGTGACTCCACCACCTCCCTGGGCAGCCATTCCAGTGCCTGACCACTGTCTGAGAGAAAAAGTTCTTCCTTATGTCCAACCTAAAACTCCTGTGATACAACTTGCGGCCACTACCCTGTGTCCTGCTCGTTGCCTGGGAGAAGAGGCCAAATCCCTCTTCACCACAACTTCCCTTCGGGAGGTTGTAGAGTTCCCACTAAATCTCAGTACAACATCTAAACATTTTTTGAATGCCTCCAACCCTGGGCAGCCCATTCCAGTGCCTGATCACTCTCTTTTAGAGAAGTCTTTCCTAACATCCAACCCCTGGTGCAACTTAAGGACATTCTTTCTAGTCCTATTGCTAATTATGTGGGAGAAGAGGCTGACCGCCACCTCTCTACAACTTCCCTTCAGGTAGCTATAAAGAGCAATAAGGTCTCCCCGAGCCTCCTCCAGACTAAACAATCCCAGTTGCCTCAGCCACTCCTCGTAAGACTTGTGCTTCAGACCCCTCACTTGCTTTGTTGCCCTTCTCCAGACACGCTCCAGGGCCTCAATGTCTGCTGAACAACGTACTTGAAGTATGGCCTCATCAGGACTGAGTACAGGAAGATGATCGCTCCTCTGCTCCTGCTGGCAACACTACAAGCCAGGATGCCTGTGGCCTTCTGGGCAACCTAGGCACATTACTGAGTCATGTTCATCTGAGCGTCAGCCAGTATCCTGAGGTTCATTTGCTCTATGCAGTCTTCCAGACACTCTTCCCCAGGGCTGTAGCGTTGCGTGGGGTTGTTGTGGCCAAAATGTAGGAATTTATAATGCTTTCCCAGTGAGGAAGTCAGCTCTCTGCAAGGGTAGATAATGACAGGACAGGGGAAAATAGTTTTAGGTTGTACGTTGGGGGAAAGTTCTTTACCAAGAGAATGCTAAGGCACTGGAACAGGCTGCCCAGGGAGGTTGTGGATGCCCTGTCCCTGGAGGAGCTCATCCAGATTGGATGGGGCCCTGGGCAGCCTGGTCTAGTATTAGATATGGAGGTTGGTGGCCCTGTCTGTGGCAGGGGGGTCGGAGCTTGATGATCCTTGAGGTCCCTTCCAACCCAAGGCATTTTGTGATTCTATGATTCTATTAATCCATGTGGGCTGGTAGCAGCTGCAGTGTGGGAACAAGGTAGTGGGAGTGAAGTACACTGTGTGCTTACCTGGCCCAGCAGCCTCCTGTGGGCAGTAGAATGTGCTCACTGTCACCTGAGAGCTACTGTAACCCTTTTATCTTTCCTCAGTATACTGAAATAGATACTCAGCCCTTTCAGATCTTTATTCAGCCATTCAATATTTATATTGCTTTTACAGGCTGACTCTGAGTCAGAGATGATCTTAAATCTCTTCCTGTCACAGGAATTAAAAAATTAAAATAAAAAAATAGTAATAAAAAAAAAGTCAGAGGATGTCTACTTAAAATCTTCTTAGAGAAAAGTCCATTGAAATAATCAGGCTTAGAGTGTGATGAGAATGTCAGTAAAATAATGCATGCCTAACAGCAGGGTAGCAGAACAATCTTTTATCATCAATGCAGTTCCTTCTGTCCTGAGCCTTTGATACAGGTCTTAATTGTCAAGATGTCTAAGGAGGCTGGAGGGCTTCCCCCAGAGCAGCAAGGGCGAGGAATACCTACACAATGGTATAGTTGCTAAAGGTGAACAGATGCAAACTAAAAAAAAAGTAGTTGCTATGTGCTTTCTGGAAAAAAAAACATGTCACTGCTGCATCACTTCAAAAGTGCCTTCAGAGGCAAATTCTATTTATGGGAAATTTCTGTAAAGCTTAGCAGAGAGCACAAATCTCTCTTTAGAATTTTAACACTCCATAATTTTTTTTAATAAATAAGCACATGCTATGCTGGAAATAATATACATATCTATGTCAAGGAAATTATATTTCTGTAAAACTGTTTTACTCTTGTTAAATTCTGTAGACTTTTCCATAAAATTATCTGGACTACAAATAGGAGTTCTGTACTGAGGTAATAAATGAAATCTTTAGAAGATTTTCAGACTACTAGCCAAATAGGTAGGTTGCTTCAAATGTAATTCTTCTTTATTTCCCTGGAAGTGGCAACAAGTATAAAGAGCGCAGTAACATTAATTGATAAATTCTTAGTTACAAAACAATATTTTTTAACGCAGTCACTACCATTAGCTATTCATTTTCATCGGTGATTAACAAGAGTCTGCATGTCATGTTCATAAACAGTAGAGGTAACCTGCTGTTTCTATCACTGCTGCTGAAATGCATTACCCATCACCTCACTGTGCTCACATCTCCTGTTTGGGGATTTGACATAGTTGACAAAATGTAATGGAGTATTAAGGAGGTGAGGTTTAATCTCTACTGCTGTACCACCAGTATCCACCTCTGACACTGTGAGCCAACATTAGAAAAAAAAAAAAAAATCATGTTTGCCCAATATTATGGCAGTACCATCATATCTGATAGTCTCAGTAGTTTGTACCACTTAAAAACTTCCAGTTGTACAGAGAAAACCAGTACCTCCGTGACATAGCAACAGTATTGTGACTCATCACATCATTTGAAAAAGTTCTAGCATTCCCATTTTGTCAAGTTGCTTCCACTGATTGATCAGCATCACCTTTACCTTCTCTGAATTGAATTTTTTTAATCCACAGTCTGCCAAGATTGCAGTGATGGGAAAAATTGCTGAATACATTTTCAGTGTGTTTATTCTAGGAGATGGATCTCTATTGATGATTATAAAGTAGAAAGGATAAAAAAAAAAGAGTCTACAGTGTCTGCATAAAAAATTAAAAAAAAAAAAATATTACGTAACAGCAACTGAGGAAATTACTAAGGAACAATGAAAATATACATATACGTCATTTGTTTTCAAAACTCTCTAGTGTAATTTAGAGGAGTTAAAATATATAACAATGCAGTATCTCTCTCTATATACACATGTATTTTTAATTTGATATTCTGGGGCAGAGATACCAAGTTAAAATTAAGTCTTATTTTCAGTCCTTTCAAATTAAATTCTAAGGACTGAAAGAAATTTTTTTTTCTTTTTAATGGCTTATGTTTATCTTATATTATTTGTTCACATTCATTCTGCCTGTTAGGCAGAAAAAATAGGATTTAAAAATTCTGTGTTATGTTCTCCTCGAATGTATGCATCTCCTGAAAGTTTGATTTCTTAAAATGCATTTCCTTTTTTAAGAATTTTTGTCTTATTATTTTGCTGACTGCTGTAAGTTATTATGCACCACAGAGGCATCAAGGTAAGCTTCATGTGACTTCAGGTGACTGCTTTTGCACTCAGGGTACTTGCAACTGCCCTTAATGTAGTACCTGGATTCAGAGATTCCCCATATAAATGCAGTGTCTGTGTTATGCTAAGAAATTCAGCTAAAAGTAACTTTCTGAGTTAGAGCACTTTATCGTCTCATCAGCAGTCAGTACCACAAGAGTACTAAGCTTAGAGTAGATGAAAGCAAAATAGAGGAACAAGGAGGTTTAGGAGAGAAAAGGAGAGCAACGGAAGGAAAAACATGGCACTTAATGTTCTGCAGGAAAGGTAGAGGGCAGTGGCAAAACCTGAGGCTCTGCACTCACGGGGTCTGCTTTCCAGTACTATCTGTGTTACAGATGAGCACGTAATGGTGAGATCAATTTTTATTGACAGTGGAAGAACACAGATGCCTTTTTCTGTCTCTGATATCTGAAGTCCTACAGTCATGCTATAACAGGTACAACTAAGAAATTTATTGAAAGCTCATGTTTCATGATTAAGGAAGAAAATCCATTGGACAAAGAAAAGACACAGCTTAAGCCTGTCACCATTTTCTGTGCAAAATAAGAAAGGCCAATCATGAAGAATGGAGAGGCCATTCATTTAGGAATGTCACAAGAACAGTTAGTAGAACAGGGTAGCAATTAATCAGTGTTGGAGAAGATCATGTCCTATAAAAATATCTTGCAAAACAGTAAATAGCAATTTTTAAAATCTAATATAGAAAGTAATCTAGAAAGTATTATTTCATAAGATAGGGATTATGCATTCTTTTGAGATCATGGAATTTAGTACCAAATAAGAATAATAATAAATTGAGTAATGTATAGATAACTGTTGCATATCAATGCATATAATTCTAATTCTTCAAACTGTCACTAGTATTAAAAGCATAATAACTGCTTGCCTTACATGTGGCAGCTTTCTTAATGTAACTCTATTCTTTTATTTTTTCCAATATCCTGTTAAACTAATGTTTAAATGATAATGTCTTAATATATTCTAAGTTTTGCTTCCTAGCTCCAAAGAATAGGAGAACTGAAGTATGTGGCAAAATCTTCTGCTCAATTTGTTTTACATTTTACATCATGCTGTTTGTACCACATGCTCCGTCAATGCATATCACAAATACTTATAAACATGAGGGGAAACATGGCTTAATTTCCTTAATCTGCAATAACTATGCCTTTGTGAACACACCTTTCTAACCACTTCTCTAACGTTATGTGTCAACTCTCATCCAGTTTCTGAAACTTAATGCCAACTTGGACCATCCTCTGTTCAGGAGTTTTTCACTGTTTCCTTCTCACTATATACCACCCCCTGTGTTTCCAGCTTTCCTTGTGATAACTGCTTCTATCACATTTACTAGTCACAGTATCCTTGGTCAGCCAACTCCAACTTTTCTTTCCTCCCATTGTAATTTATTTTGCATATAAATGCAGTCCCTTTTATTACTCATTCCCAGAATTTCTATGCTTCCACTTTCACCAGACTACATGCCCCAATTTTTTTCTTAACCCAGAGTCTGAATTCATAATCCAAATTTTTACCCTCTTTTCCTCTGTACTAAGAGCACAGGAGAAACAGTCTTTACTATTAAAGAGATTGTTGAAAAACTCCAAGCAATACTCTCCAGTAATTTTAGCTTTCAGTAGATTCTGCCAAATTGCCTTATACATCTGTCCAATATTTGGATGAAATAAAACTCAAATTTCTTACTGAAGTCTTACTGAACAGATGCACATTGTGATGATTTAGATTAGTGATGATTATGAATAGTAACATTGAATAGTAATGGCTTTTTCAGAGATGATAAAGTCTCCACAAGAACAACCAAACCATTAAAACAAAAAGTTGCAAAAGCATTAGGATCTATTTTATCTATTTTTTTCTATGAAAAAATTATCTTATAATTTGAAATAAAAAAAACATAAGCTGAAATTAGAAAAATCAATTAAAAATACTGACAGAGATGCTGTAACTATAACTGTTATTTCAGTTCTATGTAAACTGATCAAAGTCTAACCACTTTCTTCATACCCTTCCCTTCCATAGCAAGTAATCATTTGTTCCTTTTTCATCTTCATGAGTATTTATTGTAAATATTTTAACCCTCTTAACCAATTTATTCCATTACAAATGTTCATTAACTGGCAGTAGGTCTTCAGGTTATAGAAAGAGACATGAAAAACAAACAAACAAACAAACAACAAAAAAAAAAAAATGCCAGAAAGGGGACAACAGTGACAAAGCATCAGAAAGCTCTGACCTTGAATGATGATATATGTCAAGTTAGCAGCCATGGTTTGAATACTTCCCTTCTCAAGAATGTAAGCATTGCTGCAACTTGCAAAGACTATCACCACTGATTTCAATTGGAGATTTAATATTTGCTTTAGATGCTTTAGGATTCAGTTAAAGCTAAGACTATCAAAAATACACACTATGTTTTGTTTATTATAGGAATTTTCTGCATTCTAAGTGTGACCTACGTCAATATGACCCCTAAACTATATTTCTTTACAATTTGAGTACAGATAGAAAATTACTGGTTTCCTGGCTTAAGAACCTGTTGGATTTTTATGAAATACAGGTAAGTAAAGTTCAAGTTTCCCCATCAAATCTGATCTAAAATGTCACCATTTTTCCATCTTGAATACCTCTTTGTTTTTCTATTTCACATAACAGGCAATTCTAAAAGTAAGAAAAAATAGGTGTTTTTTTTTTTCCCCCCCATTATCTTAAAAAGAAAAAAAAACAAACAAACACTTCCACTTAGATGAGTGCTATCAGGGATTTCTAAATATGACAGTAGTTCAGTGAAGACATTTGAAAGCTTATGTAGTATCAGTACATACAACGCCTATCAGTCTAAGTTAAATAACTTGCAAAATGCTAATTCTGAACCAAAGGACAATCAGGAAACAAAATTCTTTTCTTAACAGACTTCATATCTATCAAGTGAAACACAAATTGATATTCCAAGAAGCACGTCTTCAAAATGGTGTTCAGGGAGTTACACAAACAAATCCTTTTGATGTAAACGTGACTTGAGCACATAACTTCCCAAGAGAGATCTTTGAAAGATACTCTCATAATCTCTAAATGTATTTGAGTCAAAAGGAGACCCCAGAAGGATATGATGTACTTTTTTGTTACATTAATTAAATACTTTTAGTTCTAGCAATTTGTTTTAACTACTAGTCTACCAAAAGAAAGAAAAATATAGAAAGAATAAGGAAAGGAAACAGTTGTTTCAGTGAAGACAAAGGAAAAATATTTCAGAACTGTCTGAAAAGTTGATGAGCTTTATGTAACTAGTCTTGAAATATATTTTATTATGACAAGGTAGCACAAGCTCTTTTTGCTCAGTACAAATAAATCTTAGATTTTCCTTTAAATAAATGCTTTATAAAGAGGCTATATAAAATACCAGATTTACATGTCATGAAAAAGTTAATTTGGTTTTATTCTGTATATTTCAGGATGCAGAACATCTTATTATTCAATTATTAATGGAGATTCTAGAGCTTTTGGATCTTTGTATTTCATCTTGCGTATTGCAAAATGGGAGATTTGCTATGTCTTCAGTTCCAGGATACTGTTTATAAATAAATTTAATTAAATATAAATAAACATTTATGAAGAGACCAAGGAAGTGATTCCATACACCAGAAAAAAAAAAAAAAAAAAAAAAAGGATGAGATTTTATTAAAGAGTTTCAAAATAAGTATCAAATAGGAATGATTTGTACTCAGGTCTGTTCTCAGACTAAATAAATTAGAACAAGAAAATGTAAGATCCATCACAGACATGACTTTTTCAAGATAGCGGAGTAAGCCACAATTAGAGACTGTGAGAAAACACATGAAATGACTAGTTTGGTGGATGAGTAGGAAGCAGTGGATATTGTTTGTTTGTTTGTGAGGCTTTCAGCACTGTAACCTAAAACAACCTCAGAGACAAGCTGATTAGATACAGGTTAGATAAAACAGTGAGGTGGATTGAAAAGTGGCTACTGCGCTGTGAAGCTCAGATTGTTGGGACTGGAACCACAAAGTTCAGTTGGAGATGATTAAGAAACTGGAACACCACTCTCATGAAGTGAGACTAAGTGAGCTGGGAGTGCTCAGCTTGGAGGAGACTTGGAAGGAATCTCATCTATGTCCATAAAGGATGCAAAGGAGGGTGTAAAGAAGGTAGAGCCAGGCTCTTTTCACTGATGCTCAATCCCTGTACAAAAGGAAATGAACAGAAACTGGAAGACATGAAGTTTCCTGTGAACATGAGTAAACACTTCTGTAGTGTGCAGGTGGCAGAACAGTACTGGCACAGTTTGCCCAGGAGCTGTGAGTATCTACCTTGGAGATGTTCAGAAGCCACTTGAAAATGGACCTGGGCCCCTGCTCTAATTGTTCCTCTTCAAGCAAGTGTTGGCCTCGATGACAAGAGGTCCCTGCCAATCTTAATCATTCTAGTACTGTGAAAAATTTTTGTATTTGGAAAATAATGTATTCATTTTTCTTTATCATTATGCGTCGTTATGCTACAAGCAATCCTGCACAGATGTAGCACTCTGTTTTTCGTTTGGTTGGGGTTTTTTTGCTTGTTTGTTTGCTTTTTTTCTGATATGCTAAATGGTATACCCATCATAAGATCTTACTGATCTAAGAAGATGAGATAGTGAGAGCTTATTGCTCCTTACAAATGAAGCGTAGTAGTAGCTGTACTTATTCTGGAAGAAATGGATAAATGTAAGGCTCTGCCATTTAATCTGAACAAACTTGGGTGTTTGTTTCATTATGGAGAATTTGGAAATACCTTAATAAACTCAATTATCTGTTATTTTAAATTAATTCAATCCGACTCTAATCAAATACAGTACATTAGATGAATTTTATATAGGCTAGTTGAATAATTATTTTTAGTGTGATTCATCTTCAGAATCAGAGATGACATTCAGTAGACCACAGCATAAATTGCAGTTGGCCTGGAATTTAATACAGTAAAACAAAGTTTCTCAATGGACGAGATAAAGTAAAGTGAATGATGACATTTTTATCTGTTGTATGTTCAATTCCTATTTATGTTATCTACAGTCTTGCAGAATATTTATGAAATATCAGGTAGGCTAATAAAATAAAGCTTTGGAGATCAAGAGTAAAATAAATAAATAATTTAAAATTGCTATGCTTCATTGTTTCTGTGATTGAATTTTCTCACTTGAAATGTCAGAAGACAAAACCATTTTCCTTATTTAGAACGTGCATTACTTAATTAAATTTATTCTACATTGTAAAATTGAAACGCACAATTTTTGTCTTGCTGGAAATTGTGTTTGGACTATAAGCAAGATAGAAAATATTGTAATTTTGTGACAAGTTTATAAGAACTAATGCTTTTCTGTCTTAATGAACTGCTGTTTTGGAATCCTCCACCCCACTTTTCACTGGAAAGTATGAAAAATAGTTTCACTGTTACTGCGAGCAAAGAATGTGCATAGACCCATTACACATATGTTTGAGTTCCTGAATATATTAAAATGCATTGAAAAGCATTTAGAACTGTATCTGAGATTCTGTGTCAAAGAATATCAGGGAAATACTGTGAATGAAGTTTTTAAACAGGAACGGTCTTATTTAATACTATATCCTTTTTTTTTTCTTTCTTTCTGAAACAATATAGAATGATAGATACAACATGGCATGTATAGGGTGGCGTGCTTGTAACTTATCATCTTAGTTCTTGTCATTCATTTTACCATATCAAACAAAACAAAATGTAGTAATAACTAGTAGTGACTGATGTGGCTCTTTATACAATATCACAGTTGTTTTAAAGAAGATTAAGTAGCTTTTTAAAAATTATTTAGAAGATGGCTGTAATATATTACTTAACAAAAATGTTTTCGTTATTTTTAAGCTTGGGTTTTAAATCAGCTAGAGAGAAACTGCATTTTCAGTGGAGTTGCTGTAGGTTGGAAACTACTTTTTTAGTATTACGCTTCCTGAGATAAGAAAAATTAAGTGGTAGACAATATCCAGTAGCTGAGCTAAGAGGTATTCTTCCATTCTTTCAAATTTGTATTGAGTTGCTGAAAGGCATAGTAATCTATGCTTATCAAGCCACTTTCTGTTGCTTCACAAGTTGCCATATTTCACACTGAAAAACAGTACATTCAATTGCAGTGGTTCTGTAGGTAAAAAGATATTATTTCTTCCACTGAAAATCAGCAACTATTTCTCTAGACTACCTCTTTTTCTGAAATGTTAGTAAATAATCTTGTCCAAATTATTAACTTAATATTTTATTTACTATTTTATTTACTTTTTATCATAAAAATTATTCTCGTAGATAATTTTTCCAGTGCTTTCCTTTTCATTTTCATGTGCTTAACTACACTGGAAGCATTTAAATATTGCAAACACTGCTCTTTAATTGTAACTTTCTTTTTTTTAATTAATCAATAATTTGCAATAAAGGAAAAAAATTATATATTCTTGAAAAAATTCTAAATTTGAGCACGTATATTACTGTTTCAGACTAGATTGTGATAGACCTTTGAGGGGCTTATAATCATTATTTTTCTTCTATTGTTTCTTCTATTATTTACAGTTTAATATATTTTCTTTGCAATTCATATATTTATTTTTATATTATTAAAAATAAATCTGCATTTATGACAAATTTAGATAGAATTGTTGCTGCCCAAAAGGCCAACAATAAAAATGATGACGAAGTTCTACTGTGCACATTTTAGGATTAATGGGGAAATTATATGAAATTCGTAGGTGAGTAACTTTAATTAGATTTTCTCATTTTTCCAAACATCAAGATAGCATGCTTCTCTGTATTCATGTATGTTTTCACCCTGTCATGTCTCTAGAAAGCTAAAGAAAGTGTACTCTCTGTCTCTAACTTTTCTTTTTCTCACGTTTACACAATGCTTCTAAAACATATTACATTAATTCACAGAGATTTTTTTCTCTTAGGGAACGGACAAGATGAAAAGCTATCCATATCTTGCGGATATTCGTCAGACTGCCTCTACAAATAAGTCCAACAGTGTTGAAACTGGTGTAAATAATTACATTTTGATATAAGCACGTCAATATATTGGGAATGCTCACATGGCCAATGAAATGAATGGTACATAATATTTGACCACCAAGTTTCAGATCCTGGTGACTGGATGTTCCTTCTACTCTTCTCTTTGCCAGTTTATAACTAACTGGGTATATATATTGGAAGCATTTCCAGTCTTGATGCTTTCTCTAATAACAAATATATCAACACTCACCAATGTGAATGGTACTGTGAAAACACATTACAGAACTACAGTAGATGCTATGTGCAATACAATTATGTTTGTATCTAATTTGTAGAATTACTTAAACGTCAGTCCTTCTTAAAAAAACAAAACATTATTTGTTGCGAGACAAGAAAAAAAATCTTTAGTAGAATTTAAAATAGAAGCACAAGTCAAAAAGGAGGAGGGTGACATTTGTGAATATAAACTCTTTAATCTATCCCACTTTAGGCACCTATAACCTATTTCTGTGCATGTCTAATGCCTTGTATTTCCTTGAAAGTTCCAACTATTCCACATTTTTAGGTTCCAAGGCTGATGAGGTGGCAAACCTGTGGTAAGCTTTAAAAAATATGTTTTCGACACTTCGATCATTGCTGTCATGCCTGTATAATCCAATTAAATGTTCAGGAAAAGGGTTGCACTTAATCATGCTTCCAGAACAATGGGATTTCCAGTCTTAGTTTCTACTTGTCGACAATGCTGTAATAAAATTATTAAGAGGGGCAGAACACTTAAGTAATGCTGATGACCTGGCTTTTATGCCCTCTGTGAGGGGTCTGTATAATTATTCATCTTTGTGGCTTGATTAAGTGTATCTTCCAGTTAGCTGAGGAATAGAAGAACAGATGAGGCATGTTAATAAATAAGTAAACAAACAAACAAACAAAAGGCCATTCCCCAAGTCACAGAAACAACTAGACCTTAAGAAGTGACTTTGAAGAGTCTAATACTGCTGTCATATTTATTTTTGCTTGTGACTTCAATGACCATTCAAATTGATAACCATCATCTAAGAGGAACATTTTTTTGACAAATCTGACTGCAAATATTCTAAGTAGTAGTCATTATTCAGTGGAATATACTTTTCCCAGTATGTTAACATTGAACTAGCACCGAAGTTCAAGGGGAGGAAAACATGTTGCTGATAGAAGAAACTTCACATAGATTAAATTGTAAAATTTGTTCTCCTGCACTCCTTGGGAAGTTAATTTTTCTTTATCACTAAAAGAAACATGCATAGTCTGCCCAAACCAAAGTTCAGTTTTCATAATTTACACTGCTGTTTCTTTAAAACAGTAGGAAGCATTTCCTTACATTGTCAAATCATATTTATCTTTCATCACAGAACAGTGGGGGTTAAAATACAGGGTAAATTGGCTGGAATTGGAATTATCACATCTTTCTTCTGTTTTATTAAGGAGAAAGGATTCTCTATAGATTTAAATTGTTTGTTTGTTTGTTTTGAGGAAGATTTAACAAAGTATAATGATCAGAGTTTGGAATAACAAGCTTATTATTAGAAGGAATCATATATTAGTGAATTACAGCTTTTGATCTGAATATGATAAAAAAACTTTGTTTGTTTGTTTGTTTTTAGTTGAATAAGAAATTTCTGTGAACAGTGCCTGGGTAATGACTGTGGAATCAGTACTGTTGCATTTTAAAAAAAAATCATGATAATATGCAATGGTAGTTAAGGGAAATAAGAGGGCCTGAAAAATGAAAAAGATAAAATGATTCACTTTGTGTGCTAGACTGTGAAAGTGAAATTTAATTATATCAATTTTCTTTTAATCTTTAGATTCTAGTGATAAGTATATTACTGCTGATTCTGAAGGGCTTATTTTTTTCTTCAGTTCAGATGTCTTTAAACATAATCATGAAAACTGATCTTAGAGATTTTAAAGCAAAAAAGCACATAAAGGGGCATTCTTGATTTATGAATGAAATGATAAATTAAAAATATGTAGTATTCAGAGCAGCTTTTCTTTTTCTTCTGTAGCATGACTTACCCTCCTGTAAAGAGGGACTTACAGTTCACAGGACTGATTTGTTAGCATGCTATATTTTCATTAAACAAATTTTAACTATGTAGGTCAGATTGAAAATAATGCCACCTTTTAATTTCCGTGGAAACTACAACAAATACAAAGAGTACAGTATCATTATTTGATAGAGCAAATTTTCAGCTACAAAACACTGTTTTTCAACATAGTCATTACTATTAGCTATACTTTTTTCCAGCAGTGAACAAGAGCCTGAATGTTAAGCTTGTATAAATGTGTACCAATGGGAGTGACCCACTGTTGCTGTTGCCACTGCAGAAAGGCACCACTCACTGGCAGGGCTCACTCTACTCCTTGGTCTCCATAAACATTCATTAAGCTTTGATGAAGCTCTTCATTTGCAAGAATGGTAATTAGAAAATTTGCCATTTACTTCAATAGAAAAAAGTTTCATATAAATTTTTGTACTGAAAGTTCATTTGAATGCAGAAGCCAATGGCTGTATGCAAAACTATGTTGGAACCTCCACAGAAGAAAATTCAGCCTATATGTGTCCAAAGCAATAAATGTATTTTCATTTTTACCTGGTGGCCAATGTGATTATGGTTCCATTGTGGAGTCATTCTTGTTTGATAGGCAGAGTAGATCTGTGAAGAACTTGATCTTAGAAACAAAGGACTCAATACGTATAAATATTTGTATTGTGTGAAGACTTTCACCATAATGAATATAAAAAAACTATGCACATGGAAACCAATTAAATTTTTTATTATCTTACCTAAGTCCTATTAGTTTCTCATGGAAGAAATAAATATGTGACTCTGGAAAGAAATAATTGTTAGGAATACTTAAATTTGAAATGAAAAAAATATGGTTATGTTTTTGGGTAACAGAAGCAACTAGCACGTTGACTTCAAATGTGTATTTAAGAAGATAATTGTTTATGATAAAGCTCATTATGAGGCTGTTGTGCAGTGAGATTGTGTTCATATCATCCAGAACTAAAAAATTACACAATTTTTATTGCTGAGCATAATGTGATATGCCATAGAATACTTCTTTGGTCAGTTTAGGACAGTCATCATTGTAATGCCATCCTCAAATTCTGTATTGTTTTTCAGTAATGTGTCACTAGTTTTGTCACAGATGCTACAGAAGCTGTATATACTATAAAACCAGCAACTACAAAATTTTACTACTAGGAACTAAAAGAATTGTAATATCACTTAATGAGGCCAAGAAATCACGAGAAGAAATGATTTTAAACAGGAGCTAAGTATTATCTGCTGATATCAGTGGTTGAATCACAAAAGTAAAGAAAAGTGGAACGGCAGTATATAACTTTGAGTTAAAGAACAAAAGTAATATGTATATAAAGATAAAATTTTCCTTATAAAATGAGGTGATATGCACTAATTTAAGCACATGTAAATATGAGCTACTCATATATTTAAGTCTATCAGAAAATACGAAGGGAAAATAATGCGATGGACATGCCACATGCTTTTTGTTTATGTCTCTGGTTTAATTATTAAATTGAGTATTTCCTGGTAGGAGATATATTTTCTGGATATTTAGAAGAATGTTTAACAGACAAACGTTCTAAGTGTGGAATGATTTAACTTGGTTCTGTTACCTGTTTAAATATAGTAAAACAATGTTTGAAAAATTTAGTATCAAAAGTAATCCTATAAACCTACTTCAATATAAAACTTAAATGTTTTCCAGTTTATGTCCTTAGAGTATCTTTGAATAAAAGCTAGTTTGTATATCAACTGAATCAACCATCTCGAGTTGTGATATTTCATGGACCGATTAGTTTTTTTACCATACAACTGCTGTTAAATATGCCAGTCATTGTAAAATACGAAAGAAAATACATAAGGGACATTAGCATATTTCTCAGAATAAATAGAAATATACTGTATTTTAAATTTCTGCAGGAGATGTACTATACAAACTCAGTGGTGAATCAAGTGATTTCCTGATCTTTACAGAGTCACAGAATCACAGAATGGCCAGGGTTGGAAGGGACCTCAAGGATCATCAAGCTCCAACCCCCATGCCACAGACAGGGTCACCAACCTCCTCATTTAATACTAGACCAGGCTGCCCAGGGCCCCATCCAATCTGGCCTTGAACACCTCTAGGGACAGCACATCCACAACCTCTCTTGACAGCTTGTTCCAGAACCTCACCACTCTCACAGTAAAGAACTTCCCCTTGACATTCAACCTAAATCTTTCCTCCCTCAACTCAAAACCATTTCCCCTTGTCCTGCCGGTCCCAAGACAGACTCCTGGGGGACACCGCTCATTACCGGCCTCCACCTGCACATAGAGACATTGATCACCTCCTTCTGTCTGCAGCCTTTTAACCAATTTCTTATCCGTCGAGTGGTCCACCCATTAAATCCATATCCCTCCAATTTGGAGATAAGGATGTGGTGGGAGACGATGTCAGAGGTCTTGCTCAAGTCCAGGTAAATGACATCGGTCGCCTTTCCCTTGTCCACCAATGCCATCACTCCATCATAGAAGGCCACCAGATTGGTCAAACATGACCTTCCCCTGGTGAAGCCATGCTGGCTGTCTCGGATCACAAGCTCATTCCTCATGTGATCAAGCATGTTGTCCAGGAGGTTCTGTTCCATGATCTTCCCAGGCAGAAGTGAGACTCACCGTCTCACCTCTTCTCACAGAGATGAGACTCACCATCCCATAGTTTCCCAGGTCCTCCTTTCTCCCTTGTAAATGGGACTGATGTGACAAAAAAAAAAAACAACCTAAACATCTGTTTTCTAATTATTTATAACTAAAAAATCTATTTTGAGAATTAAAAAAAATCTGAACATATGTTGAGTTCAAAGTAAGATTGTCCTTCATTATTGAACCAGTAGATTAACCAGCTGTTAATGTTCACATTCTCTGAACCTTTCACATTTTTTATAGCAATATTTTCATGACATAAGTTTTGGAGGAATGATATTTTGGTTGGAATGTTTTAAGCAGTAAATTCATTTACTGCTCAAGAGCATTTGAATGTTCTTAAAAATATTTATATCACATATTTTCTGCCTCTGTATCTCACATAACATACAAAAATTTAGAGCAATATAATACCAAATGTTTACTTAGTTAGCTCCAAACCAAAGACTATAAATCCAGACAAAAAAAAAAAAATGTTTAGAAAACTTATGTTAAAAAGAAGTAGACAAGTTCATCAAGGAACTAGTTGGATTTGTACCCTCGAAAGACATGCTTTTAGTTAGAATTAAGGCACTATGCTATTGGTTTAAGTTGGTAATTAAAAACATTGTTTCTTTTTTTTTATCCCTGATGTCCCATAAGTGAAAAGTGTAAGACGCTATGCTTGGCAACCTCCAGGTCTGAAGGAATGATCTAAAAGTTCAATTAAAGACGTTAACCACCAGTCATCATCCACTAAGGATTCAATGCAGCTGGAAATGTGCATAGTCATTTATATGCTATACTGACATGCAGTATATCCAGTGAGTTCTCATATGGGCAAGTTTAAATCATGAATTTGTTTTGCATTAATATTTAGTGACAGGTTCATGATTTTATAAGACCATTATCAAATCAGTGTGGGGAAATTCAGTTCTGATATATCTGTACATTACATTCATGCATTCGTCTGAAAGATTTCATACAATCAGTTTCAAAATTGGATTATGCTTCTATAGACTTGCATTTCATTTTGTTTTGAGCAAGATGTTTCATTCTATCACTCAGTCCTCTAAGTTCCCACTATAAGAAATAATAAATAATGCTTTCTTTTTTTATTTGCTCATTTTCATTTTTAATTTCAAAGCACACTGTCATCTTTCATTCCATCATTTCTTTCTGGAGCTGAGGAATCCTAGTTTTCCATAAATGGAAAGCATTCTATGCAGCTGAAAATCCTTGCCAGTTTTCTGTTATCTCTTGTACATTCTGAAGTGGTACTAAAGCTTTAGACAATGACTTGTGTTCTTTTCCATATCTTGCCTAACAATCCTGCAATTCTACATCTTTTAGCCAACGGAGCAGATTCTTTTTATAAGAGCTTCCAATATCTTTTTTCAGAGTGCAGATATGTAAATTCAGGTTATTGCTGAAGAACTTAACTTTTTGTTTATTTACTCTTATATATATATGCTTTTCAGTTTATTGATTTTTATTTGCTTCTGTGTATCTTCTTCTGAATATACCTGTGATGAAGTTCACCTTATATTTCATGCCTGTCATTCAAAAACATAGTATCTTGGTTCAACTATCTTTGTTGTCATCTTTCACTTTTGACAACTGTCGATAATTTGTATTCTCAGAAAAATTCCCATATTACTGCTTGTGCTTTTTTTCCAGATTATGCAGTTAGGAATGCATTGTGCATAATGGATCCCAACACAGACTTCTATCCAATCCCATTAGTAGTCTCTCTTTTTTTAGGAAATTCACTATTTATTCTTTCTACCCATGTTACATATATTCATTACTTACATTCTGCCAACAGTGGAGAACTTCCATTTTATCTCAGATATACAAAGTGATTCTTTAAGGTGCCTGAAACAGAAGTATGCTTCACCATTTTCATTTGTGGCTTACCTTCTCATTTCATACCTCAAGGTCTGAAACAGATTTTGAAGCTGGCCTTTTAAATTTGATCTTTATATTTATTCTATAGACTTATCAGTTCTAAAGGTGTTATTCTATGTGCATTCCATTTCTGATTATCATATACTTTTCTGCTTTTCCTGCTGAAATTTTCCTTTCCTAGGGTTTCCTAACTCTTTCTCAAATAATTTTTTTAAAAGTTTTGTTTTGACAGCAAATTTAATAGTAACTGGGAGCAATGAAAGTAAATATTCAGGTTGATGATATTACATATTAGAATATAGTACTTTGTTGTAACAAAATTTTAGTTTCCAGCTTAACCTTTTTTATTCTCAAATATTTTCTCTTCAGGGAAAAAATATTCCTTAGAGTGATACAGCAAAGAAGAGCTTTCACAAATAAATGATTTTAATTGTTTAGATTAAAAAGAAGAAAAAAAAAAAAAAAGACATTAGAGGATTTCTTTCACCTATTTATTTCAATGTTTCTTTCAACCAGTCATCCACTTGACATCAACAATTGTTCATCAACAATGAACAGGGACACATACATCTAGAACAGGTTGCTCAGTGCCTGATGGGACTGATGTGCTTTTTTATTATTAAAAATATTTTATTTAATTTAATTGAGTAAGAAGAAAAACACAAGCAGAAAAAGGGAATAGAAAGAGAAAGGGGAAGGGAAAGGCTAATGTTGAAGTTCATTATTTATTCAAAGGATAAACTATCTGACTTTTTGTATTTTGAAGTACTGTTTTAATTGCAAACTCTTGCTTATTCCTCCATCGTAAAGATAAATTCAGTTTGTCTTCTCTTCAGAAACTCTTTATCATAACAAGAGAAGGAAAAAAAGTATTGGAGGAAAGTAAGCATTCCTTTTTGTCTTTATGTACAAATTTGCTGTGAGAGCTATAGCTCACCAATGTACTTGCTTGGCACCCCCACTCATGATAGTGAGCTCATGATGGTCAGCCACGAACCTATGCTTGTCTCTTCCCCATACCATCCCAGCTGTTTCTATATGCCCTCCATACTGAGAAATTAAGAAACAGCAAATTCACCTTTCACAACTTGACTCAAACAGGATACCAATTACCTATTCTTGCATCTGTGGGGAGCATTATTCCCTTTTCTTAGAAAACATCAGAGAAAATGACTTGTTCAGAAAAAGGGACACCCATGTAGATATTCTGTAGGGAACTGATAGATCCAGCACCCATTCAAAGATCAGATTTGTAGCTAATCAATTCAGGAATCAATTCAGGAATATAGTCACATCATGCAGGAAGAATCCTGAATGAGAAGATAATTTCAGAGCTATTACTATGAATCACACTGTCACCTCAGTGTAGGAATTGTCAATCTAGTGCTGCTCTCAGTGTAAAAAAAAAAAAAAAAAAAAAAAAAAAAAAAAGTGGACTATGTTAATCTGGGAAAAAATATCCTTCTCATTACATTATTTTCATGTATATCGTAGACCAATAGGTGCCACCATTGCACTGTGGTTGTCACAGAAATTCTGAAAGAATAAATAAGAGGAACTGTTTTGTTTTATAGTCCAAAAATGCTTTCTCATGGGGAGGGGGAGTGGGAAACAGGTTTGTTGTTTTTTGCTTTGGAAAAAGCAATTCTGGGCATGTAAGTTGGTTGTTGGATTTCTTATTCTTTTTTGTTGTTGTTGCTGTTTCCTTTCACTTCTTTTTATTTTTATCCTGATTCATTCTAGCCAGAATGTTGCAACCTTAACATTTCTTTGTAATTGTTCAAAGCCTTTGATCACAAGTATCCAAATGAATTAAGCTTTAGTAAATTATGTGGATATGCCTTTGTGTCATTTTATTGCTGAGCAAACAAAACCACAAAATGACTTCATCTGATTAATTGCTCATTTCTTTGGTGACCTAAATAGGACTGATCTGATGCTTTTTTATTGGATTTTTATATATGCAAATCTCATGCCATATACATATACAGTTGTAAGTTACAGAGTACTGTGGAAAATTCTGTTGAGAACAGAATTTGTCAGTATTGGTATTCCTTTGTTCCTAACATGATGAATGAAAATATGCCTTTTGGTTGTATTTATAACTTTTACACATACTTTAGGATATGTTTCAAAATCTCCCTGTATTACTGCTCACTAGGTAAAAAATGAAGATAACAGCACTTTTCTCAGGTATTCCAGAACTTAATTATTGACTTATTTAGATGAATTTAGAGTACAAAGATGGTTATTTGTTTAGTTGTAGGCAACTATAGTACTACGTAACTGAGAAATGGCAGGTACACAGATAATTACAAAGATGATAATAAGGAAAGTTTCCTATACTGACTGATTACTTCTCTGAATCCCAATTTACAAGTAGTTTAAGAGTATCGTAGATGAGAAGAAATATCTATTTCAGTATCTCTTCATATCATGCAGCTGAGACTTCTAAATGAGTCAGCAAATACTGAAAGCTTTTTTTCTTTGCAATTGAGATGGATGCAGAAAATGTGATAAAGAACCTTCAATTTACAGAAGTTATCAAATCTTTAACTGGCAGTAAATCAATACCAGTATGACCTGGATTACACTAAACTACATAGAGATAAAAGACTTGCCCTAGTTTCTTCACTTATTTGCTCTTATCTGCATGGCTATATTTTATTTGGTTTGTTTTGCTTAATCCTGTAATGTGTCTCTAATGTATTAGTTACAATTTCCACTCAGTCACTTTCCTATTGCACAGGTGTCAAGAGAGCATAATTCCTTCCTATTAAAATCCCCTGGTTTTCCATCACTTCCCATAAAACCACTGGAGGGGGAAGAGTGTAAGATCTATAATATGTCATGTCTTAGTGAATTGGGTTTATTGTGGTGAGGAGCAGTAAGGGAGACCATATGTCATGCCTAGTTGGCTGAGAGCAACCCAGAACCAGGTCCTGCATAGCCAGATCAGTGTAGCAACACGTCTAGGTCACTGTGTCTAATTTAATAAATAGAAATTGTCAAACAAAATACATTTCTGATGATATAGATAAAATGTCTGCCATAAGCTCATGCATGTGATTCTGTGTGTTATTTTTTTTTTTTTTTTTTTTTTTTTTTTCCCCTGCAGAAAGCCATTAGGAAATATCTATAACTGTAAACTAATTAGGTTGAGGGACTTTGCTGAAACACCGTTACTATTATCACTTGTTAGACAAGAAATTGGCTTTGGTTGGGCCTTTGACAGCAGCACTTTTCAAGAAAGTCCCTGCCTGCAGCCTGAGGGAGGGTTCAGAAGGAGGGCACTGAACCAGGGGCTGAGGGATCCAAATCAAAGGGAAGGAAACCTAAAATATTTCAGCACTGACAGTCAGGCTCCTGACAAAACATCTCAGTGCCACTGATATTTTTGTGTTTCACATAAAATATCTCATAAAGCACAAACTTGCCATTGTTTCTGCCATTTAACATTTTCACTAGAAGTATTTGTAATTTGAGCTTTTCATAGCTGAGATTTCAGAATCTGCAACTGCCTGACAGCTCCTACATCAGGAAAAGTAAGGGCAAATAATTAGTAAAAGCTAGAAAAGACCATCACTGATGCAATACTGCCCTGGGTGTGAACCAGGGAGATGATTTCATGTGCTAGGCTGTGGGTTCCCTGTGTAGCTGATTAGGTGTTTAACCCCAAGAGATGGGAGATGAAGAAAGATCCTGAGCATACCATAATACGTATTCTGGTCTGAGTTCCAGTTTGAGCTCTGGCCTTGCACATCAGTTCCACCACTTTCATACTATCCTTTTTGCCCAAACTTTTGGTTTTGGCTTGTGTTCAAACAGGCATTTAGTTTTTTAAAACATCAATGTTTATTCTAAGTGTTACAGGAGCTGCTTTTTCTTCAGCAGCTGAATGATTTTCCTGTAGATTGCAGCAGCATTTTGTGAAAGAGTGATAATGAAAAATCTACAGCATAATCTAAGTCTTATTAGACTCAGCTACAGTAAAAAACAAATGCAAAAAAATCCCCAAAATTTTGTTAATTTCACTAAATGTTATGGAAAACCACACAGAAGCCTTTCAGTATATCTAGTTAAAGTACTCTTAAAATATGTTGCTAGAAGTGGTATTTTGCATTAATTATTATCGAGGTTGATTTTTAAAGAAAAAATGTTAAATATAAATAGCTGCTAAAGCAGATCCCCTGAAAACAAAAGGAGACATGAGAAAAAAAATCTGAAAAAAATGAAGTATGGATTTTTATTGCTCTTGGGCAGTTGTTTTGCACAATTATTTGACCTATTATTGAATAAAATCATTCTTCTAGTAAAAAAGCTGCCATCAGGTGTTCTGTATTCATCATATATCATATATCATATATCATCAGGTTTTCTGTATTTGCCCTTTCTTCTTCAAGACTGTGATTACAAATATTTTAAAATTCGTCCTTCCTACATTTATCAACATTTTAAAGAAAAATACTGGATTATATTATTAAAAGGATTTTCTATTGTACTTTGAAAGTCTATTTTTTTTCCCTATAGAATTATTGAAAATACTTGTCAACATTTTTTTTTTTGTTTCTTTTTTCAGGGAAAAGTAGATTTTTTTTTTTGTTCTTGCTGTTTCTTCTTTTCTTATACTCTCAGCCAGTCATTAGCCTAAGTTCAAAACTCTTTTTGGCTCTACTGTTAGCATACAGCTGTATTAAAGCACAGCAGAATGTTCTGGCAATCAGAGTCTTCTGCTAACAGGCTGTTGAGAGTAACAGTTCCCAAAGGCTCATGTGTTCATGTAGAAACTTCCAAACTCTTTCAGAAAGAGCTCATTTCATGCTATATTTCAAAGCTGCAATAAATACCACAATAAATATTCACTGAACTTTAGCAAAAAAAAAAAAAAAAAAAAAAAAAAAAGATGCTAACATTCACATGTAGCAAACATTTTAAATTTACATTTTCACTAACAAAGCTTGTTGAAAGTTTTCTTCTTTCTGTTCCAGTTTTTACTCTAGGTTGCTGATACAGCAGCTGCTGTTCTTCCTGTGAAGACACTTTCATTTCCACATCGGGTGCATAGTTCTTTACAGTCATAAGGCAATGCAAAAAGAGCTAATTTTATTTTCTTTCTCTTTTTCTGATTATTCTTTCTGAGTGATGCAATTATTGTAAAAGGCTGTATCTTACGCCAGATATTATATTGGAAGCAACATGTCATCAGTAATGACCTTGTTAAGCATTTTATATAGAGATTTCCCTTATGGAGTCACCTCATAATAGGTGTAACAAAATTTTAAATAAGCAATGGTCCTAGAAATAAATAATTAACCTATATCCACTGTTTACTATTTAAAAGAGGACACCATGGTCAGTATTGGAAAATGTTACTAGTGATTAAAAATTAAGACTTTATATATTAAGGTAAGATTTCAAGATTTTTATTATTTCAAGATTCAAGATTTTTATTATTCTTAGGATTTTAGATTTTTATGACCCTCACATACTGTATTAACTGGGCTTAGAGAGACAGAGAAATATGGTTTGTTTGGGGCAAATATTAAATAATCAGAGAATCATAAAAAAAAAAAAAAAAAAAAAAGTACTATAAAGAACAAAGATCTTATATTTAGATATATTTTCTTTCATTTCTCAAAATATTTTTGCCATGGAATTAGCTAAATAAAACTAACGACACTCCAGATATTCCTCCGTAAGTACACTTTGCAGATGCTGTGGAAACAACAGAACAGTGACAGCAAATTAACAATTCTTCAGTGAGCTGTTGCCTAGTCTAGCTGAGATGCAGCGTTCCTCAAACCTTTTACTCAATCAGTTCATGAGTCAGAAAGAGTACAGGTGGCATTTTTCATGGCTAGTACTGTGTATGCATCAGCATACACTCTGGGAAATACACTCGGGCATGTGCTCAGACATCTCAGAACAATCTGTTTAGAGCAAATAAAATCAAGGCAAAATAGTTTAATGGTGTCTTTTGGTTGTAAATAAAAGAAATGGTTTAATAAATTCTAATATGTGTAAACTGTATTTTCCTACATTACAAAAACAAAAAAACAAAAAAACAAAAAACCAACTTTCTCACTGAGAATGCATCCCTCATCCCTCCCAGATTTTAAGTACATAATTAGAGTGAAAATAATTACAGAATATTCTTTATGCCAACAGTTCCAGTTAGCAAATTACCCTCATAAATGATGACTTCTTGTAGGGTCTTCATGACCAGTCTAACAATTTTGTGTCCAAGAAAATGTAATAAAACATAATAAACATAATAAAACATGGAGTACGTTCACATCCTTGGTGAATTTGACATCAGTTATCATTTCTTGAAAGCTTTAGAGCCTTATTTACTCTAGTACTCTCTGAAGATGTATTATTCTGTATTCTCAGTGTTAGAAGGACTGAAAAGGGAAAGAGAGAATAAACGAAGTTTCTCGACACAGAATTATTATTTCATCAGTTCATTATCTCATGTAAGATGATTAAATGTTCTTCCTTTTGGGGAGTAAAGAGTGCATCATACTTTCTTCTAGGGTAGCTCTCATTGCTGTTTGAGGTATGAGGAGGAACTGGTTCCCTCATTTGAACCTGTTCCTGCAAATTCAGGTTATTTAGAATTGATTTACACACTATATGACAAGCAGAGAGTGAGGCAGCTGTCCTCACATTGTGCATTCCTTGTCCCAAGTCCCAAAACCTAAGAAAGGTTATATCTGCTCTGCAAGGAGTCTTTCTGAGAAAAAGCTATGCATTTCAGAGTTTCTTGTGTTTTCTCAAACAAGAAGTAATAAAGCTTATCTCTGCTTTGTTCCCTTGAACTCTCTGCCAAAGACACATCTTTTCATTGGGTTCATGAAGCTTCTTACTGTAGTTTACAAGTACATAAGAAATATTATATCAAGTAGTAGCTCTGTTACAAAAAGAAGAGCAATAATTAAGTTGTTGGTTTTTTTTTTTCCTAAAAAAAATATAGAAATGGAATGCTGATCTGAAGACTTCCTGAAGAGATTCTGTCTAATGAGCTCTTGCTTTGATATTCTCTCCTGTGTCCCAGGCTAAGTATAGACCATGGAATTAATAAGCAACTGAGTGAAATTCATGAGAAACATAGGTTTCTGAATCTGTACTATAACAGGACTGTATAATTCTCCCTCTTTAAACATAGTAAAGATTTGTTATATGTCTAATTGAACCTTACCAAACTGAAAAAAATATTGATGGCTTCAATACTTTCAATAATAAAATTGTAAATCTCAATGAGCTTTATTATGAGCTTTATGCGTAATGATAAACTTTGAATTTTATAGAAACATCAATTTTATGTATTTATATAAATATTTGTGTATTCTTTATCATGTATGGTAGTGCTCTAAAATAAATCTGAAATAATCTGATTTTTTGCAAGCATGACTATCAAATGCATATCTAACCAACTAAGTGTCACATACAAATACATTCTGTAATACATGTCTGTGTCAGAAGTAAAGCATTGTAATTTGGATGAGCTAAATAGTAGGAAAATAAAAAGGAAAATATTTAATGACATTCTTGGTTTCAGGCAACACCTTTTATTTGCTCTCTTTTTAATTAAAACTCTGAAATGAAAGAATAAAATTCCCAGTTCTGCTGGAGCTTCATTGATCCAGAAATAAATTTTGACAAATATTATGTGTTTTAGGCCAAATGCAAAATGTTTTTTATGCTCAAATCAAAACTCAAATTGTCACTGAGAAAAAAAAGTTGATAGAAAATTATAGTTGGGCAAAATTCACCTTTATTCACCTTTTGTTTTGTTTAAGATAGCCTGTACTTGGTACTAATATGCTATTTTATTTGCCTTTCATCATGTGTTTGAAAGATTGCCATATGAAAATTACTGAAAACAATTTTAAAGTGTCTTTTGTTAGGGAAATTCTCAGTTTTGGCTCTGTGCTGACTTGATCACCGAGGTTCGCTGCTTCAGAGCTGTCCCAGTCAGACCAGCAGTGACTGATCACGAAGTACAGGGGGGTTTTGGATGGTTCCTTCATCCAGGGAACCCTGAGGTAATAGAGCAGCCTGGTAGCTCTCATGAGATCGGCTGACATGGAGTAGGCATTGCCAGAGCAACAACTCTGCATCCATGCCTCCTTCCTAGAAAAAGCCTCAGGAACCAAGAGAAGGAGTCAGGGTGTATGAATCATGCGGGCCGTTCAAATGAGGAGAAACTGTAAGCCACTTATTTGCATGACTACACAGGGAGGAAGCTGTAAAGCGAGTGATTTTCAGAGCAAACCCCAAGTGGATCAGGCAGAGCAGATCAGGCAGGGTGAGCAGTCAGGACAGGGCACCTTGCCATATAGGAGGGGGCTTAGCACTTAGCACTTAACAGGTCATTTAACATGATGTTGCTCTCTGGACACACCGAGGTACAACCATGGTCACCACACAGTGGTGAGCTGCTGCTAGAAGGGATGTGCAGACTCAGACAGAAAGCATGAATGTCCATGCCACAGTTCAGGTCTCAGGCTGGAGAATGCCTGGCTCTGCCACTGCTACAGAAGAGCAGCCAGGATACCACCTGTGTACTGGGGGATGTGGATGTTGGTGAAAGTTCATCCGTGCAGAAGTTGCCCAAGGCTAGTCAGTCTGCTCCCCATTTTGCTACAACATCTGTCAGGAAAAAGTAGAAGGACTGTCATCATAGGGGACTCCCTTCAGAGGGGAACCAAGGGCCCAAAATGCTGCTCAGACCCATCCCACAGGGAGGTGTGTTGCCTGCCTGGTGCCCAGGTTGAGATATTGCTAAGAACATCGCTTGCCTGGTTAAGTCCTCTGATTATTATCCATTACTGGTTTTCCACACTGGAAATGAAGAGGTAGGCAAAATGATCAAAAGGGACTTCAGGGCTCTGGGAAGACTGCTGAAGGGATCATGTTCTCCAGTTGTGTTCTCCTCTTCTGAGGAGAACAGTTGATGATTGGGATCCACACAAAAAGAGGAGGGTGGACATGCTGAATAAACGGCTTTGTGAATGGTGTCATGCTCAGGGCTTTGGGTACTATGGCTTCGGATGCAGCCTTGAGAAAGGTGGAATGCTGACAATGGATGGGAGCTGACTGACTAGAAGGGCCACAAATATTCTTGGGAGCAAGCTGGCTGGGCTGGTTAGCAGGGCTTTAAGCTAGGTATGATAGGGGAAGGGGGTCTACTGGGTGACAGAGAAGTGTGTGGGAATGTTGTCATCTTGGAAAGTGGCAAAGGGAAACCCCAGACTTGTTCTGGAGGTGTTAAAGAGGGCTCCTCCAAGAAGGCAATGAGGCCAATAGCTAAGCTGAAGTGTCTCTATACCAATGTGCACAGCATGGGAACTAAACAGGAGGAGCTACAAACTGTGGCGCAATTGGGAAAGTATGACCTAATTGCTATCATGGAAGCACAGTGGGATGAATCTCACAATTACAATACACTGATTGAGGATTACAGGCTTTTCAGAAGGGATAGACAGGGTCGGAGGGGTAGCGGAGTTGCCCTCTCTAAGTAGTGTATAGATTGTGAAAAGGAATGGTGACTGAGGAACAGCCACAATCGGGTGGAGCGCTTGTGAGTAAAAATCAAGGACTGGTCCAGTAAGGGGCCCCTAGTGTTTAGGGTCTGCTACAGGTCATCTAATCAGGGAGAGCCTTTTGACGAGGCCTTCTTGCTTCAGCTGCAGGAGGTATCATGCTCGCAGGCTCTTGTCCTGGTGGGGGATTTCAAACACCAAGATAGCATGGCAGGTGGCAGACAATCCAGGAAATACATGGAGTCTGTTGAGGGCAACTTCCTGGTCCAGGTAATAGATGGACCAACCCGAGGTGAAGCCTTACTGGACCTGGTGCTCATGAATGCAGAGGAGTGCATTAGAGAGCTTAAGATTAGAGGCAGCCTGGGCTGTTGTGACCATGCGTTGGTGGAGTTTGTGATCTCGAAGAACATGGGTCAGGCAAAAAGCAGAGCTAGGACTCTGTGCTTTAGGTAAGCAATCTTCTGGATGCTCAAGGAACTGCTGAGCCCCTGGGAAACTATCCTTAAGTAAGGCATGGGTACAGAACAGAGCTGGCAGCTCTTTAAGGACACCCTTCTGAGAGTGCAACAGCTCTCCATCCCCCAGCAAAAGAAGTCAAGTTGGGGATGCAGGCGACCATCATGGCTATGCAAAGACCTGCAGCTTAAACTGAGAGAAAAGAGAAAGATGTAATGAAAGTAATGAAAAGAGAAAGATGTACAGAAAGTGGAAACGGTTGTGTAGCTGGGGAGGAATACAGGGCTGTTGTCTGTGTGTGTAGAGACAGAATTAGGAAAGCCAAGATGGAACTGAACTTGGCAAGGGATGTGAAAGATAACAAGAAGGGGTTCTACAGGTACATAGGCAGGAAGAGACAGGCCAAGGAAAGTGTTCACCCTCTGATGAAAGGTAACAGGCAGCTGGCTTCTTCAGACATAGAAAAAGCTGAGGTACTCAGAGAGTGCTTTGCTTCAGTCTTCACAGGTGGTCATGCTTCCCATGTCTGCTAGGACCATGAGCCTCTAGGTGAGAGTGTGGGGAGAGGTTTCTGTCCTGCTCTCACTTCCGTTGTAACAGTGGAACAAGTCTGAGTCCGCCTCATGAAACTGAATGTGTATAAGTCCATGGGGTCAGATGATATCCATCCTAGGGTTTTGAAAGAGTTGGCTGATGTGGTTGCTCTCCATCATATTTGAAAAATCATGGCTGTCTGGTCAAGTCCCTGGTGACTGGAAAAAGGGAAACATTACTCCCATCTTTAAGAAAGGGAGAGAGGAAGACCCTGGGGAACTACAGGCCGATGAGCCTCACGTCTGTGCCTGGGAAGATCTGGAGCAGATCCTCCTAGAAGCTATGTTAAAGTACGTACGAGGCAAAGAGGTGATTAAAGACAGCCAGCATGGCTTCACCAAGGGGAGATCAAGCCTTACCAATCTGGTGGCCTTCTATGATGGAGTGATGGCTTTGGTGGATGGGGGAAGGGCGATGGATGTCATCTACCTGGGCTTCTGCAAGGCATTTGACATGGTCCCTCACCACATTCATCTCTCTAAATTGGAGAGGTGTGAATTTGAAGAATGGATTATTTGATGGATTTGGAACTGGCTGGCTGGTCACAGCCAAAGGGTTGTGATCAATGGTTCTGTGTCAGGGTAGAGGCCAGTCACAAGCAGTCCCTCAGGGTTCAGTCTTGGGACTGATGCTCTTCAACATCTTCATCATGACATATACAGTGGCATTGAGTGCACCCTTAGCAAGTTTGCGAATGACACCAAGCTGAGCAGTGCAGTTGATACATTGGAGGGAAAGAAAGCCATCCAGAGGGACCTTGGCAGGCTGGAGAAGTGGGCCCATGAAAAGATAATGGGGTTCAATAAGGCCAAGTGCAGGGTGCTACACTTGGGTTGGGGCAATCCCAGGTATTTATACAAACTGGGGGAAGATCTCCTTGAGAGCAGCCCTGCAGAGAACAACTTAGGGGTCCTGATGGATGAGAAGCTGGACATGAGCCAGCAGTGTACTCTTGCAGCCCAGAAAGCCAACTGTGTTCTGGGCTGCATTAAAAAAGGGGTAGCCAGCAGGGAGAGGGAGGTGATTGTCTCCCTCTACTCAGTTCTTGTGAGGTCCCATCTGGAGTACTGTGTCCAGGCCTAGGGCTCCCCATAAAAGAAGGATATGGAGCTCTTAGAGCGGGTCCAGAGGAGGACCGCTAAGATGATCAGGGGACTGGAGCACATCCCCTGTGAGGAAAGGTTGAGGGAACTGGGCTTGTTTAGCTTGGATAAGAGAAGGGTCCAGGGGGACCTCATTGCAGCCTTCCAGTACTTGAAGGGAGCATACAAACAGGAGGGGGAATGGATGTTTATGAGGGTGGATAGTGATAGGACAAGGGGGAATGGTTTTAAACTGAGACAGGAGAGGTTTAATTTAGATATTAGGAGAGTTGTGATGCACTGGAACAGGTTGCCCAAGGAGGTTGTGGATGCTTCATCCCCAGAGGCATTCAAGGCTAGGCTGGATGTGGCTCTGGACAGCCTGGTCTGGTGGTTGGCAACCATGCACATATCAGTGGGGTTGAAATTAGATTATCATTGTGGCCCTATGCAACCCAGGCCGTTCTGTAATTCTTGAGACTTCTGAACCTGGCTTCCAGGAGGATTTGCTTCCTAATTTTTCCATCCACTATCCTTCTTGATGTTTTTGAATATCGTTGTGATGTTTGTCTTTCTCTAGTTAATAAGAATGTCCCTTTTTGCCATGAACTTCTAAAGGTGATAAAGAATATCTTTGCAAAGTCATCAGAACACTCCATCAACACCAGCACGTGCAAGCCATCTGGTCCCATGGGCTTCTGTTGATGTAAGTGGATTGGTTAAGAGATCTCTAATTCCATCTTGCATTTCACTCTTATAAAGCCTGAATGTTTCAGGGACCTACAAGGCAAATCATCCTAAAAAATCCATTGAGCACCTCAACATTCTTGATGCTCTTTATCACCAAGTCACCTTCCCCTGAGCAGCAGGCTCACATTTCCCGCCTTTCTTCTGTGCATCTTTGTTGCGCTTCATATTTCTAGCAGGTGCCATCTTTTTCACAACTTAGTCTTTCTGACGTGCAGCCTGGAATACATGAGCAGTGTTTCTGTGGTACTCAAAGGTGACCTATCCTTTTGTCTCCGACCACTGTGAATTTCCTTTTTGCACTGGAGCTCAGTCAGTAGCAACCAGTTCGCAGCTATACTGGTCTTATGTCTCACATGCTCTACTTGCTGCATTTCAGAAAACCATTTCATGCTATGACACTGACCGTGAAGATCAACCATCTCTACAGGACACTTTTGGTATTTGTATTTGTCTCTCATGGGATCTCACCAAGGAGATTTTGGCTGTGCAAGCCAAAAACTCCTCTCAAAAGTCCTTGGTTTTATATTTTTTTACCCATTTTTCTCAATATCTCCTACTGAACTCATGGTAGTTATTGTCCAAGCTACTCTCAGTAAGCATATCACCAGCCAATTCTTCCTGACTGATGAGAAACAGCTCCAGCACAACCCCTTCTATAGATGACATTCAAAAAATTGTCCTTCATGTTCATCAGAGATATTGTGTAAAACACTCCTCTCAAAGTTAGCAACCCCTATGACAAATGTGTGCTTCTGCTTCCCTCACACATAATTAATCACACAAAGTAGGTCTTGTTTGTAAGGCACAAGCTTCTCAGTAGTCAGTGTTCTGGTGCTGCTTAACAATTTTGTATGATTTTTCTTCTAATAAACTTCTGCATTTCCCTGAAAATTGAAAAAAAAAAAAAAAAAAAAAAGAGAATGCACAGGAAAAAAATACAAACTAATTCTATTGAAACGGAATTAATTTATAACTTTTAAACTGTTTTTAACTGAAGCATAAAAAGAGACAAAGAAACAAACCACTTATACCCAAACATAATTATTTCCATTTGAGGGTGGAGAAGATTTTGTATTTTTTCCTTTACTATGTTTCTTTCCACTATATGGTTATTGAAATTCACATGTAAATTTTTGATCTCATGCCAGTGAGCTAATTTAAATAAAATAACTCTACATTTCAGACTGCAGCAGTACAGTATGAAACAAGAAAGCTCTCAAAAAATTTTTTGTCTGTCCTACAGTAGAAAACATGAAAACATATTTTGAAAGTAAAAAAGGCTAGAATTTTAGTTTTCCTGTAATAAAAAATATTCATATTTTAAATGTAAAATGAAAATATGGTGATTTTAAATAAATTCATATGTCTTTCTGAAATGTTTTTTCATATTAAAAAGGTCATTAAAAGGTCACCATCTTCCTTCTTAAAAAACTTTTGTTAGCAAATAGAGGCAGTTTCTTGAACTACTATTTTATATGTACTCTGAAAGCAACCTCATCAATGACACTGTGCAAAGGAAATACAGTGTCATGTTCTTCATTCATGTCTTTGAATGAGAGACTGTATCTTTTTGTGGTTGCATCCTAATTGTAATTAACATACTGAGAACCAAAGAAAAAGTCAGCTGAGACCATTTAAACATGGAAAACTTGATCCATTTAAACATTAACTTAGAAGGTGAAGTAGGCAGTCTGTATCTCAGAGAAGCAAGGATTCATCTCAAATAATTTTAGCTTTGGGAAAAATCGAAGACTCTCAGTCCCCTGTGTGCTCAGTAGAACAAGGACAGGACAATACTTCTGGCCTCTCACACACATCGGTAAAAAGGAAAGCCACTCCTTCCATGAAATACAGAGAAGCTGGTAATGTCACTTCTATGGGATTCTTCTAAATGTCTTATACTAGGTCACATGAGAAGTCTATGGCAGAAGGAGCAAATTAAGCACATTTATGGAACTTTAAGTGAAAACTAAAAGTGCTAAATGTTCCTTGTAAAAAATGGATGAAATTGAACAATTGAGAATTTTCCATAAGAGATGGAGCTTGAAGTCTCTATATAAAAAGAACAATGTATGTACATAACATTGATTTTCTTTTTGAAACTAGCTTTACTCTTCATTAGGTAATTTCTGTATTATAGCTTGTATTGAAAATATTCTGTTCAAACAGTATGGCAAAAATCCTGTACTGCCTTGTGAGATTATATACTTCACTTGAAAAAGAGAAGCAGTAATGTATTTTGTTGCTAGAAAGGAGTGATTTAACAAAGCTTACACACATTAACAGGATTGGTGATGGCAAGGTCACTTGATTATATACTGAATAGAAAAATAGTCAAATAAAACTACTAGAGAGACCTTCTTGTTAAGTCACAAGGTTTAGCATTGACCCTTATGGCCAACAGTTTATGTCTAACATTTTAATCAATCCTTTATATCACTCAATAACATATAGCAAATCAGTAAGCTATTTTTAAATAATAAGTTTCTCAGTCTTGAAAAAATGAAGCTTGAAGATAATTATTAAGTAACTTACTGAATATCTCTTGAAGGCAAGGAATTTCTAGACCTCAAGAAGCAAACCTGACAGGCAAACCTACTCCAGGGGAAGGTCCTGGCATACCACCCATTGCTATGCAGAAGGAGCTCTTCAGGCTCTGAGCTGTCCCCGTTTATATTTTCATACTATATAGGGTTGATGCATGCTATCTCTCCCAGAACGATCTTGAGCCCAGTTCAGTTATCATGAACAGATTCATCAACCAAAACCAGCTCTGATGGTTATCATTCAAGCTGGGTTACAAGTGAATGATCAGGCTGAAAGGGCACCAGGAGGAATAAATAGCTGCATGCTCCCAAGGCAAATTTTCTTGTCATATAAGGCAAACTGAAATAGAAATTAAATAGTCCAATTTTCTCCTCTTAATCCTAGTATATACTATACTTCCTTGTCTATCATTGTTTTATTTTCTATATTATGTAGTTACACTGCAAAAAACTCATCGTGATGTTTGAAATACTCTTCATAGTCCCATTTCCATGTATTTTACTTCCCTAGTTATCCTAAAAAAAACCATGCTCACTCTTATTGTTATAGATCTTTCAATTTTACTCCCTATCAGACATAACTAAGTAATTACAAAGCAAAGTATAATCTTATGAAGAGACAATTGTAACAGAATTAGAAACATTGGGTATTTAAATACTACAGTCTTCAGTAAATAGTGATGGTAAATAACTGTTTCAATCTCAATATAATATGAGAAAGTAATCGCTCTTAATTTTGTGTGCAACAGATCAGTTGCATATAATAAAAGCAATCACAATTCAACAGATTTAGGGGTTACATAATCATAAAATCACAAGTGCTTATTTTCCAGGCAATTAATAGGAATGAGTTTTCATGTGGGGTATTTTCTTTCCAATTATAAATGTATGGTTAATAAGTTGTTCACTGTAGAATATAAAAATGCTTTCATTTTACAACAGAGAGTACTGAAAAATTATCTGCTTGTTTGCAGCACATTAATTTTCTTTTCTACTCTTGATATATTTAACCTGGAAAACTGGAAATCTTTTTCCAGACATATTGTTATAATAGTTAATATTCTATTGTCTTTAAATCTCAAATCTCAGATTATATCTGTTTAGCTCTTAGTTCAGATGTTGTTCCCAGAAGGCCAATGGTATCCTGGGCTACATTAAAAAAGAGAAAAGAGGTGACCAGCAGGGTGAGGGAGGTGGTTGTCCCCTCTACTCTGTTCTTGTGAGGCAGTCTGGAGTACTGCAGCCAGATGTGGGACCATTTGCACAACGAATATGTAGAACTGCTGGAGTGAATCCAGAGGAGGATCATATAGATGATCAGAGTCCTGAAGCATCCCTTCTATTAAGACAAGTTGAAGTAAAAGCAAAAAAGTAAGCAAATAGAAACACATAAACAAACTTTTAAAAAAATTCTTATTTTAACTAGCATTTAAGAGATTTAGCGAAAAGCAAAGCCTTGGTTCTTCATTATATATTTTTTATATATATTCTTGCTTGTGCTTTTGAATACCTGTTAGTAATATATAGTGTTGTTGCTATAATTCTTAGTTTTCAGTAGATTCTTGACATATAATAGAAATCACAAATAATACCTTAGCAAAAATATTTTAGTATGATTAAGAAACCACAATTGATAGAAAAGCTAAAATTAAAAGATTAAGAATGATATAACTGCACACAGCAGTTATAAAGGAAATGCAGGTTGGAATGTAAGTGGCAGCGAAACAAATGATGTGAATAGACCAATAAATATATGTGAGTCTGTGCAAAAAATTTAGAGGAGTTAGAAGAGGGCTGCGTAGAATTAAATTTTGTGAGGTGGTGCATAGACTTTCTTATCAAGCTTTGCTTTTATGAATACTGACATCTCCAATAACACAATATTTATAAAACATTCTTATACCTGTCTTTTATTTGGAAGTCTGGACAGATTAACTATTAGCAAAAATTTATGCTTACAAGCAACCCTGAAGCTTAACTTTCAGGAATCTTTTATAGTTATCACATCAGTCATCTGCAACTGCAGATGAACTTGAAAAATACCCAAAATATCTCCCAAATACCAGCCAGATGTAGAACTGCCACTGGTGCCCCTTATGGGAAAAATGCCACAACGTCTGTTAATCGACACTTGAGTTTCAGCTGAATCTCTTTTGGCAGCAGTGTTTTTAGGACAGTATTCAGACAGTATGAGAAACTCAGTAGCATCATGCTGCAAGTATATAGATTATTTCATGATGTACCTAACCTTAGACAATCAAGCACAGCACTGTTCTTCTTCACCTCCCCATCATAAATTCCCATCTTCTGCAAGCTGCGTTGATCCACTTCTAAATTCTGCTTCTTTTGATAGAAGCATTTTTAAACTTCATCTTATCAGTACCACAACGTGTTTATGTGTCAGAAATGAATAACATAAAAATAAGTTCTACTCATCTGTGGCAGGAAAATATTTTAATTTTTATCAGTTTTGACAGGACTTAGTTTGCTGCAGGTAATATACATTTATAAGTTGTATTTTATTAGCACATCAAATCATGCTGCACTGAGTTATGTTTCATCACATAGTATTAGTGTCACATTGGATCTGACAGGAGATTGCCTCCACTTGGACATACTAAGAAGCCGATAAACTTATTTATGGCAGTTTTATATATACCTTCATTTTGTATATATTCATCTCCTACAAGGTGAATTATTTATTGTTTTTTTTTATATCATTGAACAAACATCTATTAAGGAATGTTTTGGGAACAGATAGTATAATCTATGAGAAAATCTTGGTTTTTTTTTCATTATTTTAGGCTATTAAAAATCCAAATTTTAAAAGACGTTTACTATGTAAAAATATAAAGCATGCAAAATTCACTACTGTTTTAATCTCATGTCATTTATGCGAATGAGGACTTTGTCACTGCATTCAACTGCTTGTTTTCAGTAAAAATGCCACAGCTCTACTTCTCTTTACTAATAGGGCTGCGCTGAAAGTAATGCTTCCTGTTTTCTTATGTTGGCCCATGATATCAAAGGTTGATAATGGTGGTGTGGCAATAGAGGCTGAACTTCTCTGTCAATTTTGCATTACTTGTTGTTGCCATATGACACATGGCAGCATAGGGGCAGTCTTACAAAATGGTGTCTGACATGAAAGTGACTATGAAGCAAATGAGTGTGGCTGAACTCGCATTCTTTGATGTTTACTGAATATTTGTGGTGACCAAACAGGGAATGTGAGCACAGTGAGGCAGTGGGTGGTGCACTTCAACAGTTGTGACAGCAACAGTGGGTCACCTCTCCTGATGCAGACTTTCACAAGCGTGGCATGCTGGCTCTTGTTCATTGCTACTGAAAATGCTACCATTGCTAACGATGGTGGCTATGTTGAAAACAGTCTTTTGTAGCTAAGAATTTCCTCTATCAAACATTGTTATTGTACTCTCTGTATCTGTTGTAATATCCATGGAAATAAATAGGAGGCATTACTTTTAGAGTGACATAATATATGCTTTGTGCAATGCATTTGCATTTTATGCAGAATGTGTTCTGAGCAATTTACAAAGTGTCTTGATAAGTCTGCAGTGCTAACTAATGTCTTATAAATACTGGGGGGGGTGGGGGGGGGAAGAAATTAAGAAGGTACAAATAGATTTGTTTTCAGGAAATGTATGAAAGTGTGTTGACTTAAATTTTCCTTTTACGGACTTCCTCCACAGACAGACTTCTGTCCATGTGAAACAGAGGTAACAGAAAAACAAGAGACTTAGAAAACACATCTATGAATGTAATAATATGCTATTCATTACAGCATGCAAAGTCCTCCAGAAAGCCAGACAGACAAACATTACACAATATTAGATACTTCTGATTTGTACCTAATAAAACAGAAAGAAAAAAGAAAATGAAAAATTGTGCTCAAAAATGAGCTAATATGGAAACTGACTCACTGCAAAGGTAATAAAATTTTGTGCAAACCAGCACAAACTTTGTATTTGTGTGGAATGTTTAATATTGAGGTCATCCAAATTTCTTTAAATTTATATATATGTTTAAAATTAATTTGTTTTACATTATGGAAAATGCATTCACAAACAATTTCATGCCTCCATACTTAACAAAACAGCTCTTAACCTTCACTATAGGGCATCTCTTGTAATGAAGACACATTGTCAATTCCAACTTGACCCAATAATTAATTTTCTGTACTGTTATAGTTAAGGGAGACTTCAAGAACTCTTTCAGTGTAAGTTTTTAAGATGGGATTTAACAAGTAGATATTAACCTGAATAGATGTCATAGTGATTCTACATTATCCTACATAACCTGTTCAGATCAGTAGCATAATTTTATGATTAACTCCTTTATGTGCATGCACTCTCACTGAAATCTTTTTGGTGGCCATGTCTGTGACATCACATAAATAATAAAACTTTTTTTAAAAAAATAACAAATGATTTAGTGAAGTTTTGTTTACAAATTCACACAAGGAGTTTGTAAAGGATTAAAGTCATTCATATTGATTAGCTCAGAAGATAAATCCTAGCCTACACAATTGTTCTCATTTCCCATCTCGAGAGTGTTATATTACCTCAATTATATACTTTATGAAGTTTTAAAATGTTTTAAGCACTTCGCTTGAAAATTACTGTATGCACGCTATCATTATGAAAATTACATGTTCTAGCAGTACATGTTCTAACAATACAAGACAGGAATTTGGGTTCTTTGATTTTTTTGTACCAAGTCCTCCTATAGTTTTGCATAATAACAACTATTAATTAATGTTTTCCATGCCATAGCTTGGAAATTTCAAGTGATATATAGTTATATCAAGTTATAATCAATTCGTATTGCACACAAATTCTACAGGTTTTTAGGAAGTGGTGATTCACCTATCCTTAAGACCTGAAATCTGAATAGATAACATGATCAAGAGACAAGTTGATGTCCTTCAAGTACAAGACTGAAAAAGTGTCAAGAAATTAACGTAAAAAATACTGTGGAGCAGAATCCTTTTTTTTTTTTTTTTTTTTAATTCCTAGGAATGCGGTATTAGAGATAGTAATTGGATTGATATTATATTAAAAAAAAAAAAAGTGACATTTAGAAATTAGTCTCAAGTGTTAAGTACAGCCAAGACAATAGCCTTACAATAGCTCATAAATGGTGTTTTGTGGTTATTTTTTTTTCCCTCTGCCATCTTTGTTCTCCACAGTTTAACCTCTACTTTAAAATAATAGTAATAAACTGAGATAATGAGATCTATCCTATAGTTTTGTTGTAAAGAATAACTAGAAGACCTCTGAACTTGTGTTACAGTTCTTACATGGTGTGTTTAATTCACAGTCCATTACATTTTGGTATGCATTGCACACAGTACAATATTGTTGCATATTGTAGAGGGGAATTTTTATTTATCATTATAAAATGTTGATTCTTTTCAAAGTTCTTTTCCCATCTTCAAACTAATTAATTTTGTCATGACTATTCATAATGCATTAATAGAAAATTCTGGCTGATTAAGCATGTCTACTCAAAAATAGTCATTTCTCTGATTTACATGGATTCCCAGAGTAAATGTTTATCTGATACTGAGTCAGAACTGTCTACATTCTTTACATTATGTTATCAAAAGGTAGTTTTCCTTTTGAACATACAACTTTACTACCCTTACAAAAAAAAAAAAAAAAAAAAAAAAAAATTAAAAGAAAAGACTCAAAATCCATTATTTATCTCTGGAGACTAAAATCTAAAAGCACTTTTCCTTTTTTTCAAAGCATTTCCAAAAGTTTTTGTATTTTCATGCTGATAGAGGAGAGAAACTTGAATATTTAAAACAGAAGTAGTTTTATTTATTTTTATTTTAAAGGTTCCCACTCTACACAATGAACCAAGAGCATGAAGTCTCTTCCGACTCTTTCTTTTCCCCAACTCCTGATTTCGTATATTCTATTGCCAAGCAGAGCAGTGCTTACATTATGAGAACATCTGCAAATTAACTACTGTCAAGTTTAGAAAGTATAAATGCTCTGTATTCAAATAAATGAAAAAAACAAGGAAGAAATCTATAGAGGTAAAGGAAAATTTTAATGAAAGACTTTCTTCTGAAAATTATACAGTTTCTTAAATTGTTTCTTTGAATAAATGTTTCTGTAAATATTTTCACAGAAGAATATGAGTGAATGAAGATATAAATTTGAAAATAGTTATTTTCGATTCGTGCACTGTGGAACTGCTTTGTTTGCTGAATAATCAAAATGTAGAACGTTTATATTTATAGATGGTTCTCACTATGAGAACTCGGTTCTCTTATACCAAGAAAAGCAGGAACTGTTTTAAACTGCGGTGTTATTTCTAAGTATTCTGAATTGTGCTGCGTTGCATAGATTCTAGAAAGAAATACCAGTCAAATTTGTTGTGTGTTCTTGTTATGTGTCACCTGATAATTTCAGTGTAAATATTTGTTAGTATGTCTTCTCAGTTCTGTGTTTGTGAGGTTTTTGCCTATTATTACATATAATAAATTAGTAATAACTGCTAGACATTATACAAAAGAGTCGCATAAATTGTCCTTATTGCTGTTAATAATATCTAAGAGTGAAGATGGCTATATAGTGAAAGTCATACTGAACAAAATGTTCTTAAAATTACAGAGGTACACTGTCATTGCCACGATGAAAGCCCATTGCGATTTAGACTGAAATCTTAAATGTTAGAGAACACAAGTAAAAAGTAGCATTGCGGAAGGGTTCAAATCTCATCACACCTGTAAAGTTATAAATGGTTGAAAAAGACGTTGTATCTTTGGATAAGCATAAACTTTACAACAGCTTCCCAAAGAAATTTCACTCAAAGCTACAAGAACAACAAGAAGCCAATTGTATTGTAGCAGTTGATGGAATCAGCAGAATTAAAATCTGTCTGCCTTCCAGCTTCTTGCTATACTGGAGCACAATTTTTAATGCACCTTATTCATCAATCACTACTTTTTCAAATAACCATCCCAAGACTTTATCAGTTTTCATTGAAGTGATGGCTGTTGTTAGTAAGAATAACATCGAAGTGATAATAAACAGGGCATTACAATAACTTAGAAGATCATTCAAATCATGTCATTTAAAATAGAAAATGGCAATTAAAAAAAAAAAATCAGGACTGCTTGAAAAGAATTATTAAGGATCAAATATTTAGTGAAAAAATAGGCACAGTTCTGAGGACTTCAACAAAATGTACTCAGTTAATTACAACAGTTAAAAAAAAAAGTCTTCCATGCTTTTTTTTCCTGTAAACTTGAGGAAAGTCTTGTTTCCTGAATTCTTCTCTGTCAGTGCTTTGACAGTCAGTCAGAGATATTGCTTCATCATCCAACCAGACTTGTCTTTTCTGAAGTTAGTTTTGCAAAATATATAAAAGCAAATAACAAGATTATTTCCTCACCCAGACAGTGAATATTCATTTTGCAGTGTATGCTTGCAAGCCCCAACAGAAAGAACTAGAAGTAGTTTAGACAAATTCAGAGAATTTATTTTCATTGATTCTCATTCTTCTCCTATGACAACACGTGCTAATTCAGTTCCTGTTTCAAGTGAGAAAATTAGTGGGGCTGAGATATAGGACTTCTTATTGTAAGCTATTAGTGCAGTTTCTCTTTAATAGCTTCTAAAACTGGGACTTCCTATGCTTCATAGAAATTTATATTGTGACAAAATAAAATTGAAGATGATGACTAACATTCAAAGTTGCATTCAGTAATATTACAGTAAAATTACTGAAAGTCATTATAGCTGCATTGAAAGAGTAAATTGCATTATTTTTCTAGATTTTACATTTATTTATCATATGATTCCAGGTTAAAAAAAAAAAGGCATGTTTTCTCAATTTTCCAGAAGTCCACTTTGGAACACCTACAATGAGACAATAAATTTCAATATTAAAACAGTAAAATGCAGGTTACCATACATGCCGATGAGCTACCTATTTAAACTCCCCTTACAGTCAAAAGATACCGAGTTAGTCAATGTTACCTAGAGCTATTCAGTTCTATCTAATAGAATGATAATCAACTTCCACAGAAACCTGAATTACCACTAGGAACTGTTATTTGGAGATAATTAACATCTATTTCTCCCACTGTACCTGGGTCTTATGCTTGGGAAGATTTGGGGAATCAAATCAAAGCTTCTTAATGCTCTCAAGATATCCCTATTTCCAATGGCAGTAGCCTATGATGTGGAAAAACAAACAAACAAACAAACAAAACAAAAAAAAACAACACCCAACAACCTGAAAGTAACACTTGTGATTTTATATGCATTGGAAGAATTTAGTTCTGGAAGAATTTAGCTCATCCTTTGGAAAATAGAAAATCAGTCTGAGGACTACCTGTACTCAGCTTTTGAGAGGCCAGGCAATTGATGAAGAGTGCTATTTTAGCAGCAGTATGCTGTCATTTTGAATTGGGAATACACCGTACATGGCAATGCTATTTAGGTGAGCTCTAGTTTAAGTATCATTACTCTAAGCATTGAAAAAACATTTGCATGTTCAGGAAAAGACTGCAGAGGTTTCTGTTAATACACGTACAGATTGTCTTTTAGTATAGATTATAAGTACTTTGAAAGAATAATAACACTACTTATACTCACTGACAGCTAATCCATTGGCCAAATTATCACTAATTTTTACTAATTTTACCATCCTGCACTGAAAATAGTGTAACATGTCATTTTGATGCTTGCATTTTATTTGAAATTGCCTCAAAATATGATTGTCATAGTAAGTCTTTTTCAGCTATCCATAAGCTTTCCAGAAATGTTCAGCATCCTAAATACTTTTAAGTGTTAACAGATGGGAAAGGCCCGAGAATAACTCTTGGATATTGCTTACAATTCAGTCTCGTAAGAGTAGGCTCTCAAACTTCCTCTGTGACTGAGTTTAATGTGTTTATTCGGAGACCACGCATTACTATGTGAGTAAAATGTTACTCAATTAATAACTTTTCCATTGATTATTACAAATTTATGTAAATTTGTACTTTATGTACAAATTGAACTTTATGTAAATTAAAAATTATATATATATATACTAATTTTCTGTCTGAATTTTTTTTTATCATTTATAGATTTGCAACACTTTGGATCCAAAATTATTACTAAATGAACCATGATTAATTGCATGAATTTCATGATAACATTAAAAGAGAAGAAATTGTCTACCTCTTCCAGCTGAAAATGTATAGCTAACAAGACAAAGCTATACATTGCAATGTGTGCTTAAAAAGTAACTATACATGTGTTATCAATATTGTTTTTCTCTTAAAGCCACGACATAGTATTATACCAGACACTATGAAGGAAAAAAGGAAAATCAACACCTAGTTTAAACTAGGACAGGAATGTACACAGTACAAAATTAAAAGATTAATAGCATTGCCATAATCATTAAAAGTGTTCACCAACTGACTCTAAATTTAACCCAAAGTTTAACTAATGACTCTGTAGAAGCTAATGTCTCCTTAAATTAAGTAAAATTTGTTGATTATAGTTTAGGAATAAAAAAGTAAGTAGCAAGTGAACACAGATTTAGAGAACAGCATGGGAACAAATAAAATGATGGCTTAAAATTAGGACTGCACATTACTAATTAGGACTGTAACTTACAAGTAGTAAGGTGCCTGTTACACTTATATCTTCTATGAGCTCTGAAAAATCATTCAGTGTAGTATTCATCTCAGCCAATATTTCTGTACTCAAGGACCTTTATAAATCAGTAGAGGGAGAGAGGCCTTGAACTATCAGAACACTTGAGTAGATGCTTATGTCCTCAGATGTATTCCTCTGGCCTAAGAGAACTGCCCTGTGATAAGTGATAGTTTCATAAAGTAGCTCAGTATCTCTTTCAGCAAGCAGTCACATTAAGTTTAAAAAGATAGGTTAGGATAACAGGCAACCTGAGTTCAAATAACTGACAAATTATGGTACTTACAGCTAAGATGAAAGAATGTACCAAACTGTTTACTGCACAGGATGAGCCATATTCTTGGTATTCTTTTTGTGGTCCTTGACTATAAAATGGGAATATCCAGCAATTTTTCTAATGGCAGAAAGGAAAAGAATCAGTAACCACACATGGTAAACAGTAGTAGTGACATGAAAGTCTGCTTAAGACTGATAGAGTAACAATCTGTTTTTATTTAGAATTATATCTGAAAAAGAGAAGGCTTTTTAGATAGTGAATCTAATGATAACTGAGAAATTCTCATTGTTCAAGTAGCCAATTATGTAACTTATTACAAATATTTGTAATTTTGAATTCTCCTACTCTTTCTTCAAGGAGATGACTACAAAACATTTTGTAACTTTTTGCTCTTTGTGCTGGTACAAGCTGCCTAAAGAAAAAAAAAGTCTGACCTGCAAAACATTTCCACGACTTATTAATGACTGCAACCCAATTCCAAACCTGAGAAGTTGGAAAGTATCGGGTTTTATTTAGTGGAACAGAAATCCTACAAGATTACACTGAGTTTCAGATTTCCCCAGATACCCTTTTAATGAATTGCTTTCTTACTAGATTTCTGCAAACCAGCAAGTTGGCAAAGTGAGCCCATTGAGTCAGTGAGGGGGTCATTCAATCACCAAACAGTAATTCCTGGACTGCTACTAGAATTTAATTGCTTCCAGGAAAACTTCCATTTCTACCTTTTTGAGGATATCATAGTTGGAAGAGCGAGGCAACCAGTCAAGTCTACTATATGGAAGCATGTTGCTCTAGCCATATGGAGAGCTTGGGGGATCCTTAGTCCAATCTCCAGAACAGGAGCCAACAGAACCAGTTGCAAAGAAAACCTTAAGTTTATCAGCTAACCTGTGAAATGCATCTAGCTAAATAGCTGAGTGCCATGCAAACCTGATCATGCTGAGGCTCTGAAAGCCTGGGTATGCTTCTGTCAGTCACCCTGGGACTTCTGCATGGTGGCTGGGTAAGAAGGCTGCATTGCTCACTAACTCTGCAACCTTTTTTGGCTGGCTCAGAGGAGGAACAGCTGTGATGTGCACAAGATTAGAGAGACCAACAACTCATCAGATCGACAGCAGCAGAAATTTGTTAAATGAGATGTGGGAGACTGGGAAAATCACTTAGATTTATTTAGAAGACTCAAGAAGCTGAATGTTTTCAGGTTTGGTTCATCAGTTTGCTTGGAAAGTACTGATGTAATTTAACATTTTCTTAAAATATTGGATTTTTCCAGATAAGCATTTTATGACTCCTTTGTAATTCTAATATAATGTCACATTAAAGGTTGTTAAAATGTTTGAGTTCCACATAGATGGAAAATAAAATAATTAGTATTTAACATTATTTTGTGTTTGTTCTTTATACTTTTCAGTTAAAGAGTCAGTTCAGATTTGAAAGAAAAAAAACAAACAGAAAAGCCCAAATTTAATGTGGAGCTTTGATAGCCTGTTGAGAAATGCAACCCAGCTGTTAGACTATCAGCATCCATTCTCTTTGACCTTTCAGTCCTGAACCCACATCTCTTTCCTTGGCTCTAGAGATTTCTAGGCCTGGAAGGAAGTTTCTTCCTTCAAATGTAACATATCACTATCTCTAGGGCTAAATTGAAAATCTACATTTCTGATTTAACACTTTAAAATATAATTGGCTCTTGTACTATTACTGACTACAGTATTTATAGCTCTCTTGGGTGTAGAAAATAGTTGCTCAACAATGAAACCTGGATTGATTTTCATTCATTAACTTTGAAAAAGGACATAAATGTCCCGAATGATGTATTCGTTCAAAATTTACCATTCATCCTTACATTTTAATTCTGCTTTAGGAACTGATCTCTTTGTTCCTTTCAGGAAAGTAAGTAGTAAATAATGGATTAGAATTTAATTGAAAAAGAAAAATGCAATGAAATTTCTTTTCAAGGGATTATTTAGTCCTAATATAGAAGCTGGAGAAATATCTAGTGAAACATATATATATAATGCATACATGTCCGACAACACATTTCTCTATTTATAAACAGATTTTGGAATGTAATCAGAATGTCAGAGTTCCCCAGATTATTGGCTTTACATCTGTGATATGACTATCATCTGAGTAGCTACTAATTATAACAAATAACAAATATAACAAATGGTCACATACTTAAGCTGGTTACTTATTGGAGGACAGAGATTTTAACAAAGAGAAATCCTGCTTTACACTTAATCTCCTCAAATCTTATGGTTTCAATAACCCTTTAGAATCTTCAGCATTCTCTTGTATTTTTCTCTTTTTACTGTTTTGGCTGGAACACAGTTAATTTTCTTTATAACATGGTATTGTCTTTTGGATTTATTGATAACACACTGACATTTTAGTTGTTGCTGAGCAGTGCTCTCACTGTCCTGTCAGTAAGGAGACTGGGGTTGCACAAGAAGCTGAGAGAGGACAGAATCAGGACAGCAGATGCAAACTGGCAATAGAGCGCATAACATATGACACCATTTGGAACAATAAAATCTGGAGGAAAGAAGTGTGGAGTGGGAATGTACATTCAGGGTGATGGCATTTGCCTTCCCAAGTAAACATTACGCATGATGAGTACGATGAGCTCCGCTTTCCTGGAAGTAGCTGAACATCTGCTTGCCTATGGGTAATAGTGAATGAATTCCTTGCTTTGCCATGCTTGCTCATGCAACTTTTGCTTTACCTAATAAACTGTCTCTTTGGTTTTCTTTTCCTTTCCTCACAAACTCCCAATGTGGGGAAATGTGAGAGTAGCTTCATGGAGCTCAGCTGCTTACCATGTTTAAATAACAACAACCATGGATGAATTTATGAACATAAATTTGCTTCAGTAAAACAATATATATATACATATATATTTTTCTGGGGGCGGGAGGGAAGGGGAAAAAGAAGCAGTAAGATTTCCTCTTCTTCGTCAGAAGTATTTCTTTAATCAATTTTAAAAATTAGTGAGGAATGTAGGAAAACAAGCATGAAAGAATCAGATTTATTTACACTTACACTGTAGAGTTTGATGTTAGCCAGTGGAACATTACTTTCTTGTACCATGGGTATTTAATACTAAATGAAGTGGACTTTTCAGCAAAAACCATGTAGACACAAAGGTTTGGAAAACGTTTAGTGTATGTAAAATTGTTTTAATAATTATAAGAATAACAAGCTTTAAAGTACATCTATAAATATTGAACAAAACAATTATAAGAAGTTAGTGCTATTTCTTCTTCTTCCTGTATGTACCTAAGTGCCTTTTCAAATACAGCACATTAACAAAAAGTTCTGTACACTGAATCATTTGCCAATGTACAATGAGATCATACTTAAATAGCTCAAGATTTCAAATATATTTTGATGTCTTATCACACAGGAAGAATAATTTCTTGTGATTCAAAAATCCTGAAGTCCTTTCTACAGGATGTTATCAAAGTTACATGTCACCTCTAAAAGGTGGATGATTAGACAAAATCCTTGGTGTAAACTCAGCCTACTTGTTCTTATGCAATCCAGCTATGAAAGATTTTAAGACTAAAATGACCAAAAGCTTGGGGAGAGAGGGCAGCTATAAGAAAAGAATATGGAATATTCTTATTAAACTTTTTTTCCCCTAATTTGGAAGTACAGCATAGCTGCATCTGCAGAAAAGATTTTGTTTTCTTGTACTCGTAAGCTTTGCTTTTTACTACATAGTGCTAAAATTATACTGAAAAACATTCAGCCTGAAGGATATCTTTTTGTGCTTGTGGTAGAAAGTTGCAGAATTACCAATTATCTGTTTGAGATAGACTGTGATTCAGATTTTCAATGTTTCCTATTTGAATCAAAGTAGAGGGCTCATGTGACAGCTGAGATAGAGACTACCTCACCTGAGCTGCATTCAGCCATTTGCATTGTTTCAACAACTCTGCAAAAGATATTACAGCACATAAAATGTCTAAAACATATTGGCAACTGGAGGGAAAAGACAGTAAGATTTGTTGACACACAATGACTTCTAATCCATTCTACTGAGCCATGTAACTCAGTGTTACTACTGATTTTTATGTTACCTTACACTTTCAGAATTCATCTATTTGCAATTCTTCTCTGGAAGAAAAATAAGTCCTGCAGTATATACTACTTTGCTTTCTATCTTCTTTTATGTATATCTCTATATGAGATCTGTGTATGAAAAAAAGATGTAATAAAATCATCTAAAATTTTCCTAGAAATATTCTTCAGAGAAAACTTTGAGATTTCAGGAAATTTCAGTAAAAAGCTGTCGTCCTTGTCTTGTCATCCTTTGAAGTTCGTCTTTAAGGAATTCAACATATTGCATGCCAGTTGCTTTACAGGTTCATGAAACAGTAAATGATTGACTATCTGGAGACTCTAGACTGTAAGTGTTTGTTCATGCAACAAAGATTTGCTTTAGATTTCTTCAGAAATTTCCCATTACTTTCCCTGAAATGATCTCAACATTCTGACTGTTATTTTGTGGACATGAAATACTTTATGTCTGGGAGAGAATTTCCCAGTGACTAAAACTGAAATGCAACTGGAAGATAAATGCTACTCTAGTAGGTATTTTTAATATGCGCTTTGTAGTTATGTTTGATGCATGAATCATTCTGTTGAATATATTTTATTTCAATCTGAGGCTTTGAATAGTAGAGTAAGTAAGAATAGCAAGTAAGAATTTTGGTGACTGATACTTTGTTGAATAAACATTAGTGAGCAAAATTGATGCTCTACTCACTTACCTATTAATTTCAGGATATACTGATATTATTATTTGAGACATTACTATAAGATAAAAAAAAAAGCTTTTGTGTATCTTTTGTATTAACAGTGGAATGATGTCTGAAAAAAAATTGAACTTCCTCTATACACTTTTCTTTTTGTATTTTTTATATATCTTTTTCTATTTGCAGGTGAACAAAGTTCCTCTAGTTGAGTAACAATACTGCAATTGCTCAGTTTACATCTTCATACATAAAGAAAGCATACAGTTTTGGCACAACCTACTTATCTGTTAAAACTTTGTTTCAAATGTCTAAGTGCAAGAGCCAAATACTGGAATTCAAACAGTTGTTGGGTTTTGGAGGCTTGTGTATTTGTTTGTTTGTTTATTTATTTTCCCTGGAACAGATGTAAAACTTGTAGGTAATTTTTAGAGGATAGACAGAAACTTTCTGAAGAAAGATTTTTTAAAGTAGAATATACTGAATTATCAAAACGTTAAATGTAATGGAGTTTCTTGATGAGTGATTTTGTCTTTAAGGATACAACCTTCCTTCAAAATAACTATTTTGGTTAGCAGTACAGTGTTCGGAGATCTCCTGGAATATTTGTGACACAGGATCAAGGGCCTATTTTAATGCTCAATCTACTGTTTTGTATCCTCCCTATTTGCCTTCACCATAACAGAGGTTCTGGTTCAGAGTCTCACTCATTTATTTTCTCCTATTTGTTACAGTGTCTATCAAAAAGGAAATGTTCTTTGGAGTACAGATTTTAATTTGATGTCTCCAAAGTATGTACATGAGACTGTGCTTTAATGGCTACAATCTCCTTCAAACATGAGTGGTAAAATTTGCATTTTTTACTTTTCCCACACCAATGTAATCATATTTTCTTATTTAAAACTAGTATTCTCCCCACTCGATCTTTGTCTTTTGTGCAGTGAAGCTCTTTCAAAAATTTCCAAATAAATTCTGAAGTTCTAAAACCAAATTTGCATGTTTAAGGACATGTAAAATATCCTCCTTTGATCTTAGCTGGTTGCAGTTTTAAAAATGTTGATCTTCAGAATTCTTTCGTGTGATAGCTTTTGGTCTCCTTTTGATTTTAGATAGAACATGCAATCATATTGCTTTTCTAGGTAATGTTAAAAGAGACTAATCTGTGAAATCTCACATAGTCACAGAATCACAGAATTGTTGAACTTAACAGGGAACTTCAGAAGTTATCTGGTCCAACCTTCTGCTCAAAGTGACACCTGTAGTTGTACTAAATGATCTTGAGAGATCTTTTCCAACCCCTAAGATTCTGTGACAGTTCCTTGCTCAGGACCATGTCCAACCACCTCCAAGGATGAAAGCTTCACAACCTTCCTGGGCAACCTGTGCCAGTGGTCAATGTTCCCATATCCATGCAGTAAATTTCTTCCTGATATCTAGATTGAACTTATTGTGTTCTAGTTTGTGCCCACTGCCTCTTCCCTGCCACTGAGAATTCTATATCTGTCTACTTAGCACCCTCCCTTTGAGAATGTACATGCATTGATAAGATCCAGGATTAACAGGCCCAGCTCTCTCAGCATCTCCTCACAGGAGTGATGCTCCAGTCACTTAATCCTCTTTGTGGCCCTCTGTTGGACTCTCACTAGTATAGAGTCATAGAATCCTAGAATAGCTCAGATTGAAAAAGACGTTAAAGATCATCTAGTGCAACTGTGACCTAACCATACTGACCTAACTAACAGTCCTCTGCTAAATCATGCTCCTGAGCACCACATCCAAATGGATTTTAAACACGTCCAGGGATGGTGACTCAACCCTCCCTGGGGATCCGATTCCAGTGCTTAACAACCCTTTCTGTAAAGAAGTTTTTCCTGATATCTAATCTAAATTTACCCTGGCACAACTTAAGGCCATTTCTCTTCATCTTGTCACCAGTGGGAAGAGACCAACCCTGCACTCACTGTAAGCACTTTCAGATATTGGAAGAGAGCAATAAGGTCTCCCCTCAGCTTCCTTTTCCCCAGACTGAATATCCCCAGTTCCTTTGGTCTATCCTCACAGGGCATATTCTCCAAGGTCTTCACAAGCCTTGTTTCCTTGTATGTCCATGTCTACCCTGTACTGGGAGCCCAGAACTGGGTGCAGTTATCCAGATGTGGCCTCATTAGTGCCAGAGAGTGAAAGGATCTTATCTTGACCTGATGATTATTCTATGCCTAATGCCTAATGTATCCCATGCTTAGCCTTTTTTGCCTTTTCTTTTTTTCTTTTTTTTTTTTTTTTTTTTTTAATGGTGATATAACTCTCATTGTCCAAGGACATTTGACTTCCTTTTCTCTCTCTCTCTCTCTTTTTTTTTTTTCTTTTTTTTTGTTTTTGTTTTTGTTTTTGTTTCTTTGGTTTTTTTTTTTGGGCCTTGGGGGACTGTGGCCACCAGATTCCCTAAAAAAACCTTTATGTTAACACTGCATCAAAGTTGATGATGTTGATGACATTTGTCTCTGGCAGACCTTCAGCACAGCAGTTGCTACTTAATGTATTCAATCTTCCTAGGAGAGCTATAGAAAACAACCAATATTGTGACTGCTTTTATATAAATAAATTACTTCCAAATAAGCAAGTCACCAGGCAAGACCCTTGTACTAGGGAAGAAGAAGAACAAAGAATAGAAAATATGTTCCTGGTGGTGATGCAATATGATGCTGAGATCTCCTATTAGATTGTCTAAAAGCCTCCAAAAAATATAGTCTAACTGTTCAGTGCAACATAATAACCATTGTCATTCTGTATTTCTCTTTTTTTTTTTTCAGTAAATTAATGTAATCTGGCAGGCTATCAGGCCTCCCCTTTTCCTGTGTTCTGTATTTGGAAAGAATGCAGATAACTAGCTCAAAATCTTTGGTGGTAGATCAGTTACATACAACTTCTTTCATATTCAGGAAATGGCGTCTGTGATTTTTTGTTATCATATAACTGTCCATCCTATTCTTAGTAGCATTCTAGTTATAGATTGCAAAAAATGCTCATCTCCAATCTTAACATTTAAGAGCAATTTGTTTACAGTCTGACAGTCTTTCATCTATCACATTGAATTATTTTTTATATATTATCTCTAGTCTTCCTTCTCTATCATGTATTTTCTTCTTTCCTGCTCTCATTTAAATGTGTAAACTCATCACCAGCTAAACCATATGGTTCATAATGGCTGGCTGAACTTTTGTTTTCAAGTTTTATAATTTATTCTTCCTACATTTTTAGACTGCATATAAGGACATGTTTTTTACAATAAGGGTGGTGAGTCACAGGAACAGGTTGCCCAGAGATGTGGTTATACGGCCAAGACCATCTCAGACATCTGCAGACTTCTAGACTTACCTATAGTGCATGCAATTCATTATCTTTCATCATAAAACTAATTACAAAAATATGTAACGAAATATGGTGATACAGGTAGTGTGATATGCAGTCCAAACGATTGTTATACCTACCCTTGGATTAACATTCAAATAAATCCAATCACAATTCTCAGACGATACTGTAACCCACAAAATATCATCATAGAGACATTTCCCAGAACATACATTAACTGCAGAAATACTGCAATGCGGGTGCTTCCCTATCCGTTTTTATTAGGTCTGCTTCTGAAGTAATGTGCTTTGGAAGGCCTTGTAGGGCATTTTGAGTGAATCTTACCCACAGTAAAGGTTTCAAGGGAGTGAAAACAAGGTCTAAATGGCTGTGGATGTGTGAATGTGTATATCAAATCTGCTGAAGCATCATGATTGTATCAGTAGAAATGGGATGTACAATCCTTTTCTAGCTTTTTTTTTTTTTTTTCTGGAAAATACAGGCATACAAACATGAATGGTCCTTTTATATAATTCTCAATAGAAGGAAAAAAAGCATTGCAAATTCTATTATACAACACATTTATCCCACAAAAGATTCTTGCTCCAGTTTCTTCCTGGTTTTGGAGACATTTGCAGTATAATCAAGAATATTAGAAATTGAAAAAAATCGGTTAAAATATTTCTCATAATCACATACATATATACAGCAAAACAAATTTTGTCAGATAAGGTGATTTTTTTTTTTTTTTTTTTTTTTTTTTTGCATAAGGAAGCACTGACCCTTGTACAAGAGATCAGCACAATATTAGAATATTAAATATTAAAAATATAAGGAAATTGCTTTTATTCTAAGCAGTGAAAAAGCACGCTTATATCTTTGACAAGAAGAGGGTGTTCTTATTATGAATACAATACTGACACAGAATCTAAGGTGTTTTGATATAGGTTTGGTTTTTTGTTTTTTTTTTTTTCATCTTATTTACCTAAAAAATCTTCCTGTAAGCGAAGTAGTTGCTTTGATGTACTGATTATTACAAGTGAGAGCCACTGGGCAAATGGTAAACAACGATCTGTTGAAATGCAGTTATAAAACCACTTCTGCATTCCCCTCATTTTTATGATCTGATTTTTGAAATAATTGGTCACACATTAAGGAAACAGAGTACCCTGACACACCCAGTACTAAATTAAATTTGCTTGTCTTAATATGACTGAATTCTAGTTTAGTATGTCTAGCACTAAATCTGTATTACGTATATTCTTAGGGCTGTCAGTAAGCAAGCAAATACAAAAAATAAAAAGAATACTTTGTCTCTATTTCTTCGTGCGTCTGACTAAAAGAATATACAGAATGTTGGGCACATTCTGATACAGCTTGTTTTTTTCCCTTTGGCTAATCATGCACTTTTAAGACATCAATGTTTCTTTTTATAGAGTTCAGCATTTCTTGTGTTTGAATTGATACTGCTGCTAACCTTTTCTGACTTTTCTCCTCTTCTAAAATTCCAGTTCTTCAGGTTTTCCTTATAGCATGACTCATCACCAGTGAGATTCAGAGAGTCTTGATTTCTATTAAATTATTTTGTATACATCTACGTATTTTATGAAAAAAATGAAGAAAATTCTATGCCAGTGAGATTTATATTTATAAGTTTTCTAGTTTTTTTTCTTTTAGATATGATTTTTAATTATATGAATATATGAGTAGTATTAAAAAAAAACAAAAAACACAAAAGCAAACAGCAACCGAACAACAATAAAAAAGCACCTTTTTAAGAGATTCTAAAGGGGGAATCCAAAAACATTTTCTATAGGGTTTCCCTTTATTTGATAACACTTAGATTTCAATTACTATATAAATTAATTAATCCATTATTATAATTCCAAAAATAGTAAATACTTTTAACTGAATATTTTTGAAGGAATCATAAAAGTGTCTCTGTTTGGTAAGAAACAGCTCAAGTTTGTGCCAATTTTCATTTTTATGCTATTTTTACTCAATGAACTTGTGCTTTATGGAGAAATACACATATCATGCATGCTTACAGACAAATGAACAGTATGCATGCAAATATAAATCAATACACATGTACATGTACAATATGTTTTCAGTCTTCTGAAGCTATCAGATTATTTTTCATTAATGAACCCATAATTTTTGTATAACAACCTGGATATAGATTTTAAATGGGTTGTATGTATTAATCTAGTTATACACTGTGTAGTTATGGCTTTGAAAGCATATGTATTTCTGTTTCATGACCCTTGTCATATTAATTTTAGATTTGCATTTGTGTTATGATTTCTGATGCCATGGGAGCAATGATAAGGTCTTTTACAGATTGAAGTCTTTCAATAGAAATACTTGAAATCCTTGGAAGCATGCTTTTTCTCTTCCTTTCTTCCTTTCTTCCTTCCTTTCTTCCTTTTTCCCTTCTTTCCTTCTTTCTTCTACCTGTTCCTCTGAGTGTATAGATCAGAATACGTCATGTAACAAAGTCACTTAAAGCTCTGGAGGATTTTTTCCCTTTTCAGCATCCATCACAAGAAAGAAAAGAGCTTCAAGGGAAAAACGTTCTCTCTTTTGCTATTGTATTTGAAATGACTGGAGTTCATTGTAATACACTTCTGGAAAGACTGCTGAAATTAAGTAGAAGCAGGACATAAAGTAAAATATTAAATCCATTAAAAATGTAATTTGCGTGAAGCCAGTAATATTTAATCAAAATAGAAAGCAGTCATTCACTACCTGCAGACAATTTGCTTCAGAAAGAGGAAAGCTTCTGAAAGTGAAGAAAATGATGTATCATGGATTTTAGAACTGTTTTTATGACAGCATAAGTCATGCAATAGATACAATTTTTCATCTCCTTGTGTGTGTGCATTGTTTTGTTTTACAGAATAACAGAATCACAGAATTGCATGGTTTGGAAGTGTATGGGAACTGCTGAGTCACAGCCTGAACCTCTGATTGATCACCTGGGGCGAGCCATAAGTCAGCCAGAGGAGCACAGGTGAAGACAATTCACCAGTGCTGCCAGAAGGGGTGGAGCCAGGCTCCACCCCTCCTAGACCTATTTAAGAGCTGGCTACCAGTAGAGAAGTATCTCATCTGGAGATCCTCTCTTTTGGTGTTTTTTTTGTGGGTGAGCCTAGCATATGGGTAAGCCCTCCATTTATTCTCTCTTGTTATCTTAGTCTACTTTGCCTAACTCTCTTGTTCTTTTTTGTGATTATAACATCTTAACGTCCACTGATTATACAGGAAGGGATCTCAAAAGATTATCGAGTCCAACCCCACTGCTAAAATAGGTACCCTGCAATAGGTCATACAAATAGGCATCAAGATGGATCTTGAATACCTCCATAGGGGACTCTACAACCTCTCTGGGCACCCTATTCCAGTGCTCCTTTACCCTCACTGCTGTCAATGGTTTATGGTCAATGGTGTCCCAGTTTCTTGACTAGCAGGGCTGAGGGACCCACGGATCCATGCCCTGGGAAGGGATAAGGGAAGAAGATAGAGAGATGTGCCCAAAGCAAAACAGTGGCGAGAACTTCACCCTGACATCCAACCTAAATCTTCCCTCCTGTATGAATCCTTCTTTGCTTTCTAGCTCAAAGCTTGCTTTCTGAGGTATTTCTTGTGTTAAGACTCTAGGAGATGAGAGATGGGTGTTGCTGTGTGGCAATCAATGTCACTTTGTGGATGAAAGCATTTTTTTGGAGCTGTTTGCCTTCAGAAGAGATTGCTCAGGACTGTTTACCTGTGGAAGACCTGGTCTGTGACCAAATAACTCTTGTTTGCTATGGGAGACTCAGGGATGATTTTGTATCCTGTGAAGGCAAGATACAAGTTGGCGCCTCCCTGCTCCCACTTATCTGCTGGCAAGTCTGGAAGATGGGAGCGAAGGAGTTTCTGCTGATCCCAGAGCCAGAAGCTGACACTCCAAGGAGAGCTGAGTCAATCACTTTGGTCTTATAAATAAGTTGGTACTACCATTGAAAAGGGGCCATCATCTCCATGGTCACCGTCGTCATCAACAGAACAACAATGCCCAACAATCCACCACTACTGAAGATCAGTGACTGAACTACAAACCATCGTGGATCCATGGTGGTGACTATCTCCCTCTTGCTTCCTATAAAGACTCCTTGCTTCTTCTTTCCTATCTTTTCTATTGTCCTCCCTCCCTTCCCCATTACCCTAATTCATAATAGTGTCCGTCCTCCCCTTCCCCATCTACCTGATTAAGGTATGTAATAAACTGATCAGACCAACATTTGAAATGTTGTTTCTTAATCTCAAGCCGGGTATATAGATATTGATAGAACCTCATCTTCCTCCTATAAATTCAAGCGAGACACCTCCCTCAACTTAAAACCATTTCTCCTTGTCCTGCAGTTATCAACCCTTTCAAAGAGTTGATTCCCCTCCTCTCTGTAGGCTCCCTTTTGGTACTGAAAGGCTGCAATGAAGTCACACTGCAGCCTTCTTTTCTCCAGGCTGAACAAGGCCGGTTGCCTCAGCCTGTCCTCACAGGGGAGGTGCTCCTGTCCCCTGATCATCTTCGTGGCTGTCCTCTGGACCCTCTCCAGCAGCTCACTGTCTTTTTTGTACTGGAGGCTCCAAACCTGGACACAGTACTCTTGATGGGGCCTCACAAGAGCAGAGGAAGATAATCAACAAGGCAAAGAACTCATTCCGCCTTTTCTTTTCCTGTTGAAGCCAGTTCTCCTTTTACCTTTACCAAATACAAATATACTTGCTTTGGCCTGTCTCTTCTGGCCAACATACCTTTAGAATGTTTTCCTATTGTTTTTCACATCACTCACCAAGTTCAGTTTTGCCTGCTCCTTGTCTTTCCTGATCCCATGTCTGCAAGTCCAGATGGCATCCCTGTATTCTTCCCAGGTGACATGCCCTTGTTTCCAGAGCTTGTATGCACCTTTATTTGCCCTCAGTATGCCCAGCAGATCCTTGCTGAGCCTTGCTGTTTTTCTACCTCCTCTGCTCACTTTCTTATTCAGAGGGACAGAGAGCTCTTGTGCTCTCAGGAAGGCATCCTTGATGATTAGTCAGCTCTCCTCAACATCTTTGTTTAAAAACAGCATCACTGGGATCTTGGCCAACAGTCCATTGAACAGCTTAAAGTTTTCTCTTCCGAAGTTCAGGGTTCTGATGCCGCTTTTTGCCAGGCCCACATCCCTTGTGAACATTAACTCAACTAAGGCGTGGTCACTGCAGCCCAAGCTGCCTCCAACCTTAACACCTTTAATGATCTCCTCTGCATTGGTGAGAACCATGTCCAGCAATACTGGACCCAGAGCAACACCTCTGGTTGATCTGTCCAATACCTGGACCAGAAAGTTATCATCAATGGATTCCAGGAGCTTCCTGGACTTCTTGCAGCTCGCTGTGTGATTCTTTCCAACATATGCAGATGGTTGAAGTCCCCAGTCAGGATGAGAGCCTGTGAGCACAATGCCTCCTGCATCTGAAGCAAGAAAGGCTCGTCAACAGCTTCCCCTTGATCAGGTGGCTTGTAGTATATGCCAATCGCCAGCTGGCCTTTGTTAAGTCAAGTAATATAAGAAAGTGTCTGAAAACTGAAGGCCTTACTCTACTGCTGAGGTGAGATGTGTGGTTGGGATGAGCAGGAGGGAAGAGAGCCTGGTCCTGTGACTTTGCCAAGGAATTTTTCTCTTCTCTGAACGCAAAGTCCTCTGGGGAATGTAGTATGATATACTATAGTATAGTATATATAGTATATAGTATGATATACTATAGTATAGATGAATGCTCTTCTTTTTTGGGACAGGTACCCAAAACTGGACCATGAACTCTTTAACTCCCAGTGCACTACATGATGTTATGTTGTGGAATACCAATAACCAAAAAGCATAAAACCATGACCATTACTGTAAAGAAAGTTATTCTGCATATTTGTATGGAACTTCTTACATTCAAGTTTTAAGTCATTACTCCATGACCTACTGCTACACACATGGTGAAGAGCCTGGCCTCATCCATTTGTCTCCCATCTCCCTGTAGACATTTATATACGTTAATCAGACCCCTTCTCAGTTTTCTTATCCCCAGGCAGAAGTGACCCAGGTTACTCAGCCTTTCCTCATATGAGAGGTGCTCCAGGCACTTCACCATCTTTGATGCCCTTGCTGGACTCCATGTAGGAGATTCTTGTCTTTTTGAACTGGGAGCCCAGAACTGGACACTGCAGTCTAAATGTGGCCTCACCAGGGCAGAGTAAAGGGGGAGGATCACTTCCCTCGAACTACTGGCCATATTCTTTTTAATGCACCCCAGGACACCATTGACCTTCTTGGCCACAATGGCACAGTGCTGGCTCATGGCTAACCTGTTATCCACCAGAACATCCAGGTCCTTCTCCACACAGTTCCTCCCCTAACCTTCTTGATGAATGCAGTTATTCCTCTCCAGGTTCAAGACTCTATACTTGCTCTTGTTAGACCTCGTCAGGTTCCTCCCTTCCCAAATCTCCAATCTGTCCAGGTCTTGTTGGAAGGCAAGACAGCTTCCAGGTGCGTCAGCTAGTTCCCCCAGCTTTCAGCTTTGTATCATCAGCAAACTTGCTGAGTGTGCTTACAGAATCACAGAATGTTGGGGACTGGAAAGGAATATCTAGTCCAATCCCCCTGCTGGAGCAGAAACACCTAGATTAGGTCAAATAGGAGCATGTCCAGGAAGGTTTTGAATATCTCTGGAGAAGGAGACCCCACAAGCTTTCTGGGCAGGCTGTTCCAGTGTTCTGTTATCCTCACCATGAAGAATTTTTTTCTCCTATTTATGTGTGACGTCCTGTGTTCCAGCTTGCACCCATTGCCCCTTGTCCTATCATTGGATGTCACTGAGAAGAGCTTGGCTCCATCCTCCTGACACTCATCCTTTACGTATTTATAAATATTAATGAGGTCACTCCTGTGTTTCCTCCAAGCTGGAGACCCAGCTCCCTCAACCTTTCCTCGTAAGGGAGATGCTCTGCTCCCTTTATCATCTTTGTGGCTTTGCACGGGGCTTGCTCAAGAAGTTCCCTGTCCTTTTTCAATTGAGGGGACTAGATCTGGACATAATATTTCAGATGTGGTCTCATCAGGGCAGAGTAGAGGGGGAGAAGAACCTCTCTCGACCTGCTAACCGCGCCCCTTTTAATACACCCGAGGATGTCATTTGTTTTCTTGACCACTAGGGCACAGTGCTGGCTCATGGTCATCCTGCTGTCCACCAGGACCCCCAGGTCCGTTTCCCTAGCTGCTCTCCAGCAGGTCAATCCCCAACCTATACTGGTACCTGGGATTGTTCTTGCCTAAACGTAAAACTCTACATTTGCGCCTGTTATATTTAATTAAATTTCTCCCCATCTAATCCTCCAGCCAGTCTAGGTCTCACTAGGTAGCTGCACAGCCTTCTGGTTTGTCAGCCACTCCTTCTAGTTTTGTGTCATCATTAAGTCCATCCTTTCATCTAGGTAACTGATGAAAATGTTGATCAAGACCAGACCTGAAGGGAACTGTTGTTGTGCGGACTACGTGAATGGCCTGAAAGGGCCGGTAACGGGTTGCAGTGTTTATCCTGAAACGGATGGATACTTCTAGCAAAAACAACAGTGACCCTGAAAGGGATGGATACTTCTAGCAAAAACAACAGTGACTGATTGGCAAAGGAAGAAAGAACTTATGCTTCGGTAAGCAGAACACAAGAAACTAAGATAAGGAAGTACAAGGACAGCTTGCTTGCACACAAGCCACTGCTTTGTGCTTTGTTTCACAACAGCTAATTATTTACGATCTTGTAGTGTATCCAGTCTATAAAAAGAATGAGCCTTCAATAAACATTGCTTTTGCGCCACCAGAGCCTAAGCCCATCTGTCCCAGGCGTCTTGAGCTGGTCTCCGTCACAGACCCAGCACAAACCCCTGGGGAACAACTCTAGTTACTGACCTCCAAACAGACTTTATGCCACCGATGACAGCCCTCTCAACTCTGACAGTCAGACAGTCATCAATCCACCTCACTGTCCACTAATCTATCCCACATTTTCTAACTTCTTTTGTAACAAGGATGTTCATAGAATCATAGAATCACCAAGGTTGGAAAAGAACCACAGGATCCACCCATCACCAATAGTTCTCAATGTCCCTCAACACAATGTCCAAACGTTCCTTGAACACCTCCAGGTTGGTGACTCCACCACCTCCCTGGGCAGCCCATTCCAGCTCCTGACCACTCTCTCAGAGAAGTAGTATTTCCTAACGTCCAGTCTGAATCTCCCCTGGCACAGCTTGAAGCCATTCCCTCTAGTCCTATCACCAGTTACATGAGAGAAAAAGCCGACCCCCAGCTCACTACAACCTCCCTTCAGGTAGTTATGGAGAGCAATAAGGTCTCCCCTGAGCCTCCTCCAAACTGAACAATCACAGCTCCTTCAGTCGCTCCTCATAAAGCCTGTGATCCAGACCCCTACCAACTTTGTTGCCCTTCTTTGAACCTGCTCCAGGGCTTCAACGACTTTCTTGCAGAAATGTGGAAAATGAAGTTACTAATGGGTATGGGGCCTGCTCTGAACATAATGATTCCTGTATTGTTACTCTGACCCATGACACTAGAGGTGGATGCTGGTGGTATGGCAGCAGAGGCTAAAATTTCCCACCAATACTCCATTACATTTGGTTGCGATGTGACAGATGGCAGTGGAGTGGAAAATGGTGTCTGACATGGGAGTGCATACAAAACAGAGGTATGGAACTGAATTCCTCCCTGTGGAAAAAATTGCACCCACTGATATCAATTGACACTTGGTGAATATTTATGGAGACCAATCAGAGGATGTGAGCATAGGTAGACAGCAGGGGTGGTGTGTTTCAGCAGTAGTAACAGCATCGTGAAAGACAACATACATTCTAGATGGCCATGCACAGCTATCACACCATGATATGAATCACACAATCATAGATGATCTTGATTAGCTCATCTAAGCAAATCGGTGGGTTACGATTAAGAAACTGTGTACAGAGCTGAATATTGACTTTGATACAGTGGAAATGATGGTGACAACATTGGAATATTGCAAAGCTTGTTCCACGTTGGACCCATAAATGCTCACACTGGAACAGAAAGAACATTATATGCAAGTTTGTCAGGACTTATTTAATAACAAGACTAAAGGTGACAGTTTACTGGATTGCATCATTACTGGTGATGAGATGTGGTATCACAAATATGAGCTGGAGTGAAAAAGGCGATCCATGGAGTGGCAATGTGTGAATTCATCATTGAAGTAAAAGCTCATGACACAGCCCCTAGAGGGCAAAGAGATGTGCACTGCCTTTTGGGATAGAAAAAGAGTGATCCTTCTTGATATACCGGAAACTGGACAAACCACCTGTTCTGAGCTCTGCATCAAAACAGTGACTAAGCAAAATCACTATCAAAATAGCGACTAAGAATTGAACTTCTGTGGTTGGGACAGTCTGTTGCAAAATAAAAATGCCAGGCTTCATACCAGTTCAAATAAATTGAAATATTTTGGGAGTTTCAGTTCATTCTTCTCTTCTGATACCAGGTAACCAGAACTAATGGCAATTCACAACATTGCAGCATTAACTCTTTAACTCACAGTGCACTGCATGATGTTATGCTGTGGAATACCTATCAAAAATCATAAAACCATGACAATATGAATCACCATTAAGAGAATTCACTGAAGAGCATCTTTGAGGAAATTCAGCAGTCAAATATAAAAGTCAAATTTTACATTAGAAAAGGTGTGTAGAAAAGGTATATAGATAACAGTTTCAGATGTCTGTAAGACAGTGGAAACTTAAGACGCTTCAAGGCAAAACAGATATATACATGAATGATTTTTTTCAGCAATTGCTGGTCTAATTTCATTTGATTCTTTTGTGTTGCAGTGTGTAGAATTTTATTTCATGTTGAAGAGCTTTTTTTTCCTGAAAACTGTCAGGATTTGCTATATTCTTCTGAGAATTTAAGCTTTCTTTTTAAAAAACAGTATATTACCTTTCCTTTAGGTAAACTTGAAAAGTAAATATAAATGCATCTGTCAGTTTAAAACATAATATGCAAATAAAAGAAACCTCTTACTTAGATGACTTTTCATTTGTTATACTAACCATTTTTATCACATTAGTGGTTCATAAGCCCATAAATATTGCTTCTATTCTAGTAAACATGTAGTGATAGATCTACTTCCGGGGACTGACTTTCATGCTTCTCACACATAATTTTGTCTGTCTCGATTTCTTCTGCTTTGAACAAGAGTTCTTTCAAAACCAGTTAAAAAAAAAATAATTCTAGAAGCTCTAAAATATTTCACTTCCATCAGTCAGATATGATATAGTTTCGGTGGGAGGTTGAATGGAACTTATCTGTCTGTAAAGCTGATTGTTTCCTTTTACAGGATAGAGAACAGCGGTCAAAAATGTAAAAATTCTTCTCTTTGCATTATCCTTCTCACTGTCTATGCAGGACAACCGGGGGATCAGGCCTAGCCAGCACATGTTCATGAAAGGCAGGTCCTGCTTGACCAATCTATCTCACAGACTCACAGAATTGTAGGGGTTGGAAGGGACCTCCAGAGATCATTGAGTCCAACCCCCTGCCAAAGCAGGTTCCCTACACCATCTCCTTCTATGACTGAGTGATCTGCCTGGTGGATGAGGGAAAAACTGTTATATTCTACCTAGACTTCAGCAAAGCCTCTGACACTGTCTTCTAGAATATGTGACTATGTGTGACTGCCCATGGCTTGGACAGGTACCCTCTTTGCTGGCTGGGCCCAGATAGTGGTGGTGAATGGAGTTAAATCTGGCTGGTGAACAGTCATGAGTTGTGTTCCCAGGAGTCGATATTGGCGCCTGTTCTCTTAAATATCTTTATCGATGACCTGGATGAGGGGAATTGTGTGTATCCTCAGTAAGTTTGCAGATGACACCAAGTTGACAAGAGGGGAAGGAAAACCCTACAGAGGGATCTAGACAGGCTGGATAGCTGAACCTATGACAGTGGGATGATGTTCAACAAGACCAAATGTTGGGCCCTGCACTTCAGCCACAATAACCCCAGGCAATCTACAGGTTTAGGGCAACAAAGTTGGTGAGGGGTCTGGAGCACAAGCCTTATCAGAAGCAGCTGAGGGAACTGGAATTGTTTAGCCTGGAGAAGAGGAGGCTCAGGAGGACCTTACTGCTCTCTACAGCTACGTGAAGGGGGGTTGTAAAGGGGTGAGGGTTGACTTCTCCCACCTAACTAGCGATAGGACTAGAGGGAATGTCCTAAAGTTGCACAATTCATGGTGGACTTTAGGAAAAATTTCTTCTATGAGAGAGTGGTTAGGAACTGGAATCAGCAGCCCAGGAAGGTGGTTGAATCACTGTCTCTGGAGATGTTCAAAAAACATTTCAGTGCTGTACTAAGGGATGTACTTTAGTGGGGAAATATTGGTAGCAGGTGGGCAGCTGGACTGGGTGGTTTTGGAGGTCTTTTCCAACATTTTTGATTCTATAATTCTATATATATATATATATATATATATATATATATATATATATTCTACACTGGAAAATAAACTTTTTATCTGGAGAAGGAAGAAGATCTATATTTTAATAAAGATGACATTCCGTCTTTTTTAAAATCCCAGACTTTTACCCTCAGATTCAAGTTATCTGTGTGGCCAGTGATTTTTCTACTCTTCTGTTCTTACATTTGTTGTGTGTAAGGCCTAAAGGTCTCTGAGACATAATCACAAAGGATTTGGCAAAATGAAACTTGAGGCGGTTAATGATTATGGTTTTGAATGAGAGGTTATGTACAATTTTAGTTATTTCTTGAGGTTGTCAATTTTCTACTGAATAAATGAATGATAATATTAAATAGGTAGGGGAGGAGGGAATACAAAGGAAATCTTACTGAATATGTATACTAAGGATTAGAGCCATGGTAAGTAAGCCTCTTAGCTCATCCTAACCTAAGCGGAGTATTTTCTGATTTGCCAAAGTTGTTACCACCTAGCAGAAAAAACAATGCTAAATATAGAAGTAAAAATATTTATTTGCATATTGTAGGTGGTCATTAAACCCAAATCTACTCAGATATACATATTTTCCACCTCCTCCTGCCATTTATACCATTTTTATATATTTTTAATTACCAGAAGACAGAGTAAGAATGTTCTTACTAGTTTAATTTGAAGTGATTACAGTAACAATTAAATATTAAATCTTATATATCTAAAGAGATTCTCCTTGATTTGAGAATGCTTTTCACTATGTATAATTGTTTACAGACTGTTCTGAGAGCAGAATACCAAATTTTTTTTTGCCTGAAGATAACTGTTCAAGAATTTACACAATCAAACACAACATAAATGGAGATAAATCATCCCTCTGTAATAGTTTTGCTGTTTGTATTTTCATTTCAGGTTCCTCATCAAATAAAATGTTTAATGATCTAATGTTTCATAGTAACAAAATTAGACATGAACATTCTCATCATTCATTCATTTATGTAACATCTACAAGTACGTCCTGATAATTACGATATTTAAATTTACACTCAATAAAATAGATAGGAATTATATTAATTTTTGTCTTTTTGTCTTTTGTATTTGTGGGGATTGATTTTTAAACAATTTCTCTTAATGTCTTTTACTACCAAAATTTGTTTCCTTTCCTCGGTAAGACATAAAGTAGTAGTCTCACTGGTTGTATGTAGCAATAATTTGATGTGGTTGCTTAAAAAACATAGTGATTGCTTAATGAGTGATTCTGTTTCTAATATTGCATCTTCTCATTAGTTCAGAATTTTCCTGTGATGTGGAAAATGGCACGTCTTAATATAAGAGCTTTTCTGAAAGATGACTAACAAAGTCACACAGATCAGATTTAATTTTTGCAGAGGATTATTTTCTTCTTGTTGCTTGTGGAACAGAAAGAGTCAGTTAGAACTCTACCTTTTAGTCTATATTTAATCACACAAATTGATTTGTATAAATCACATTATGTTATTTTTAGCACTATCCTGTCTCTAGATATCTTTTTCTTTTTCTTTTTTTTCCCTTTGCAAACAGATTCCTAACCTCTTGTTTTCATTATTTATTTATTTATTTCAAAATGGTTTGAGGTGGCTGGAATTTCCTGGGGCGTATTTGCCATTATTTTGGAAAGTGATCTTTAGTCCAGCTGCGATATTTTGTCATAAGATTTCTTTTTGACAGTTCAGTGTTTGGTAGGACACAAGGAAGATTAATTTTATACGACTTGTTGTGGATGTAGGACAAGATTTTCTCTTTCTTTTTCAAATTTGTGTTTCTTTTTCATAATTTGATATGACCTGTGGCTAAAACATGTTTTCCTCATCCAGCTGAGCTTCAATTATTCCTTCTTAGCCTGACATTACAGATCATCACACTTATTTTCTCCTTCACAGATGAAAATTCTCATTTCAGTGTTTGTTTTTTAAAGAATTCTGTACTGTAAGAGTAGATATCTAACCATTAGAATACAAGGAAATTAATGTTGTTTCTCTAATTCACCAAATACTCAATCTGGCAATTCATATGTAAAATAAGCCAATATCCTAGCACATGATAACCTCTACATTCTGCCAGTGAAACTAACCTTTCAGCAGGTTCTTTTAGCTTCATAACTTTAGCTTTTAAGTAAAGCTATATGTATTATTCCAGCAGTAACCTTTCTGCTCTTACTGCAAAGACACATTACTATGTGAAATACTTGAAATGAAAAAGAGATTATTTGAAATTTTGGGAAAGGTTATTCTGTTTATTTGAAAGAATGAAGATACATTAATTTACTTCAATATGTTCTCATCTTGCCCTTTAAATGATGTCAGAGTAGCAAAACTAAGCTTCTTGCTTGGAAGAATTTAGTTAAAATCTCCTATAAGTGGATCTTACCTTCCATTTGTCACTGGTTTTAAATTAGAGAGACTACAATACCAGCAAATTTTCCGCATTTTCTTCAATGAATAATAATAACCCAGTGGACCTAACTCTGTCCCCCTGTATATGGATGCAACTTTTTGTATGTAAAAGATCATAAATCAAAAGGACAAGTGAGATTCCACCTCAATTTGGAACACATCCAAATACAGGGATGATAAATAACGTGCAAAATTTCATCTCTCCTGCACTTGATATCTAAAAGAGACAGAGTAAAATAATGTAGTTGAGCATTTCCCAGACTACAGAAGTACCACAAGTGATAATGTTTCATAGAGAGAATGATCTACTAAGATGCCAAAGCTGTATAGAAAATGCTCAGAATGAGTATCTAAATATTGATATTTCTACTGCTATATTCTACTTTTTAATTCCTTCCATACAATGTTCCTCTTAGGAAGGATGATGTGAGAAGAGATTGTAAGAATAAAAAAGATGGAAGAGCTAAATGTGTATAAAGTAGGAAAGAGATTAGAAGTTCATTATTCTTATTTGAGGTTCAAACCATTAAGAGATTGAGTGATCTAAAACAATATGAGCATCTGAAGTAGTTTACTCTTTTCTTTCCCAAATTCCAGATAAAATGTACTAGGTTGACCCTGAACTTGACAGTTTATAAGGAAAACTTAATAAACACATGGCAAAACAAAACAAAGCAAAGCATAAACCAAATCTATAGAAAAAGTGGATGGTAGGATCTGAAATCTTTGTCTTGACGAGTTGTTCTCTACAAGTCTGTGCATTTCCTCTAACTGGCAGAAAAGTGGTGTTTAAGTCTGTGGCTTCCAGATTCAGCTAACTGAATCTTTGGTTGTATGTTAAAAAGCCTTATGCGAATAGAAGAATACCAGATAATGTTTTGTTTATTTTAATATTTTTGTAAGTGCTACATATGCTGTTTGAAATGGAAGCAACAAGTTGAACAGTGGGGCTAGAGGCTGCCTCCTGTACTGCTCTTGACAGCAGAGCCCAGGTCTGTGCAGAATCTTCTGTAGAGAGCAGGATTTGCAATTAGCACTGCCCTTAGGGTGAGGAGAGATCGGTGAGTGCAATCCCACAGCATGAGATTAGCCTGTCTGGGGAAAGAGATCTTCAAAACAACATACCTGAACTTGTAACTCGGTAGTATTCCACCTGTAGATATTTTTAGATATATATGTATATATGTAGATATTTTTCATGTTATGCAAGTTGTAATAAATAGTGACATTAGGTGCTATAACGTAAAGGTAGTCTTAAAGGCAGTTCCTCACAAAAAGTTTCTCTTATATACTTACATAGCTACACAGTGAGAAGATTGTTCTTTTTATCAAGCCTGAATACAGTAAAATTCAGTAAGATAGCTTTAACATTAATGGCCCAACACTAATCATGTTTGTACTACTATATCAAATAGACATACTGAATTTCTCCTTTAATTCTGTACCCTGTTACCTCGCAGAATGAAATGAAATTGCTCTATTGTTAGATCTCATGTTAAGTTTTTTCAAAGAATCTGTAACAGCATCTCTCCCACTGTCCAGTAGCAATAAATTTCCCCAAATCATTCATCTTTAAAGAGTATACAAATATGTAGAATGGAAGAAGGAATTATGGCTCTGAAAAGATAGAAAGTAAAAAGTTAGTTTCTCAAATTATATCAAACTGTTACTATTATGGATGTTTGAGGCTCTGTTGGGGGGAAAGAAAGAATTTAAAACAATTTTAAAACTTGCATGTAGGAGGCAGATCAGAAGCTGAATTGGAGTCAGAGATGCACTAAACTACACTCACTGCTATCTTCTATTGCAGTCAGCACATGAGTTGGCTTTGTCTAGACTATGGGAGCGAGATGCTATTGTGGCATGCTACTCTTCTCATCCAGTTTACTTCTCTCTCCAAATATAAGCTTGAAAAGTATTCTTTTTTTTTTCTTTCTTTTTTTTTTCTTTTTTTTTTTTTTTGAATTAAGGCTAAGACATTTTATAATCATACAGTTTGGGACTCAAGAAAATTGTTATGAACATGTTATTTCTATGGAGATGGTGTGACACAATATAAATAAACCAACACAGAAGATATTCTGCCCTTAATAAAATTTTTCACGTATTCGACGCTAGTAGTAAAATTTTTAAAGTAAATAAATGTTTCTATTTTCTTATTATAATGATTATTGTGTTTTTTAATATGTACGTAACCGTAGTTTGAATAAAATCCATATAGTGATCTAATTGAGAGTCTTCTGAGGACAAGAAGTATGTACACTTTGGATATGATGAAGGATATATGAATGTTTCACTCATAGATATCTCATTTTAATGTTCAGTCTAGTCTTTAAAACCATCTATATCTTTTCTACATGATGTTTTTAATTTAGACTGCATTTTCCAGGATAGCATTTTAGTTCTCATTATTCATACTAAGCAAATCACATCTTCCATCTACCTTTTTCTTTTATAATTGTAGATATATATGTAGTATATGTATCTTCTCACTGTACTACATAGTAAAAAAAAAAAATCTCTCGATGTAATAAATATAAAAAATATATTTTTAGTAATAAATACATTAATAACTGATGACTCCACCAAGCTTTTCCATCCTGATTTCACATGCAATTCTTCAGATTCCTTTAAGCATTAGAAACACTTAATATTATTTATATTAGTTCCTAATTCTTCCTTCTGTTCTAAATACATTCAATCTCAGCCTTATTTCTGTGCTACAAACAGAAAAGAAAGAAGTCAATATCAGATCCATCAGAGAGAAAGTAGTCTATTTCTGTCTTGTACTGAAATCAAGATTTAAAGAAAAAATAATCACAAATTTTTAAAATGGTGACAAAGCAAAAATGTTCAATAACTTTTCGTGAAGATGCTTTGTTATATTTTTCTTTCTTTTTTATATTTTTCTAATGGAAATCTAACCCTGAATGAGTACCAACATTGTCCAAGAAAACATTTTTTTTATGTCTCAGCTGTTTTCTAATGGAAAGGAATGATAATATTTGGCAATGGGCATATACAGCATATACTGCGTACAACTAAATTAGATATAATTTAGAAGAATGTGAAACACAATCTGTTTAGAGAGAGATGAAAAATTACCCCAGGGCAAGAGTCGCTGTGAATTTTCAATTCTGACTGATGAAAAGCTCAACTAATCTTTACCTCGTTCCGAATGGGAACTCATTTATGTTTGTATGGTCTGTCAAATTTTTATTTGTTTTTTATTTTTATTTTATTTCCTAACTTATTAAAAGTTAGGAAGCAATCAAAAGAAACAGCACTCCTAAGTTTGTTCTGTTCAGGCTAATATTTAATGATTTCTGAAACATTTTTACTTTAGCAGATTGGTGCTTTAATTTCTTTTTTATTTTACTAAAAACAGAATTCTCTGCTTTCTGAGACAAGTGTAAACTGTTCAGTTAATTTTAAGTAGAACTAAGGCCAACTTTTCTAAGTATATTTAACTTTATACTTGCCATCTTAATTACTGCCGTAGATATAGGATCATAGAATCATAGAATGGTTTGGGTTGGAATGAAGCATCTTGTTCCAATGTCCCAGATATAAGCAGAAACACTTCTCACTAGATAAGGTTGATCTAGCCTCACACAACTTGGCCTTGAACAGTTCCACTGATGCGGTAAACACAACTTCTCCGAACTACCTATTTTGGTACCTCACCATGCCCAGAACAAGAGGAATTTTTTCCAAATATCATTCCTTATTCCTTGCCCTATTCCTGTAAAAAAAAAAAAAAAAAGAAAAAAGCTTTCAACAAACAAACAAAAAACAACAAAACAAGCAAACAGGGATGCAACAGGCCAGTCAGCCTCAATTCTTTCCCTTGTTTTGGATGACATCTTCAAGATGTTGGAAGAGAAGAAGGTTAACAAGAGTAGGAAACATGGATTCACCACGGGGAAATCATGCTTGACCAACCTGGTAGCCTTCTGTGATGTCATCACTGGATGGGCAGGTGGGGGGAGAGCAGTGGATGTTGTGTACCTTGAGTTCAACAAGGTGTTTGACATGGTCTCCCACAACATCCTTGTTACAAAACAAGTTAGAAAGTGTGGGATAGATGAATGGACAGTGAGGTGGATTGACAGCTGGCTGACTGCCAGAATTCAGAGGGTTGTCATCAGTGGCATAAAGTCTGGTTGAAGGTCAATAATTAGAGTTGTTCCCCAGCCGTTGGTGCAGAGTCCGGTCTTCATCAACAAACTAGGTGAAGGGATAGAGTCCTTCACACTCAGCAAGTTTTCTGATGATACAAAGCTGAAAGCTGGGGGAACTAGCTGACACACCTGGAAGCTGTCTTGCCTTCCAACAAGACCTGGACAGATTGGAGATTTGGGAAGGGAGGAACCTGACGAGGTCTAACAAGAACCTGGAGAGGAATAACTGCATTCATCAAGAAGGTTAGGGGAGGAACTGTGTGGAGAAGGACCTGGATGTTCTGGTGGATAACAGGTTAGCCATGAGCCAGCACTGTGCCATTGTGGCCAAGAAGGTCAGTGGTGTCCTGGGGTGCATTAAAAAGAATATGGCCAGTAGTTCGAGGGAAGTGATCCTCCCCCTTTACTCTGCCCTGGTGAGGCCACATTTAGACTGCAGTGTCCAGTTCTGGGCTCCCAGTTCAAAAAGACAAGAATCTCCTACATGGAGTCCAGCAAGGGCATCAAAGATGGTGAAGTGCCTGGAGCACCTCTCATATGAGGAAAGGCTGAGTAACCTGGGTCACTTCTGCCTGGGGATAAGAAAACTGAGAAGGGGTCTGATTAACATATATAAATGTCTACAGGGAGATGGGAGACAAATGGATGAGGCCAGGCTCTTCACCATGTGTGTAGCAGTAGGTCATGGAGTAATGACTTAAAACTTGAATGTAAGAAGTTCCATACAAATATGCAGAATAACTTTCTTTACAGTAATGGTCTTGGAGCACTGGAACAGGTTTCCCAGAGTGGCTGTGGAGTCTCCTTCTATGGTGACATTCAAGATCCATTTGGACACCTATGTTTGTGACCTATTGTAGGGTACCTGCTTCAGCAGGTAGGTTGGACTCAGTAATCTCTTGAGGTCCCTTCCAAACCTTGTAATTCTGTGATTCTGTGACACAAGATCTACTTGTGTAAGTGTTGGAATTGTTGGAAAACATTTTAAAAGGAACAGAGTATCATAGTGGTGAAAAGTAACTTTTAAATATTATATTAAATATATTAGGAGAATATTGTTTAATAAGTAAAAACCTCTTTTTATGCCTCACTTTGTATATAATTATGAAACTATTATTTCCTGCAATTTTAGAATAAATAGAATGAAGAAGATTACCATAGCTTGGAAACTTATCAAGGGGATTCTCATTCTCAGTATTCATTTAAGTGCAATGGACTTTAATATTCCATGTAACAGATGGACTTACTATCCATGTAAACATGTGAATGACTATCATAAAGGAATTTATAAGTAAAATTGATCTACAGTGAATTGAATACGGTGTCTATTCCCTACATTTCTGTTGTATTCTTTAGCTAGATATACTATTTTTTTATCTTTTTATTAAAAAGAACACATAGTCATTTATGGTACTTTCACTGTTATATGCAAGTACCATGTTCAAGGTAGAGAAAAACTTGTCCTAAAATATTTAGATATTTCTATTCTTAAATATCTAAAATAATAACATTCATTTTATGTTTTTTTCATAAAAGGTCAAAATCCGTAATTAATCTAGAATTGATAATGCAGATAAACTGTTGTTTATGTAAAATTCAGCTCTCTGGCCTCTAAATTATACAGTCAAATGTTCATTCAATCTCTTCTGTCTACTGCAATGCCTACAAAATAGTTAAGTCTGAATTTTACTCTAGAGAGTTTTAAGATCATATCTTGATGATTAAAATACTCACCCAGAATACAGAGAATGATATTCATGCCTACAGCTCACTTCGGATGTGATAAATCTTTGACAATGAAAGCAATACTCATCATTAGTAGACATTTTAGGCTGCTTTTTCCTCATTGCAAATTCTGCTTGTATCAGATAAAGCTACTGCATCTTTTTTTTCCCAGCAGTTTGTAATACTCTGAAAGTCAGAGCACTGTCTAAAGGCTTAGTGTATTCTAAACGTAGTGCTCACAAGTAACTGTACTAAAACATACATTTAGGGGATTTACTAGATGAAGGCCTCCAAAGATGAAGATCAACCCAATGGAATATGGAAGTCCTTGTGGTTCAGTTTGACAGAAAATTATATCTCTTGCTTGTTTTTAAGAAAAGCGTACAACATTTAAGGGTGCCTGTCCTTTAAAAAGACAAGTTGTTGCAAACTGTTATTGACTCTGAATTTCCAGCATGAGGTGATGTTGTGGTCTAAAGCAGATCTTAGCATATCTAGGCATTATAGTGAGTTTATAGTTTACAAGCAGGTGCAAAAAGGTCTGTGAGTTGACTCCCGGACTCCTTTGGCATTTGCACAAGACATTTGATCTGGTCTTTCTGGTAACAGCTCCTCCAGATGTCTCATACAAGAAAGACATACACACACCTGATTTCCAAGCCATGCCGTCTGCTTGTTGATTTATCTGGTAAATGATTACACATTTTTGCAGCTGCTGGCATGATAGGCACAAACAGACAGGCCCTTTGACCTGTTCCAGCTGCTGTGCTCAAACCCATATACACTCATATGCAATAAGAAGAGAGAGTCTGTCACAAAGAAATTGTCAGAAATGAAGTTTAATGAGAATAAAGAACAGACCACTGACTGGATACAGTGCAAGGCCAGACAAATCTATCAACTAGCAAATTCTGCAGAAGTATCCAACCAGTTTTATCCCCTTATCTCTATACCTTCCCATCCTTCTTCCTCTTCAACTACTCTGATTTTTCCTTTCTCCTACCTTTAGTTCCCCTCCTATACATTCACTAATAAGGTTCATGCAACCCTGGGTGCACTTCCCCAGCATTATGGGATTATAATGAGTTCATATTCCTCAGGGCAGTGAATACCCACAGTTTGTGTGGTGCCCTGGCAAACACCTCCATGCACTGCTAGCATTGGGTCTCATCAACTGTCTCACTCCAGTTTACAGGAGGGAGATGAGGTTCTTTTAATATCTGTATACCTGAGGTGAGATTAAGAAACATCGGTTCAGATGTTGGTCTGACCAGTTCATCACAGATCTTAATCAGGTAGACGAGGAAGGAAAGGAGGGTGATAAAAAAGATAGGAAAGAAGAAGCAAGGAGTCTTTATAAGAAGCAAGAGGGAGATAGTCACCACCATGGATCCAGCGTGGTTCATAATTCAGTCACTGATCTTCAGCAGTGGTGGGTCGTTGTTCTGTTGACGACGATGATGGCAACGGTGACCATGACGATGATGGCCCCTTTTCAAAAGTGCTTTCAAAGTGGTTGAGTCAGCTGTCTTTGGAGTGACAGCTCAAATCCAAAGAGAGGGACCTGGGTTTCCTGGGTGGAGGACAGGTTGGCGATGAGGCAGCAGTGTGCCCTTGTGGCCCTTGTGGCTCTTGTGGCATTCTGGGGTGCATTATTTTTAATGCCAGCAGGTTGAGGGAGGTGATCCTCCCCCTCTACTCTGCCCTGGTAAGGCTTCATCTGGAGTACTGTGTCCAGTTCTGGGCTCCCCAGTAAAAAAAAGATAGGGATCTCTTGGAAAGAGTCCAGCGGAAGGCCACAAAGATGGTGAAGGGCCTCTCATCTATGAAGATCTCCCCTATGAAGAAAGGCTGAGTGAACTGGGTCTGTTTAGCCTTGAGGAAAGAAGACTGAGAGGGGACCTGATCCAGGTCTATAAATATCTAAGGTGTGGGGGGCAGAGTGCCAAGGCCAGACTCCTTTCAGCAGTGCATGGAGACCGGACAAGGGGAAATGGCCAGAAACTGGAGCATAGGGCGTTCCACACAAATGTGCACAAGATCTTCTTTACAGTGAGGATGACAGAGCACTGGAAAAGGCTGCCCAGGGAGGTTGTGGAGTCTCGTTCTCTGGAGATGTTCAAGACCTGCCTGGACACCTACTTGTGTGACCTGGTATAGGGAACCTGCTTTGGCAGGGGGGTTGGACTCGATGATCTCTGGAGGTCCCTTCCAACCCCTACAATTCTGTGATTCTGTGAAAAGCCATTGCCATGTGTAAGATATTATTCTGTTAACATCTGTGTCTCAAAGTTTGCTGGGAACACAGATGGACTTGTTCAAGTCCAGACAAGTCCCGAGCAAGGACCGTGAAAACCTTTGTCTTAAGGACACAGATGGACAAGTCCAGGCAAGCCCTAGGCAAAGGTTGTGAAATCCTTTGTCTGGGGGAACGCAGATGGACAAGGCCAGGGGCAATGAGAGCGAGATGAACTGCAGCCAAATAGCTGTGAAGTGCTCCTTTGTGTGGACCTATCTCAGGATGATGGGCCATCTTAGAGGGTACTCAATGACTTTTGCTGGAGGCCCATCCTGGTCACATAGGCAGGAGAACAAGGAGGATAAAAGAGGAACTGAAAACCACGAGGGTAGAGGGATTCCTGAAGAATGAGGTGATTCCTGTATACTGTCGAACTCTCCTGAGCCTGCTGCCTGACCGCTGTTGCTGCTTCAAGAATTGGCTCCTCGACTTCCTCGTCTACCTGCCTGCTGCCCAAGGCCGGCCACGCTGCTGCTCTCCATCTTCTGCTGCGTCTGCCCAGGACCTTCAAACACCGTGCAAAGGGACTGCTGCTGGATTCTGCTGGTGACTATCCTCGCTTTACGCAACTCCTGCTTCTTTTCCATCTTTTCTATCGCACTCCTTCCCTTCCCTGTCTCCCTGATTAGGTTTTAGTAATAAACTGGATGCAACAACATATGAACCGTTGTTTCTTAATCTCACACCGGGTATACAGATATTAAAAGAACCTCATCTCCCTCGTCTAAATTGGAGCGAGACACCATGGTGGCATGGGGCAGAGGGCAGAGCAAATGAGGGCAGCAGGCTGCAGATTGGACATGCCTGGCTCTTGGACAAGCGACTCTTGCAGTGACTCTCTGCTTCTGTTCCTCACTGTGTGTCCTCATTATGAAGATCTGCTTTTCATATCTTACCACTCTCATGGGAGGCTTCAGGTTTCACCACCTGCTTGTCCTTATTCTTGCCTGCTTCCTTTCAGTGAGCATTTTATCACATAACTGAACTAGCTTATTAACCCTTCATTTTCTGGCCTCATAGGCTGACTATTGTTAAAATTAACACATGGAGAACGTATAGTAGCCAATAGTCTTGGAAATCTACTGGAACTTTCTCCCACTAAAACAAATGGAAATCATCCTAAGATGCTTACCTGCGTACTATGCAGACTGCAAAGTATTTAGACTCGCACTTGTGAGAATCAAGTGTTGTTTCTGCATTAGAATTGTATAATATTATTTTTATTTTGTGATCTCCGCTATCACAGTTCTTTTTGGGAGTCCTTCTACTTAACTTGGGGAAGATCTCTGATAAGTTTACATCACTTATCTTATAGACGAACGCACACTCTGTATATAAGTGTATATATGTGTATTTTGTGATACACACTGCAAGAATATCCTGCACGAGAGCAAACCAGAGAACAAGTCATGGCATGCCCGAGGAAGCGCCTGACATTGGGAAGGCCTGACATCATCCCCCAGTGCTCTTTGTTTAACAGGAGAGCACCGAGACATCTTGGAACCAACAGGATGACTACTGACTGGCACCATATAAACAAGTAAATAGCAAATGTAAACCTTCTGATAAGATTGTGAACCTGGAGTACCCAGCCAGTGGGGAAACAGGGGAGGGAGAATGCAAGGGGGAGTAAACAGGGTATAAAGGCTGTCATGTTGTGTCCATAGGCACGCTCCTGCTTGCGGGACGCCCGCCATTGCAATCGCGAATAAATTCTGCTTTTATCAGAGATACCGTCCTGACAAAAATTACTTGGATTATTTCCAACACACTGGACTGACAAAGACATAATTTTAGTATTCTTAGTATCACACATAAGAGAATACATCTTTATCTACTTCATTATTTATTTATTAACATATCTGGAGGGTACTGATGAATATCGTTTGTAGAATAATGATGTACAAAAATCTAAAATACTTATCTTAGTGTCAGAGGACAATGTTAACAATTAACAGAGACCCATATGTCTTCAAAATATCTGAGATGATAGATGTGAAATATAGCTTATGAGAGGTGCAAAATTCTTTTTTTTTCATAATAGTGAACTTTCATCATTTGATTTATGGATACAGTGATTTACTGATTCATTTATTCTATGAAATCCAGAATTTATTCATTATTAATGAAGTTAATTTTTTTAGTTATCTTAAAGAAAACCTGTTTTGATGGCACTTTCATAGAGAACAATATTACATATTATATAACAATTAGTCTTCATTTCAGCCACATGTAACATCATGTTACACAAGATGTAACGCTTGTCAAATATGGAAACAGATAATTCAATATAAAATATTTTTCTTCCACTCTGTCAGTGGCAATTTTTTACCAAGCTTAAGTAAACCATTTGTGTGGTTTAGAGACAGTGGTTGAGAAAAGATTCTAAGAACGTCATTTCAAACATTCTTTGGTGAAAATTGGAAGGCAGAATTCTGACTAGAAAAGTAAGCATGTAGGATAGGAACTCCATTAATCAATTCTAGAAAGCAATATATGCAAAGAAGAATTGAAAAAGAGAAATTAGACAATGATCTGTAGGGCTGAGGAGGTGATTTTTCTAAAGGGAGATAGGAAAGGGAGATAAGAAAGGGAGATCGTGTCATTAGTGATAGGACCAGGGGGAATGGTTTCAAGCTACGCCAGGGGAAATTCAGGCTGGACATGAGGAAGTATTACTTTTCAGAAAGGGTGGTCAGGCACTGGAATGGACTGCCCAGGGAGGTGGTGGAATCACCGACCCTGGGGGTGTTCAAGGAAAGACTGGATGTTGCGTTGAGGGACATGGTTTAGTAGGAGCTATTGGGAATAGGTGAACGGTTGGACTGGGTGATCTTTTAGGTCTTTTCCAACCTTAGTGATTCTATGATTCTATGATTCTATGAAAGAAAATATGTGCTGATTTGATGGAGAACCTGAAAGAACTTTAGAAGTTGAGGTAAAATGAAAAGGCAGGATTGAAAGAAGTTAAAAATAAGAGTAGCTGCAGATATTGGAACATGAAAATGGTGTGAAAAGCAGAATGTGCAGGAAAAGAATAAATACAAAAACACAATTAAAATATCTGAATTAATTAATTCATCTTAAGTATCCAAAAAAGAAAGCTCACTGCTTTGTTTCTATGTAGTATAGCAGAGCAGTTTGTTCACCTCAAACAACAATGAAGATTATGTCATTAATAAATGAAATGCATCATGCTGTCTTGCAGTGACTTCTAACAATGTTGAAACCAGATATTCTCACACTTCTCCAGTCCTCTGTTGATGTTTATTTATCTTAATATATTTTCTCACTGGGACAAAGTTTATTTCTTAGATGTATTGCTTCATTAATCTGAAGATTTCATATTGTTATTATTATTACTTTAAAATGACTCCACTATTCCATCTCATCAGAATCTCCAAAGGCAAACATGATTTGTAGCACGTATATCTTAAATTGGAAATTGGAGTTATTTTTTCAGCTTTACAAATCACTTTGTCTTTATTGCAATGTATGTTTTTCCTCTAGGATAACCTTTAATTCTTGTTGTATTTCCACTGTCTATTATATTTGCTGTTATTTATTTCATATATTAAAATCTTGCATTTGATCTGTTAGCAAATCAGTAATGAATCATAGAAATGTTTGCATAGGAAAGAAGCTCAAGGATCATCAAATCCCAACTCCCCTGCCACAGGCAAGGTTACCAACTGCTAGATCAAGTACTCGATCAGGTTGCCCATCCAACTGGGCTTTAAACACGTCCAGGGATGGGGTATCCATAACCTTTCTTGGAGACCTGTTCAAGCACCTCACAACTCAATGAAAAACTTCCCTTACATCTAATCTAAATCTTCCACCCTTTAGTTTAAAACTAATTCTCCCTTGTTCTACTACCCATACAAAAAGTAGATTTACCTCCTGTTTATAACCTTCCTTCAAATACTGGAATGCCACTGAGATATACCAGTCATCAACGTCCCTCAGATTGCTGACTACATCTCAGCCTGGTGACTCACTCACAGCATGGCCAGGTACTCAAAAAGCTCCTCATCAAGTAGGGCCCACCTGCACTGATGACACCCTTCATGTACCTCAGTCCCTTTGGTGACCTCCAGATTCTGGAGCTCCCCACAGTTGATGTTCTAGGCAGCTCTTTTGCTCTGCAGGAGATCTGTCTGGGCCCATGCACCAGCCCAGAGAGGTTCTGGGCCAATTATCTGTGTTTCTGCCTTAGCTTGTCTGCCATGCTGGGTGGTTGCTATGTTGATATTAATACAGAGCTCTCCTCTTGTCACTCTGGATGAGAAGAGCAGCACACTCTTCTCACCCCTCCTGCTCAAACACCCTACATGATCTGCCATGCCATGCACTTCTGACATGCCATGCCCTGTTTTCCTGTCCTGTTCGCCCTGCTCCTGGGTTGCTGCACTCTGTGATAGCTGCCTTTTTATGCATGAGGAATGGCCTCACAGCTCCCAGTCTTGCCTCCCACGCATTTGCTCCCTGACAACGGCTCTCATCACCCTCTGTAGCAATTCCTTGCTTTGTCACAGAATGCACCCACTCTGGAGCCAAGTGCCTTGCAGAAAAGATATTCAAAGAGAGGCATGTAAAGCATTTCTTGCATTGCACTGACCGAATCAGTAAATTCTATATGTAATGCATTCAAGCTAATATGTTTAAAGACAATTACATCTTTTCCCACTTTTAATGAGGTATTCTAAATACTCCTTGGTAATTTGCCATAGAGCAATTATATTTAATATGTTTTCTGAGTAATGGGGCTAGACTTTAATTATTTTATGCATTCATTCTGGATGAAAATTTACAGTGTATTTCCAAGGCAAACCCATGGGCAATTCTATAAAAAGCAGAAGCCACAGGTTTTGTACACTGAAGTATACAAAGAGACATAGTGGCAGTGAAAGAATACTCTATGGAAGGAAGGAAGAAATGGAATTTTCTGAAGTCTAGTGAAAGTAACCATAACACTATCTGATAGAGAAAATTCTCAGCTATAAAGCACTAGTTTTCAACATAGTCATGACTGTCATTGGCTGTGCATTTTTTGTCAGTGACAAATCATAGGCTGTATGCCACACTCATAAAAATCTGCACCTGTGAAAGTGACCCATTGTTCACAGTATGATGGCATAAATGCTAGGAAAACGTTGCCCACACAGTCCAGCTTTCACTGTGCTCGCACTCACTGTGTGGTCTCCATAGACATTCAGCAAATATCAATGAATATCTACGGATGTAATTATTTCCACATGGAGGAATTCTATCTGCTGTCTGTTGCACAGCAACAAAATGTAATGGAATATTGGTGGAAAAGTTCAACCTCTACTGTCGTACCACCAACATCTACATCTGACATTGTGGGCCAACATAATAAAATCAGAAACATTACTTTCACAACAGCCCTTATACATTGGAAAAATACAGTATTCTGATGAGAAATGTTTTTTGATCTCAGGGGCAAATTCTAAAAGCCTGCATACAGTCTTAATGCTAACTTATTCTCACTAGATTGAAGCTGATGCAGTAGTGGAGCAAATAGCTTCTCCTCGGTACAAGGGGATAGGTGCTCAGAGAGAGGTGGATAGACTTGCATTTGCATTCTGAGTTACTTATAATACACATATAATTTGCCTATCAAAGAGATTTTGTTTTGCAGTTGTGGTTTACTCTGGCAGGCAGCTAAGCACCACACAGTGGGATGGGTTAGAGAATTGGGAAAGAAAACAGTAGATCTCATATGCTGAGATAAAAATATGTAGAGAGAAATAGCGGTAATGATAATAATGTTTATATTTGCAGAATAAGTGATGCACAATGCAGTTGTTCATCACCCACAGGCCAATGCCAAGTAACTCTCAACAATGTTATAGTTTTCACATTATGACATACCATATCCCTTTTGGCATTTTAGGTCAGCTCTAAAGGTTCTGTTCCCTCCCAGCTCCTTGTGCTACTCCAGCCCCCTTGCTGGAAGAGCAGTTAGAGAAGCTGAAAGTCCTTGGCACAGTGCTGTACAGCACTGCTTAGAAGCAGCTAGATGAATAACATTGTTTTTCTCCTAATACCAAAACATGACATCATACCAGACACTAAAAAAAAAAAAAAAATTCTGTTCCAGTTGAAATCAGGATAACAGCATGGTCAATATTCACAAGATCCAGTTTGCCGTAGCACTCTGTATTATATAAACCTTGATACAATGGAAGAGATTATGGCTCTCAAAATGACTTGATAAAAATTCACCAGACATTTTAAAAATCGTGTTCCTTTATATATACTGCTTCCATACCCATATATCCTTCATGAATCACACATGAAATTACACTTTTTGATTAAATTTTCTTCAGAAATCAGTGCAATGACAAAAAGACCTATAATGCACACAGAAAATTGATGTCTCAAATAAAAATGTTTTAATTGAACTTAATAAATGCTTTCCATTTAGTCAAGTTTGTTGTTTTTATGTGTGCATGTACTGAAACTGAATGAACATGTTCATATATTTAAAAATAAATACAGTAAGTGCCATTAATCTACTTGATTTTGTTGTTTTCCTTTCATTCTGTAAAATTTCAATAAAAGGAAGATTTCAGAATAGAAGGTGCAGTCTCTCCTAAAAAGTCTCTTACCAAGTCATCCTGAAATTGTCCATCAGATAAAGGTCAAGGAGAGAAGGAAGTAGTGAGTATGCAGTATGGAAGCAATCAACCCTTACATTCATTTAAAAGCAGGACACCTTTAAAGAACCATTAGCAGCTTGTCACAAAATCAATGGATATGATTCTCTTTTCACTGGCACAGATTTAAATTGGGACTAAATCCAGGTTTATGAATGAAGTTTTATTGCTATTTATCGTGTTAGTGCTAGTGCTAGTGCTTTATCGTGTTTGAGCCTAGAGGACAAAATTATCCACCAGTTTCTGTTTGCATAGCTTTATTACCACACATCAAGATAGACAACAGTCAATAGGTATGCAATTTTTTAATTGTTCCATTCTCTTTTTATTTATAAATTTCCTAATACAATGCAGTTTCTGAATGTTATGGAGTTCACTCAATAAGTGATGGTTTTTTCAAAGTCTAAAATTTGTTCCAAAATAATTTTTTAGCTTTAAAATATGAAGACGAATCATTTTTTAAATGATTTTGATGTGTTTAAGTTCTGCCTTGTTTTAAAATTAATTATAAAAACTTAATCAATTTACATCCAGTCATTGAATGTGAAGAGTTTTCAGTAAGGAAGAGAAAATAATTTTACCTTCCAAAATGTTGTTCTTTTCCCACTGCCCTTTTTGGGCTGTATGTTCTTCCCACCCTCTTCAAGTACATACAGCAAGTTGTCCAATACAACTTCCAGGCAGCTTCTGAATATTTGCAATTGGGCAACTCCACAGCCAATTGGGCAACCTGAGCCAGGGCTCAGTCACATATACACTAAAGAAGATGATGATTTCCTGATGTTTAGATGGAATCTTTCATCTTTCAGTTTGTGCCCATTGCCTCTTGCCCTGGAACTAGGCACCACTAGGAAGAGCTTGGAATTGTTTTCTTTGCACTCTCCCATCATACATTATACACAATGATCAGCCTAACTGAGGTTTCTCTTCTCCAAACTCACCCAACTTCTCCTCACAGCAGAGATGCTCCAGTCTCTTGAACATCTGGTATCCCTTCAGTGAACTCTCTCCAGTGTATCTGGTTTTCTCTTATACTGGGAGCTGCAGAACTGAACATAGTACATATGAGGATAGTTATCAACATTATTTTTCTCTTAAAGCCAAAACATAGCATCACATCAGACACAATGAAGGAAGTAAAAAGGAAGGAAGTTGAAACCAGGACAGATATCAGTGATGAAAGAGGAACAATGAAAAATTCAGTTATAACACTGACTCAAACATTGCTAGTAAAGATGAGACAAATCTGAGTAATACTATGGTGTGCTTTAGTTCTTGCATCTACCTGTGCAGTAAAAGCAGCTGGCGTGAGAGAAATTACAGTCTAATTTTCTACATGAAAAAAAGACTGTAACAAAATTACCCATCTGTAATTTTATCATTTTAATCTTTTAATTTGTCTATTTTTCCTTACTGTTAAATCAAATGTGATGCTGACCTATAGTAACCCTCTTTTCCAGAAGAAGCTGTCTCTCAGAGACAAGTGAAGAACTTCATGCTAGCTAAATGGAAGAGTAATTAGTTTACCTAGGGGAGGAACATAGTCATCTGGAGGTGATGGTTTTTCTTTATTGAAGGTTCTGGAGAGGGTGAAACTTTTAATTTATACATCTCATTGGAAGCCCAAAATAAACAAGATGAATTTCCTTCTAATTATTATTAACTGTTATGCAATCTTTTCATGTTTTGTCATGATGAAAACACTGTACTAGAGGATATGTTATTATGTTACACAGAAACGCAGTTATGTTTAGGTCAATGTGCTGATATGAGACACAAAACACTATTAAACATACAGTCATATTTTGTTGTACAGTTCTGTAAAACATTAATCTTTCATATGCAAAGTTGCTAGAAAAATGACTGAATATAAATGTGGAATAATTTCTCATTTCATACTAACTTCAAACATAATACTGCAGTGAGTGTATACTATATGCTGTCATGTTAATTCTAAGCTGAAACATCTTGAAGTACCATGAATATATATATATTTTTAAGGAAGCATTAGTATTAAAATGTTAAGGAAATTTTCCTGTCGTAAGTTTCATCCTTAATACGTATTGTTGCAGCCTGGGAGGTCTTCCTAAATCTGCAGTGGAGCATTAGAGAGGCAGTGATTGTACATTTTCTTATTTTAAGAAAGAATTTATAACGAGATTTTATACTTCAAAATCAGAAGATCTTACATATTACGTATTTATTCTCTTGGACCTGGTGGAAAGTCTTGCAAGTTTATAAATATTCTTTTCCCTGTTGAAGTCAGCATTAAAGTTAAGTATATCTGAATTTCCCTGCAGGGGCAATGCTTTGGGAATTATCTCAAAATATCCTTTGTACTCGTGGCCCACTGCATTGACCTGGAGTGCTACTAACCTTGCTGAGATTCAGGGAGATGCAGAGTTTCACTGCACTGAGCTCATTACAGAGCTGTAGTGTAGAAACCCCTGTTGCTTTCCAGAAACTCACTTGCCCTCAGAGAGACCAGAACTTTTTTACAAAGTACAAGTTATACAAAAGAAAATAAACCAGAAAGTAGAGCCTCTAAAACTCAATCTAAGGATATGCTTGATCAACAAAAATGTTTCAAAACAATTATTCTATTTTACATAACTTCCACTGAAACCTACTGGAGAACATCTGTGTTCTAAAATTTGGTGTGGCTTATCAGTTTTTGGGTTTTTTTTTTTTTTTTTTTTTTTTAAATAAAGAAAAATGGCATAAGCTAAATATTCCCAAGCTTTTCAGTTTCTAATTCTCTTTTGTGCTTCAAATGACTTTTGAAATCTGAATTCCAAGTACATTTCTTCCACATGAAGTATATTTTTAATATGAATACAATTCAAAGAAAATTTATTTTTAACGTTAAATATTTCTGCTCACTGAATTCTTAGTAGGTTTCAAGTAGTGAAACAAAATAAATTTAAAAGGAGATAAACACAGAATTTTTCAATTTAATGTCATTACATCTGTGAGAACAGCAACAAAAATCTTAAATTTGGAGACATACATTAGGGTAAGTTAGACAAAGATTGTTCTTGTTCTCTTAGCATGCCTTAGTAGTAACTAACTTACTATTTGGTAGTTCAGTAAAGATCTTATGCGTAAAAACCACAACTTTCCTCTCTGCAAAGTTGTAGGAGCAACTGCTTTAAGATGATACCTTATCAAGGGAAGAAAGAACACAGCTCTTCAAACATCGAAAGAAATTGTTAAATCTTTCTAGGAAGGATAAAAATTGATTATTTCTGTGCTGTGGCAGAATTTTGCAGTCATTTCTGACTGACATAAAGTCTCCATCCAAAAAAACATCCGGTGCTCTAAATTGTTGTGTTTGAATTAGGTGATTATTTCTTGGTCTTTGCAGCACATTAGCTGAGGTCCTATGAGCCTATGAGCTTAAGCTCATAGGATATCCATTTTCAGTAATGTATCATGTGTCTCACTGTTGATGAAGAATTATATGAATGAATAGAAAATACTTAACAAAAAATAAAAAATACTTAACAAAAGCAACAGAAATATTACACAGCTGCAATAGTTGTAATGTTGTGAAGTTGTAATTAGTTGTAAAGTGCATAGTTTCAACTACAAGTAATGTGTAATATGAGAATATGTGAAATTCTGTATTATATTTTAAGTTGTAACAGTCTGACTATGTAAGCAAGACTGACATAGCTTGGGGAAAAAAAAGGAAAAAAAACCGCACAAATTTGAGTGTAGAATATCTCTTCAAACGTGAAACAAAGAGGACTCCTTAACAAAGTCATACAACAAAAGTAGATAATCAATTTTGATAGCAATAGGCATTAATGCAGAAAAATTGATGAAATATTGATATGATTTCCGACTAAAATATCATGTTTCAAAAGAAAAGTCCATAATGCTAAAAATACAACAAAACAATAAATGTTGATTAGTACCCATAAAGTATCCCATATCATCATTATTTACAGGCTTACAATGAGTCAAATATGACCTTTATCTACATAATAGGTAAGATAACCAAAAGTACAGGCTATATATTAAACTTATTTCCACTCTTTGTACGTGTCTCTAATTTCTTGCAAAATGGAATTCATGACATTGAAAACCTTGTAATACAGAAAATGGTAATGTAAAAAGACTTTCAAGTGTTCAAAAAAGATTGTCAGTGGTTTTTAGATTTCTGAGTGAAGTTGTCTTTCACTAGTTTCCAGTGTCTCACTGGTCAAAAGAGTCATCTGCCACCTCCTTCGCTGTTTCATCTCACGGAGCAAAGATATAACTTTCAATATTGAGAATGGGATTCATTCTCACTGTGATTATTAAAGAATAGGATTTAAATGAGCAGATCCTGACTGACAGATGTAGGATAGATGAAAAAAAAAAGGTGGTGAACAGGAAGATAAGTAAATAAGAAAAATAAGTATAACTGGACTGTATATTTCACAGCGTTCTATTTTGTCTCTTCTCATTTGAGTTCATTCTTTGACACCCATGTAAGCCAAATGGAATGGAAACAAACACTGACAGAGAAAATGTTTAACAAGAAGAACCAAATATCTTTGCTCATGTCAGCATACACAGATGTATTTTCATTACTGCTTGAATCCTCAGTGTATCGGGGGAAGTGATTCCTTTACTATGGTTTCCACTTTGCTCATTTCAGGGTTTTCTTACAGAAGTCTACCTGGAAATTGATCAGACACCATGTTTCCTCTCATGAAAATAGTCTACCTAGATCCAAGAAAATAATTGTTTTCTAGTGATATTTAGATAATTGACATCATGTGTTAATGTCATATTTGTACAATTATGTACAATTAAGGGCTTTAAAAATTAATTATGTATTTATTTATTTGCTTCTTATTGTTTGCTATTGAAAAAGAAAGAAGTTTTTCTGAAAGGAAGACTATTTGCTTTTAGATTTGATGGGCTTGCATATGAAATGCGTAACAGACTCTTTGTACAGGCATGAAGTTTATCTATGATGATGTAAACATACATTCTGAAAAGTTTGCGAACCTTCAACTTCAGAGATTTCTCATATAAAGCTTTAAAATCTGGAAGTTTTGAGTGTTTGGTATAATCACAAGAAACATAACTTGTGGCCCAAATGGTCAGTGAACATACAAAGATCTGAGGGCTGTAAGCGCTAATCATTGAGGATACCTATTGTGTGGTGCTGAAGAAAGCCCAGGAAACAAATCCCAATGATCATTGATCTCCCTCAACAATTTGTTGATATGCTCTTGTCTAAATTTTAAAATCATGATGGCAGTTAATTATACCAAGGCAAGCTTCTCTAGTCAAAGTCTTCAGTGTTTATAGGACTAAAAAGCATAGAAGACAATATGCCTACAGGAGCTGTCACATACAGGCAAGCAAGTCACTGTATGGTGCCACTGTTCTCTTTCTGCCTTTCAGATTTCAGCAGAGAACTCAGTTTTTTTTCTTACATTCCCTATATTGAGTTCTGATCCTGGATGGTGCCTAGCTGCCTACAAAATGATCATATTCAGTTTCCCAAAAATATACCATACATCCATCACACAGTTGTTTACTTTTTCATTAGGCAGGCCTGTTTGTTTCCCAGATACAGAGTACAAGACTTCAGCACACATGGTATTAGAACTACAGATAACAATAAATGCTTAGACATTTTTCTTTTGTGTTTTTACTCAGGAAACCCTCTGGACTGGTAGAACTGAGTCCTGGAACAGTATAAAGAAGTTTTATTATCTTTTATGAATTTTGAAGCATTGAGCATGAACAATGAACAGGAATATGATTTTATCATTTAAAAATAATTATATATGTATATATATGCATATGTATATATACATATATATACGAGAATCTTTCATTTTCTATTGAATGAACAATGCCAGGTGGACAGGGCAAGGCAGAAGTTGAAAACACATGGGGACATACTAATGTGGTCAAGCACATGCTTTGAGATAGATTTCCCTCATGTAGAAATAATAATTTCAGAAGTAGCATGCTTTGGCACTTATTTAAGATTCAATTGCATCAAAGCAGTTACACTGCAGCTTTTGCTTCAGTGCATCTCATTTTATGTGAAATGAATTTGTGTAGACAAGCCTCAAGAGGTAACCATATGGTAAGTTTGTGAGGCTACATGAAGTGCATAGCTGTAGTCTTAAAAATTGAGGACATTCTTCAAGAGACAGCTGCATCTTTATTTTCAATAGTCATCATTACCTGCATTGTGAAATGCTTCAGGCTTCAGGTATCACTGCTTGCTTCTATGTCATTCTGTGACTCTATTTTTACATGCAGAGCTGAGTAGAAAGGAAGCTGAGTGAAAACTAGGCGTTTAATTAGGATGAAGCCAGTTAAGTAAACTATAGTTTCTTGTTAGTAATATTTGTGGCTTAGAAGTAATGATCTTTGTTCAGCAGAACTTTTAACATCTATTACAAATATAATGCACTCTAGTGCCTAAAGAGCAATAAAGATTCTCATTGAGAAACTGTTAATTTAGAAATGTTTGTTGGCAGTAATTTGCACCTGATCTTAAGCTTAAAATAATGCTGTAAGAAGATTATACTCAACTTTAAGCAGCAAATTCATGCTTTTCGCTCACTTCTCTTGTATTGAAACGAAAGTACAATAAAGTAAAATGTCTTTACATCATCTACATCCATTTAATCTAGTAGTTCTGGAAATTCTTTAAATTACAGCATTAATTTCATAAATAGGCAGCATCTATGTGTGAATCCCTTGTGTTTTCTTATGTCTCTGTTACATGTAAAAACATGAAGAACATGATAACAAATTGAGAGCTTATTCACTGTGACCTTGGTAAGAGTTATAGCGTTCTTAAAAGCTTTGTAAACTGCAGTTATAAAATTTTCATAGAAAGAAGTTGCATAAATTAGAAGGAACTTTTTTTTCTATTAAAACAATCTAAGCCTTTCAGGAAAATGTAGGCACCAAAATTATGATAGAAGAGCTCATGCTGAATTTGTGGGAGGGATTTCTGGAGATATTTAGCAATGAATTAAAAAATAAACTCTCTTTTTATATGTTCAACTATCTAATTTTTTTTTCTTCAGTATTTCAGTATCGCTAAATCTCATGGTATTTACTGGTGTGACTGACATTAAGAACAAAAAAAAAAAAAAAAAAAAAAAAGATTTCCTGCTCTAAAACCAATGAATTTTATTCTTGTGCACTTTTCTTGTACTTTTTTGCTAAGTACTAGTAATTAGACATGGTATTTTTATAATCAGACTTCTGTTTTAAGATTTAAAAAAAGGAACATTACAATATTACTGTAGAGAAAAAGCAAACAATAAATCCTGTACAAAACCAAACACCCTCTAGCTTCCGTTAGTCCTCAGCAAACCGTGTCTTTCCTCAGTACAAGTAATCTATGAAATGTCTTTTGCTTTAGCATTTAAACTCCTTTTTTTTTTTTTTTTCTTTTTTTCAAAAATCAGTGCCTGGAAAAGGAAAATGAGAAAGAAACTCACAGACAGATGAGCTTTGGAATTTGAGTGCAGACATACACTATGGGATTGTTTAATCAAGATGCTGTAATTAGAGGAAACTTTTCTAGAGCTTCCTCATAGCCAGCATACACATATTACAACTATCACGAAAATCTTCATTTGTGGTAGTCAGAAATGTTGGTAACAATATCTTATAAAAGATCTTGAAAAAGTTAGATTTATAGTTATGGTTCTCTACATACTTCATAAATCTTTCATATGATTAAAAGAAAATAATATGATTGGAAATCAAACTTAATGATAGTTTTGATGCATTGTGTTTGTCATATATTTTCTGGAGCAAATATTTTTTCACTGATGTGCTTTGAGACCTTTTTAACAACAGATAAAACATTGAAAGATATACTGATTTATACTGTGGTGCAGAAGAGGTGAATTATTGGAAAGAAAGTTTGTGTCTAAGCATGATCTACTTTCTCTTAAAAAAATATACTCATATTACTTCCCTTGATATTCAAGATGATATAAGAAATTTTAACTTTGTATGTTTTTATAATTTTGTTTTTCAAAATCTGAGATCTAACACCAATAGATGCATTACTAGAGTAATTCTTTCCCATCTCTTTTTCTGTTCTTTGATTCATACATGTTTTATTCCAATATTTTGGATGCACGATTAGAACAGCTATCGTTCTTCATGCTTTACCTCTTAAGACACACTGCAATAATTCTAGTAATGTAACTTAAGGACAGAAGGAGAGGTAGTCTGTACTGTTAAATTAGCATTGCTGGATGCCATTCATAAACGGTGAGTCTGAACATCCATGATTTTCAGAATGAACTCACTTAATTTGTGAAATTACATAGGCCAGGATTTGTGCAGCTATGGAAGATGAAAGGGCTCAGTTGTATTGAAATGAGAAATTCCTGACCAGTAAAATATGTTCCTTCCATTAATGCTGCCAAACCGCACTGTTGTTATCACTGGACTGTTTTGCCACAGGGAATGAAAAATAATCCTATGATATGTCAGCGGTTTGTTGCCAATATTCTATCACCGATCCACCAACCAGAATGTTTAATTTTCTAGTGTAGACTTAGCCTTAAGAAATTTGATAATTTGTATACCAGATATACATTACTGTATACAGTTTTTTCATTATGTTTTACAGAAAATGATAAACCTGGATAAAAATATTACCTTTAGAATTGTTTTTCATTATTAGATTTCATTTTCCTTTTGAAGTTTTCAAAGGCAGGTACTCCTTTCCTTCATCTAATCACAGTTTGCCCTTCTTTTATGGTGAGTCCCTGCTTGCTTCAATTTTTTTTTTCCAATGAATCATCATGAAAAATTTCTTAACTATGCAACTGAGTTCTACATATTTATATGTAAAAGTATTTGCCATTTGAAATAAAAGTCATGATGGGGCATTTGAAAGTAGCTGAGAGAAATATAATTTAGTCAGACACATTGTAAATCCCAGTAGTTGTTTTTCTTTTACTTCCTAATTTTTGTTAGAATCTGTTCTTACATTGATCTGCCTCTGTGTGAATCCTGCAATTAGATAGAGTCCTTGGTGTGACTTATAAAGCTTATAAAGCCAATATGCTGATTCATGATATGTTAAAATTATTTTGAAAAGAACCTTCCGCAAATCAAATCTCTTCATGGTCAATGTAAGAGAAGAAAAAGTAACTAAGCTATGTCAGCATAATTGACAAATGTACATGATGCGTGTAGACCATTCAGCTCTTTTCTAGACTCTGGTAAGATTTCATGGTGTGTATAAAAAAAGATTTAGCAACTTGAAGATTGGGAAATTCAGGGAGAAGAAAAAGTATCTTTACATTATACCCCTATAGATCTGAATTGAGAGAGCTATATCAACTTAACGTGATTGTATAATTAATTACCTGTAGGATCTCAAATGGAATTAAGAAGCTGTTTAAAAAGTTGAGAACTGAAACATTAACTGTCTCTTAACTTAGTGTCAGAAAGTTCTGAAGGGATTATTTATAAAACTCAGATTTGCTACCACTATGTAATGGTTAATTAGAGGTTTACTTCAAGATCTAAGCAATAGACTCAATTCTCTTGCACGGAGAAATGAAAAATTTCACCTTGAAAAAAAGTATTTTTAGACTGTTCTTTTCATTACCAAAATCTGTTACTGTCCTGTGAGTGAAGTTGGAAAGAACATTTTACATCTGCTGATTGTAATTTCTTTGCTGTAAGTCAAAACAGTTTCAGGTTACTTGGAAACAGAGGGTAGAACTTGTCTATTTGCTTGAGCTAGAAAAGTTTTATTCCAATGTAGTATTCTGCTGATCAGATGAATTCTAAGAATAAATTTGAAGAAAAGGTTTGTAGAAAAAAAAAGATTTTCTTTCATCTTAGTAGTGTCGCGTTAATGACATGGTTTTCCAAAATTAAGTCAAATTCAATCTTTATGGATATTCTATGCCATTTTCTGAAGTAATTTAGTACACTGAGATAAATATATTGTAATTTAGAAAAGGAGTTGTTTACAACACTGATTAGTCAAGGCAGTGTATAAAATAATGAAATTTATAAATAAATATAAATAAATATAAATAAATACAAATACAGTTATCATAAAATATTTAATATTTAATACAGAATTGAATTACTCCACAAGTGAGTAATTAGCTCCCTTCAGTCCTTATTTTTCCAGTGAATTGCAATACTTCATACTAAATTCAGCTATCCCTGTTGAAGGCCTGGAACAGTAATCATTTAGAGGATATTACCTGTTCTCCAAATTTTCTGTGTGGTATTTTCCCCCTTGATAAAGCAAATCATGGCATAGACCACCTTGAGAACTGACATCAATAATAAGAAAGAAGTAGCAGCCAGATGTCACACTGTATTACATCAGATTTTCACCTCGACTCCCTATGGGAAATACTCTGAATCATAATTAGTACATAATCAGTTTGTGTTTTTAATTAAATAATAGCCAGGTAGCTAACTAAAGTGAAGAAAAATCTTTTTGTCCTTGACCTTGATAAAACAAAAATAGAGAAGTATGATCAAATTTTGTGTGTTAAAGGCAAGTTACCAATTAATTTGGAAATCCATTTACAACTGCCATAAAACTACTGTTTTAGAAATTGAACACTGCCTCTCAAGAACTACTAGCACCAAGAAAAGAAAAAAAGAAAAAAGAAAAAAAGCCGAAGGTTAGTATTTAAGAGCATTATCTTTTCCACACATTAAAGAAAAAACCACATTTTACCATTACCATGAACATTTAAAGTAATAGCCGAATACACTGCATTAGGAATCTTAAAGAGTCCCTAGACTCTTTAGTAATGGATTTATTCCACACTGTAGATAATATAACAACTTCATCTCTTGCCATTTAAATTATATGTAGAAGAAACATGAACTGAGTGACAGTAAAATAATGACAATCTCTTAATATGAAATCTGACTTCATTAAAAACTCTTGAGTTTAATATGCAGGCGTCTCTGAAAGTTGTGCTTCCTATTTATTTCCTTGGAAACTACTATAGATCAAAAGAGTAAAATGACACTATTTTTTTTAGAGGAAATTCTCAGCTACAAAACACTGTTTTTCAACATAGTCACAACTATTAGATGTTTGTTTTCAACGGCAAAGAATAAATGACTTCACGTCACTTCATGTCACACTCATAAAAATTTGCACTGTTTGAGGTGATTCACTGTCTCTGTTTCCATTATTGAAACCCACCGCACACCATCTTACTGTGTCCATAAACTTTTAGCGAGTGTCAGTGAATGTCAGTGGAGGAATTCAATTCCACTCCTTTGTTGCATATGCACTTCCATGTCAGACAACACTTTGTCAGACTGCCCCTCTGTCTGTCACACAGCAGAGTAATGGAGCACTGGTGGGAAATTTTCTCCTCCGCTATCATGCCACCGACATCCACCTCTGATGTCATGGACCAGTATAGTAAAATAGGAAGCATTAAGTTCAGAGCAGACCTCATGTAACATGTTCAATTAATAGGAATTTGAGGAAGACCTTGCATATATAGACAATGCTGAGTTTAATGTGAAGAAGTGAGTTATCACCCTTTTCTGCATTTGTGGACTTCATTAATCTCAAAATGTATATAGGGACTAATATAGCTCAATCGATAAATAGTTTTGTGTATTCCCAATAGAATTATTAATTTTCAATTATGAACGCAGTAGACATAAATGCACCAGTAGGTGTCCCTATTGCTCTATTTTGTTTTGTTTTTTTTTCTTTTCCAGAGGATAAAAACTACCATCACCACCACCAAAATCATATCAACCACCACCATCACCCTTCATCACAATGTAATCAATAGCATTTCATGTCTGGAAGACAAATGCTGATCTTATATTAAAAATTTGGTGAAAACACAGTTCCCTTATTCTATCCTTTTTGCTGGACAGAGTGAACAGCCCACTTAACATTACACCACTTATTTAATAATATAATTGCTATCTAGATTATAAAATATGAGCTATTAAATTTTAGACAGTTTTCCTGGAATTTCGCATTCATTACCTTGCTGTCTGAGCAAATGGTCGGTAAATCTGTGCACTGCAGCCACATCCAATAAGGGCTTTCATTTTGGTTTTACTCAGTTTCTGCCCTGATTTCTATCTTAGTTAAAACAAGATAGATGATCAGTTATTAGTTTTTGTTTTGTTTTTAAATTTTAAGGATTGATAAAATTTTAAGAACACCTAAAGGCTTTATGAATTAAGAGTCCTCATAAATATTTGATCTTTTCACTACCTCCAGGTTGCTCCTCTACCTCCATCTGTTGCTGACAGAAAATAAGGATTTGATGGAATGATGAAGACACTGCTCTTGAGAGGAACTTCTGTGAGAGAAATGGACAAGGAATGATTCTCAGTCCTATCATAGTGTTCAAAAAAAGTTATCATTAGGAAATACCTTCACTTTCCAAACTACTTAATATGCATTTTTAACACTGAACTGATAGTTACAAACACTGAAAATTGGATAAAAAAATTGAAATGTGAGCCTAATAAATATAAGGTGAATAAAATGCAGCTCTTTGTAATTCTAACTCCTGTATTAGAAGTTATACTTCACAATGTCTTTTTCTGTGTTTGTATAAAAATGGTTTTGGAGAAAGTGACAAAAATCTCAGTCGGTTAACTAGTTTACACTGTACTAAAATGAAAACAATGTTTTTCGTGTTTTTTTTTTAAAGTAGTGTTACATTAGAAAGAATCTAAATTTTCTCGTTTGTTCTACAGTGCACAGAATTTATGAGTTTTTCTTTCAGCTTTGATAGAATGAACAATGAAAAGAGGCTTGAAGACAAAGTTGTTAATTTAACAAAAAATCTAAAAATCTTACTATATTTAACTATATTTAATATCTGATGCATGTAATTACATATAATAATAAAGGTGTATATTAGTAGTACAAGCAATATACAAGAGGAAAATAGCAATACAAAAAAACCCCCCACAAAAATAAAAAGCATATGAAAGCATATATAATAAGAGAATATACAACAAAAATAAAAGCTGTGCAGATGCAACAAGGTCTTACCAATTCCATAGCGCTTCTTATATTCAAATAAAAATATTTACTGACTTATTTTCTCAGCCAAGCTAGTATTTTCAAAAAGATCAATCATCACTGGATAACATTTTAATCAGAAATAAAAAAAGCAAGCAAATAAAATCCCTCTGTTTACAACTTTGTTTTAACTTCAAGTATCTTGGCTGGAAGAGCTATCTCAGAAAGACTTGAACGAAGATTAACTAAACGGTAAGCAAAACTCTCCCTAGCTTTCAAACAATGGGTGTGTTCATTTAAAGACCCAGAATAAGTAATCTAAAATTGTAAGTAATGGGCAATCCTGGACCAGTTGTTCTGAGTTGGAAAACAGCAGGAAAATTCATGAGAGCTATCCTTTAGTCTTGGAGATATTTGAAGAAATAATGTACTGTGTTCAGCATGTTTGCATGTGTTTCTGTGTCATATTTTTGTGTTTCACCATCACTACCATAATTTGTAGCACAGAAAATATCAAATATCTTGTCTCCTGACTCTATTTCTGCAAATTTATTTCTTCACAAGATGGAATGGATAGGTGAGAAAAGGATTGTCATTTGTTTTCTCAGACATCTACCAAAAAGCATTGTTACTCTTGCCAAAAATTATCTAATATTGTTTCGTTTTGCATGCTCCAATGCTTTCATGAGCAGGGCACAATAATACAACTTTTCCTGATCCTTTCTCACTTTCTTTTAGGCCAGATGCCTTTCCTGAAAGCCCAAATTACTATTAGAAGCTATAGAGTAAACAAACAACCAAATTAATAAATAACGTGGAAAAGGTTATATTGGAAAAAATGGCTAAACAGCCCTTGATGCAGCATGAAACTTCAGGAGGCAGTTTAAAAATAATCCCAAAAACTCAGCACGCAGAGCAGGAGTACGCCTTTACTTTCCCATTCTTTTATAATCTCTGCTTTTGTCTATTTAGAAATGCACTGCTTGGACAAAAGGAAGAAGGAACCCTGAAGATATTAAAGCTTATTAGTGCTTTAATATTAATTTTCTAATTTCTCTGAAAGTAAGGACATTACTAGTTAAATGTATATATACATATACATACATATATATATGTATAATAATTATTATTTTTTCCCTAATCACAGAATGGCCAGGGTTGGAAGGGACCTGAAGGATCAGGAAGCTCCAGCCCCCCTGCCACATGCAGGGCCACCAACCTCCCCATTCAACACTAGACCGGGTTACCCAGGGCCCTATCCAATCTGGTCTTGAACAGCTCCAGGGATGGTTTTAATAATTATCTTGATTGTAAACAGCATGAATTCAAAGAGAATACAGGTCTCTATATAGTTAACTTTCTCCAGCACTGCATCAGTACTATGATGTGCTGAAACATAAAAGTCAAACAATCATGGTGATAAAAGACAAAAAGTATAAAAAATTAAACATAACTTTATCTTCATCTCACATGAAATCACATCCTGAATTAATTTAATTTTTTTTCAGTGAATTATTTTATTTGTGAAACAAGTACTTTTTTATTCTTTTGTAACTAGAGAGAAAAGAATATAGGAAAATCTTCTGAAAGAAACTCACAGATAGAAATCCTCAAATAACCGTTAGTCTGTTTGCAAACACCTGTTTTAGTAAATGACTTACATCACATAAACAAATTATTCACAGACAAATTATGAGCAGATAGAGTACACAATAACCAACAATAAAAAATAAAGATGAAAAAACACCCAGAGCCAGTTAATCACATCATTCAAGAAGCAAGGGCAGTGTGGCATTAAAGTTCACTCTGCTTTTTTAATTTATAACACTGTTATCAAAGAACAGAACTGTCAGTGACATTTCTTTGCAGTGCCAAGTACTTTGTGCTACCACGAGATAGGCATCTCCTGCAATTCAAGCTGTCAGCTTCCTGTTATGTAGATTTGAGATTTTTAGTTGCAGCTAGCATAACTGGTATTTGACTTTGACCTACTCTGTAACACTAAGATCATATTTCCATATTTTTGGCATACTTTTAAAAGCTATTGAGAGTAAATGGTATATGTAACAAAATGTGCAAAAGACTATTTGGTTTTAAAACTAGCAACAGTTTCTTAGATATTCAGAATCACAAACTAGCTTCTACTGAATTTATTCCAATAATTAACTGGGATTATCTTTGGCTTTCAAAATGTTCAGCAACACCTTTCAGCCTCTGAGATGGTTTGTAAATAAAAAGGCTAGAACCAATCATGACAAATTACCACAAATTCAAGAGTACAGACAAACAGTTTCTTCTTTTACTAGCTCCAAGAAATATAAGCCTTCAATTTTTTCAAATATAGTTTCTCTTAGTTATCACTTTCTATGATTTTCTTTAAAATGAAATTATACACAATAATATGATATTTATAAGGAGTGGAAATAAAATATGTCATGAAGCAGGAGAACATAAATCCTTTCTTTTATTCTCAGGTTTTATTTTAAAAAGTAGCTAAAGCATTCAACTACTTGCATCTACGGAGCAATATCAGCATGCAGTCACAAATCCATAAAGCTCTATGCTTGATTATTTATTTATACAAGTCTCACGACTGCAATAAATCTACAATAATTCCAGTATTAACTGCTTTATTGCATTTATTTATCTAATAGTAAATAAATATTATATCCTTAAATTACATATAATAAGTGCAATGATACATATACCTACAGTTGGAAATAATTTCCACAGCTGTCACTGTATTTACCTTCTCTTAAAAGGATATTTCTATACATATGTAAATATGTACAAGCTAGAATGACTTCTTACCTTAAAATGGAATTACTAAACTTAAAACTACTTTTTTTTTTTTTTCTTTTTTTTTTTTTCTCTGTCTTTTTTCTCTTTTGAACACTCACATTTGCTAAAGTAAAGAAAAATATCTCTTTTTGGTCTCCCTTCAACATCTAATGACATTGATTTTCCAGCCTAATGTTTTTTATTATTAATTTTCCCAAGTTTCAAAGATTTTGTTTTACAAATACTGAACTGATTAGGAGGTAGGAAGAAAAGATTTTTATTTCTGATGAATTGCATGATTACACCCTTCTTAACTTACAATTTTTTTGCATAAGTAGCTCATTTCTGTAAAGGGCAGGGTCTAGTCAGCAGAAAGAAGTTAGTTGTCTCTGTGAACTGCTGTCTCTTATTGCTGTGCTGTGGGTGGCTGTGATTTCCTGTGAATGCCTGCAGAAATCGTTGCTGTCCAACCTGCAGCTGGAAAGAGTCTCTAGACTCCAAGACTGTAGGGCAGATGGGGTGCAGGCAGCAACGAGGGAATATGCTCCATAATTTCAGTTTGTTATATTTCTAAGAAAATAAACAAACAAAGCCAAACCAAACTAATTAAAAAACAATAACATCAGCAAACAGTAACATGAGAACTAATAGTAGAAGAAATTACACGTCAAAAATTAAGAAGTAGATGACCTTTTGAATATTGTTAAGATTTTTGCATGTGTCTAATTTAAGAAGCAGAGGAATTGCAAAGTGCTAAATTAAAAAGCAATATAGAAGGTATAAGGTTTCCTACAGTTACTTTGAGTGAAGAAATATACCATTGCTATAGCCAAAAAACCTTAAATCTCTTCTGTGACTTTTAACCAGATGGAAATATTTTTCCTAGATATTAGTTACATTTAGAAAATTTAGATTTAGAGAAATTAGTTCATGAGAGATATAATTTAGTTTAACAATGGCCTGGAAGTATTGTAGAGGATATTCTGGGCCCAAAGATCAGATGCAAATCATCACTATGTGTGTACGCTTTATTGCAAGATTTAAGTTTAACCTTTCCTGGTGGAAGTCAGAGAAGAATGACTGTGTTAGGAGATCATCCTGAAACTGGTATATATTTAGTCTTCTAAATACTATGAAGCTCTAGTAATAAGTAATGATTTCAAAATATGTTTCTGAAAAGGCACATGTTTTGCTGGTATTATACACATAATCAGACTACGGAGACTTTCATGAGGCCAAATGTGTGGAGGCTTGCCTCAGTGATGCTTCACTTTTGGAATATCTGTAGATTTTCATCACCCCAGAGACTTCTTCCAGATCTACTTGGTGCTCCCCTCCAGACTGAGGGCAAATATAGCTGCTTTTTTTGATGCTGAACACATTATTAATTTGTTCCTAGGGTGCATAAAAACAAATGTTATGGAGGGATGTTCTCCTCCAGCTCTACTGTGCCCTGGTGATGTTACATCTGGAATACTTTGTCCAATTTTGGGCTCCTCCATTCAGAAGTGAAAAGATATACAGAGAGTCCAGTGAAGGTCTGCAAAATTGATTAGGGGCCTGAAGCTTCTCCTGTGTGAGGAAAGGCTGAGAGACGTGGGACTCTTCAACACATGGAAAAGGCTGAGAGGTTATCTCATCACTATTCACAAATATCTAAAGTCAAGTCAATGGGAGCAGGCTCTTTTCAGTAGTATGTAGCAATAGAACAAAGGGCAATGGGGACTGGAACACACTGGAACACAGGAAGCATGGAAGTGGAACACAAGCAGGAAAAACTTCTTTACTGTGAGGGTAAGAAAGTGCTGGAACAGGCTGTCTGGGTAGATTTTAGAGTCTCCTTCTCTGGAGATACTCAAGACCTGTCTGGATGCTTTTCTGTGCAACTTACTGCAGGGAACCTGCTTTAGAACTGGATTGGACTTGTTTATCTCTAGAGGTCTCTTCCAATCCCTAAGATTCTGTGATTCTGTGACTCTGTAACAATCTAAACAAACAAAAAAAAAATCTAAACAATCTAAACAAAAAATGTTTCTTACCATGTGGATGCAGGACAGGTTTTACATGAAGTTGCAGTCTGTGCTATGATATCTGATCTGAATGTGATGTTGAATCTGATATCACAGTCTTGAATATAAATATTCAACAGTTACAGATTTAGATTTATAAGACTATTAGTAAAAGACTATATCTATATCAATCAAATGGATTAAGTGGTATACACTGAGTATGACTTTGATAATGTTTCTAAACATAAATTTGTACAGGTTAATATATATTTAATGAGATAAATTAGTTTGCAAAATAAATAGTATCAGATTTTTTTTTTTAAACTCAGTAACAACCCATTCTTTGTTCTTCATGTCATTCAAGATGGGTAATTTTTCCCTTCCATATTATTCTTTCGAAAATAAATTCTTCAAGCATCTTGCTGTTTTGGGTTTTTTAATCTTATTTTCCATATTCCATAGTAGTTTTGGAAATTAGCATTTAGAAATTGGAAATTAGCATTTAGAAATTGGTATTGGACAGAAACTCTTGAGTCTAGTGGTTGTATATTAACAATGATTAAGTAGCTTCCATGAAAGAGTTTACGTTCAAATGACCTTTGCTGCAATTTGTTCACACTTCTGATCTGTAGAGAGCAGATGAATGGAAAAAAGAAACAAAATGGGCAAAAGAAACAAATTTATATAGCTTGAAAATCTGAGAGTGACTAAAACTGAGAAATACACAAATAGACACTAAAAATCTTCCATTCACAATCTGTATTTTTGTTGGACCAATGTTGTAAAGAAACCTTCATTGAGATATGTGTAATATTTTTTGTGACTCAGAAGAATTTTTGCTTGTCGTAATGTCAGCTATGACATAGCTTTCAGGACAAAGATAATGTCATGAGACGCAGCTGATAATGATATTACTATACTATGTATTTTCATTATTTGTGTCTGGAATATAGCTTGACGCAAGCAAGAGCTTTGCAAATTCCTTCTCCTCAGCACATACTCAACTGTATGTTCCATCAGCCGCACACACGTAGGCATACTTCTTATCCAACATCAGGAGGAATCTACAAGCACCCTGTCTGGTCTAAAATAAAGATATACAGCAAAAATTTAGTGTAGTTCATTGTTCTGATATTGAAATGTCGACGATGTTGATATTTGTTATGTTGGCATGATTCTTTACAATTTGAAAAACAAGTTGTATTTTCAACACACAAGAATAAAATAGCAATTGTATGTTTTAAGATTTTCTCTATAGTATGATGGTAAAGTTCTTAGTTAAAATTTGGATCACAGTTTGAAAAAATCAGATTTCTTTGTCTTCAAATGTGATGAAAAAACAAGCTTATGAGAGAATGTAAGGGATAGTTGGCTTTGGTTAGCTGAATTGTTCTGCTAATCTTTACTCTTTCAGTGTATAGATTTCTACTTCAAAATACAAGGATGGAAAGAATTTTTTTTGGTCTTGAAGTCCAAACCCTCGTAATAGGTGATTATTTCAATTCTGCTGCAGATCTGTTGCAGAACAGATTATTATATTAATGAAACTCAACAGAAAATAGTGAATCACCAAAAATCTCCTTCAGAACACTATCAGAATTAGAAAAGAAAAAAATCTTCTGTATCTTACTTGTCTGAATGTACTATATAATAATTGCAGATTTTGTCTCTCATATATTCTTTTATAGTATTTTGGAATGGAATTTACCAATAGTTTTCAGCCTCCTAAGTAGTAATTTTAGGTCAATTTTCTATTTATGAAAAAAAAATAAGCATTTATAAGTTACTATTCTTGTATTCTAGTTTTATTACTTAAGAGAATTGTGGATGGTTTAAATCATTTTTTGGACACCAATCTCAGAAAATCACTTGTTCCTCAAGATATTTAATTTTACTTATTTATTTACATTTTTGGAGTGGAAGTAGTACTTCGATATACAATATATTATTGTAAATTTCCATCTCATATTTAATCCATCCATGATGTACCTGAAATACTTGCAGTATTTACCCAATACTCAATAAAAGTAATATTCTTGTTTACAAAGAACAACGCAATGAAATCCAGTTTTAAATTTAAACATTAGTCTCATTTTGATTGGCAGATCTCTACCATCTCTCTCAAGAAAAGAAGTTACTTTTTCTATTTCCTTTTTCATTACTTTTCCCACCAGAACTCTTTTTTTTTTTTTTTTTTTTTTTTTCAAAACTTCTTAAGTATTAATCTTTTCTGTAATAAGAAACAAGGTGGGAGGAAAACAGAGAAATAATATTGCTATGCAAAATTTTCATTGGAAAAATAAGATTGCATTATTTGCAAAAAATTTTCAATATAGAAATGATTGATTCATATTGCCATTAGAAGAAGGCAGAAAAAGAATAATCAATGCTATCAAGAAAAATGCATTTTTTTAGAAAAAGAGAAAATACATATGTATATATATTTTATATATATATATATGTATATATATATATATATGGAAAAAGACCTAAAAGAACATCTTGATAATGTGCAAGATTATTTTACAAATGAAAAAGCTATTTTTGTTTCTGTTCATGAGCAGTTTGGGGAGACTTCTGACAGAGATTTTAAATAAACTGCTGTTATCATAGCAAAGAAAATGACAGAGCTGTTGCAGCAGACAGAAGAGGTGGTATCTTGCAAGGACAATTTCCTGCTTGCATTTGTCTGTGCACAAGAGAAATTTATTAAAACTACTTCTAGTATGTAGGAAACAATAAAAAATAAACTTCTGGGCAGAACTGTTCCCCAGAAAAAAATCACGAACAACTGAAAGGAGAAAAAAAAAAGCAAATCTGTACTTCCTGAGTCAAAATAAAACTATTTATGTTAAAAACAGCGGAGGAAAGGGAAGCGATCCAGAGGGATCTGGGCAGGCTGGAGAAGTGGACACGTGAACCTAATGAGGTTCAACAAGGCCAAGTGCCAGGTGTTGCACTTGGGTCGGGGCAATCTCAGGTATTTATAGAGATTGGGAGAAGAACTCCTTGAGAGCAGCCCTGTAGAGAAGGACTTGGGGTCCTGGTGGATGAGAAGCTGGACATGAGCCAGCAGTGTGCTCTTGCAGCCCAGAAGGCCAACTGTATCCTGGGTCACATTAAAAATTGGATGGCCAGCAGGGAGAGGGAAGGAATTGCCCACCTCTGCTTTTATGAGGCCCCATCTGGAGTACAGTGTCCAGGCCTGGGGCCCCCAGTACAGGAAGAACATGGAGCTCTTGGAACGGGTTCAGAGGAGGGCCATTAAGATGATCAGAGGGCTGGAGCACTTCTCCTGTGAGGAAAGATTGAGGGAACTGGGCTTGTTTAGCTTGGAGAATAAAAGGTTCCATGGAGATCTCATTGTGGCCTTCCAGTACTTGAAGGCAGCATATAAACAGGAGCAGGAAAGGCTGTTTACGAGGGTGGATAGTGATAGGACAAAGGGAAATAGTTTTAAACGGAGACAGGAGAGGTTTAGGTTAGATATTAGGAGGAAGTTTTTCAGTCAGAGGGTGATGATGCACTGCAACAGGTTGCCCAAGGAGGTTGTGGATGCCCCATCACTGGAGGCATTCAAGGCTGGACTGGATGTGGCTCTGGGCAGCCTGGTTGGCAACCCTATCCACAGAATGTTTTTGAAACTAAATAATCTTTGAGGTCCTTTTCAATCCAGCCATTCTTTGATTCTCTGATTCTCTGTTTCTATTACTTAAAAGACAATAAAACACTAAGAAAGTTCTCTCACCTCATAGTATTTCATGCTTAGACTACAATAAATCTGTCGGTCAGGAAATAATCACTTTGTACTGGAAAATATGGTGTATCTGGAGCCTTAGGATACTAATTTCTACAAACTTCCTAGTTTTAAAACTCAGAGTTAGAGTCCACTCCATAACTCCTTTAAGAAGCTTAGAAATCTGTGTACTGATTTAGTCCAGCAGTCGGATACTTAGAACCTTTCCAGAAAAAACAAATCAAATGTAAATGAAAAAATTATCTGTTATAATTGCTGAGAAACTTAATTAAGAACCCTTATGATCAAGTTGATAATTAATATTGTGACAGGTGCAGTATTAAGTGCTTTCCTTTGGTGGCTAACCTGCTAAAACATTTATAGTAGAACGTACATACCACGCTGATAAGAGTATTGAAGCTTTTGTTTTGCTTTTCTTGACTATTAATTTATTATTTTTTTCTTTTCTTAGAAGTGTGCTTCTACCTTTTTTTAAAAAATATCTGTTTATAGCTGATGGAATTTAGCGAACAAACTCAAGACATTTCATGTTTTCATATGCCCTCTGATAGATAAAGTCAAGATAAAGTATTTCATAATATCCCAATTAACAAAATGCACATGATGTACATTAAATAATGCTCTAAAGAAATCTTACTGAGTATTTTAATATACTGTTCTATAAGCCATTTTTTACTCTTCTGTGGTGCAAGTTAGCTAGCCAAAGTAAATTCAAATGTCATTTCTTGTGTTTTACACAAAGTGCTGTTCCATGGTTAAAGAGGTCAGATGCAGTGAGTTATGTGTTGCTCAAGGACAACAGCAACCTTTAATTGCAGGCTCAGATGAAGTGTCTGCAGTATAGCCTTTGAAGTACATAAAAGCACCATTTTGATTTTAAAATTTAACTGAAGGAAAATGCTCTTGTATGTCAAGAAGTAACTACTACTTGTCTGCTACTGCAACACCCTACGGCATAATCTAGCTGCTGTGTATTTGCCTGAAAGCTTGGTGACTGGCATGCTGTTTGCTTTAATCTCTTTGGATGGGAGTGTGGGTATTACAGTTATGCTTGTGTAATGTATGTATGGTAGTGCTGTAATGTATGTGCAGCTAAAGCTTTGCAGGTAAGATTTGTGCTGCTGGAACTGTGCCAGCTGCTGAGACTGAGATAAAAAAGCTATTTTGTGAGCTGTCGCCATAGGACCAAGCATTACTACTGCACATCTGATGAAAGATTTTGCAAGCAGTTGAAGAAAGTGAATGCTCAGAAAAAAAGAAAACACCCATCACAGCACAATCTAATTTTTCAGTAATTGTGTTCAAACAATGCAATTGTTTGTTGGAACCAATTGGAGAAGTAGAATGAAAATCCAAAGCTCTAAAAGAAGTTGCAGTTTATGAAACTCTTACATAAAAGCCTTCACAGATTAAAATATCTTGACCAGTTCTGAGAGAAAATGCTAAATGAAGGACTTTATAGCTCTTAATCTTTTCTCATGTATCCAATTGAAAGCACTGAGAAGTTAACTTCTTATCCCTCTGAATATTTGTATCACTTACCTGGCAAAACACCCATTTTGCACTAGTATATATCTGTGAGGTGTAATGCTCAGCCTGAATTTACTCTTAGTTTTCTGCTGATCATCAGAAATGAATCGTTATACACCGCAAACATACCTTCTGTTGTAGCAGAATCTTCCTATACTCTCTTTAAGTTAATGCCCACACTGAAAGGTGTATGAAAATTACAGGGTATATATTGACAGAATTCCTGTTGAAATATATTTTTTTCTGTTATCTATGTTGTTCTCTCAAGAATGTACTTCTCCAGTTGTTCAATGAAATATTTTTTAAATTATCAAATAGTTGAGTGCAGTATCTGATGCACTCAGATGTGAATGATCCAAATCGTTTATTACAAGTTCTCACATCACTCATATACCTTCACAAGTTTTCTTTTTCTAGCTTTCCCACCCACCCCTACAACTTTCCCATCCACCTTTACATGTCAACAGAGCATTCTACAAAACACTCTTCAACCGTTCACGCAGGCGCTTATCCAATCAGAGCCATGAGACGTTCTTTCTTCTTCTAGAGATGTCTTTGGTTCTCATGCTGTTTATCTTGACCCACAGCTTCTGCTCTGAACAGTTTTTCTTGTATTCCCATAGTTGAGTATCCATAGATTTTTCTGACTTCATGAACACTGAACATTTTAACCAAAGGGTTTTCTTTTGTTTTAATTTTATGTAGAGAAGACAAGAGTCAGATCATTTTCTAAGGCTGGCACCTGCAGTTTTAGGTTGAAAAGTAGAGCTTCAGAAGCAAATAGACATGTGGCTTCCCAAACCAGAGTGATATTGAACATCTGTTTGAGCCCACACCAGAGCACTGTCAGTGTTGCTGTGGTAGGACATTCTTGGTCATATCCATGATTTCAGTAATCACACTGAAAACTCTCTGGATCACAGAAGATTTTTTGTTAAACTAACATGCAATGGAAATTTATTCTGTGACTCCTTCACTTTTACAGTATGGATTTGAGCTCATACACTCTTTCAGTTCTTCCTGATAGTCTAATTTGTTTTGTTGCAGATTATTGGTGCAGAGCAGAACAAGTAATGTTAGTCTACAGCCTTAGACTTCTTGAGTGCTTTTCACCTAAAGTACAGAAACCTACCTAGAGATAAAACAAAAGTGATCCACAGTTTCCACTGTAAAAAAAAAGGATATGACTTTTATACTCTGCACAAATTTGTTATTAATCAGAAAACTCTATTCAGTTATCAGTATAAGCAGAAACAAAAATTTTATATATTTTTTCCCATATTGGGAAAATACTGCCTTGATTTATGTCAGCTCATCTATGGTCTTTATTGGGTCGGACTGATGATAATGGTATAATTTTCTAGATAATGTCTCCTACTGTTAAAGAAACATTGTGAGATAGAAAGTAGTTAGACAACAAAAATGGAGGCTGATTCTTTTTTCTCTCTCCATAAATACATGAATACAGTATTATAGTTACTGCATAATGAACATATGTTTTCTGATTCATCTTTATTTACTATTTATAAGGTATCAAATCAGCTAAACTATGTACTGCAGATTTAATGTAAAAAAGCACTTTTGGTAAATGTAAGAGGAGAACTGGCTTCAACAGACAAAGAGAACGCTGAGGTACTGAATGAGTTCTTTCCCTCAGTCTTCACTGATGGCCAGGATTTTAGTATCTCTCGTGTCCCTGAGCCCTGCACTCCTAAACTACTACGAGCTGACCAAGGTAGTAAATTTCTCCTCACTGTAAGGGCAGAGCAATTTCCGAGACTGCCTCTTGAGACTGAATGTGTACAAATCTATGGGGCTGGATGGTGTGCATCCCAGGATTTTGAAGGAGCTGGCTGAGGTGGTTGCCGAGCCATTCTCCATCTTATTTGAAAAGTCATGGCTGTCAAGTGAGGTCCCGGATGACTGGAGGAAGGGTCACATCACTCCCATTTACAAGAAAGCAAGGAAGGAGGACCACGGGAACTACAGGCCAGAGAGTCTCACCTCTGTGCCTGGGAAGATCATGGAACAGATCCTCCTGGACAACATGCTTGATCACATGAGGAATGAGTGTGTGATCCGAGACAGCCAGCATGGCTTCACCAGTTGAAGGTCATGTTTGACCAATCTGTGGCCTTCTATGATGCAGTGATGGCATTGGTGGACAAAGGAAAGGCGACCGATGTCATTTACCTGGACTTGAGTAAGACCTTTGACATGGTCCCCCACCACATCCTTATCTCCAAATTGGAGGGATGTGGATTGAATGGGTGGACCACTCAATGGATAAGAAATTGGTTGAAAGGCTGCAGACAGAAGGTGGTCATCAATGGCTCTATGTCCAAGTGGAGGCCGGTAATGAGCGGTGTCCCCCAGGGGTCTGTCTTGGGACTGGTGTTCTTTAACATCTTTATCAATGACATCGACAATGGAATCAAGTGCACCCTCAGCAAGTTTGCTGATGACACCAAACTGAGTGGAGTGGTTGGCACGGTGAAAGGAAGGAATGCCATTCAGAGGAACTTCAACAGGACTGAAAGATAGGACTGGGTAAACCTCATGAGGTTCAACACAGCAAAGTGCAAGGTTTTGCACTTGAGCCAGAGGAATCCCAGGCATCCATACAGACTGGAAGGAGCAGTCCTTGAGGGCAGCCCTGCAGAGAAGGACCTGGGGATCCCGATAGATGAAAAGCTTAACATAAGCCAGCAGTATGCTCCTTTGAAAGCAAATGGTATCCTGGGCTCCATCAGAAGAGGCATGGCCAGCAGGGACAGGGAGGTGATTGTCCCCTTCTACTCTGCTCTTGTGAGGCCCCATCAAAAGTACTGTGTCCAGGTCTGGAGCCCCCAGTACAAGAAAGAGGGAGCTGCTGGAGAGGGTCCAGAGGAGAGCCATGAAGATGATCAGGAGGCTGGAGCACTCCCCTACAAAGACAGGGTGAGGGAGCTGGGCTTGTTCAGCCTGGAGAAAAGAAGGCTGCGGGGTGATCTCATTGCAGTATTTCAATACCTAAAGGGAGCCTACAAAGAGGGGGGGGGAATCAAGTCTTTGGAAGGGTAAATAATGGCAGGACAAGGGAAAATGGTTTTAAGTTGAGGGAGGGAAGATTTAGGTTGGATGTCAGGGGGAAGTTCTTTACTGTCAGAGTGGTGAGGTAATGGAACAGGCTGTCCAGAGAGGTTGTGGATGCCCTGTCCCTGGAGGTGTTCAAGGCCAGATTGGATGGGGCCCTGGGCAGCCTGGTCTAGTATTAAATGGGGAGGTTGGTGGCCCTGCCTGTGGGAGGACGGTTTGGAGCTTTGTGACCCTTGAGGTCCTTTCCAACCCTGGCCATTATGTGATTCTGTGACTCTGTACTGCAGGTTTAAAGGCTCTGGGATTGTAGTAGTGTGCCAGTATTATTCTAAGCACCAGGCACAGAAAAATGTTGCTCACTCATCATCTTGTTGTATATAACAGAATTCTTCTGTGAGTCAATAGGATCTCTTATCCTAATTTATCTAGAGAATAATGTTAACCTTAAACAATGAGCTTTTTCTAATCAGATCCTCAACTTTCCTTCTTAACACAGGTGAGACTATTTGCATTTGCCACTTAAAGGTAAATAATACTGTTTCAGCTAGGAAAGTGTTGAGGTAAAGTAAATCTTGAAAGCTGTAGTGTTTTGAGCTTTTCATAATCGTCAAGCAGCGCTTAATCTTTGAAACATGCATATGGATTACTAGCTTTAAATATGACACAACCTGTTTTGTTGACTCTATCAAATGTAGACCCTCATCTGTCATTTAAGAACCATCTGGTGTCTGTTGGCAAAGAATCATTTCATCATCTGTAGAATATTGTTCATGTGAGGACTTCAGTCCTAAAGCAAATCTTCCAATATTCATATATTCAACATGACCTGATAGCTTATTTGCTTCTGTAGATCTTAATTATTGTTATCCAATGTGTCATTCTTAAGCAGAAACATATTTAAATGTCCTTCAGACCCCAAGGCTTAGAATTAGATGCTTATGTCCACATTAGGCACCCAACAATAAGCCTGCTGAGGATTCTGAGAACTGATAGGCATATATCACTCTCATTGACCCTAGGCCAAGTTCACAGAAGCTCAGCTTTCCTCGCTGTGCTCAGTAAGGCAGGTAGATATCCAATTAGATCATTGATATTTAAATACTAAGTGTGAATTGAAAACTATAAACATCAATGTTTAAAGCTGTAGGCTATAATAATTTTACTTAGATTAACAGACTTTGACAAACATCTCTCTAATTTTCCAACTGTTAGTTTAATTTTGTATTGTGGTCTAATAGAATATCACTAAAGTGTCAAATTCAGTAGAAAAGAAATAATATTTTCTCAGAAATTATTTGGTGCCAAAATTTGAAATTATATGCAAGTAAAATATGAAAATCATGCAAAGCTTCTGCCAAATGTAGACTGTTGTTAAAACCTTCTGAAATAATATCAGAGTTAGAATAAAGAATAAATTCGTATCCCAAATTATTTTAAAATGTTTGCATACAGTTTTTGACTGTCATTCTTCCTGGTGTTGGTTTATTTTGTGGGGGGAGGTTTTCAGTTTAGAGATGAAACATGGCAAGATATAAAAGCATAACATTCTATTTTCTCCAATTCTATTTCCTAAATGGATACTGAGCAAGTCTACAAATTTTTTCATGGATGTTGTTGTTCTCGAAACTGAGAGCAAAAGTGCTTGCAGGCAAACTCAGGAACTTTTTTTAAGAAGAACTTTCTAACTTGTAGAAAATGCATAATTATGTTTTGGCTGCTTCTTCACATTACATATCCTTGTGAAAACTGAATTATTCTTTTATCTATCCAGTGCTAACATACAATATTTTGTCTTTATTTTAGATATATAGTGTAATCAGAATTCAGTTGTCACTAATAAGCTGATGAATGTTTACGTGGATTCTAACCAGTAATGGGCCTAACTTGCAGTCAAAAGGACTTGTGAGGGGGTGGTGCTCAGTGTTCTATCTATAGTATTGGAAGGCAGAGAATATACTAGCTGCCCAAATTAATGTAGCATCTTCTGCTGAGCTTGGCTATACTGCTATGGGTAGCTGAATGAAATAAGATGCAGTTTAATTGTAGGTTATGTATTTCTACCACTGATGAACTTCTTCACTAAAAGTGACAAACTGCAATTAAAATTACTAATTTTCAGTGCTTAAACTCTCTTGGTGTGGAATAGAAGACAGCCAATTTTGAACAGCAGGCAAATCTTTCAGATCTCCTTAGTTTTTATGCATTATTTTCCTGCTTAAGATTCACAGAGTGCCTCACGCTGGATAATTGGGAATATTTTTTAGAAATTACTTTTTCTGTCCTTATCTGTTTGAAGATATATATTTTGTAACATGTTTAGTGCTAAGGTAGAATGCTCCAAGAGAATCACTATCTATTCCAAAAGTTATTACATGAATATTCATAACAAGAAAACTGTTTCAGCATTTTATCCTAACCTTTGGCCTTGTGTATATCTTGCTCACTTGGATTAACCAAATACTGAAATAGAAATTAACAAGGAAGCTCTTGTTAAAAACCATCATCTGGTATTAAGTGTACAGAGATTGGAACATTATTTGCTAAAATGAAGTTTTAAGAACTAAATTAAGGATTAAATTAAGAACACAGAGTGGGAGTTGTCTCAAGGTCATAACCAAAGCCAGAATTGCCAGCTTTCCTCATTGCTTATTTAAGGCTGATGAAACCCCTGTTTAGCTTTGTGCAAGCTAGCTAAACTGTTCTGAGCGTCAGGGTAAAATCATACACAGATTAAAAAAATCTCAATTTTTTAAGAATGTTGATACCTTTTTTTTTTTTAATGTAGATGTCTCTTGGTATACGTGGCTGATACACATATTTTATTTGTTTCATAGCAATAGTAGGTGAATATTAGGTCTAATAGTTCAGAATTTTTTCTTGGAAGAACCCTTGGAGCCATTTTTAAGAATGATACTTCGTGGCAAAAGATCAAATAGGATTACAGACAACTATAATACATTTATTTTGCGGACAAAAAATGTCTTGATGTCAGTGATATAAGTGGAACAAATTGGGGTGGGAATCCTATTGCAAAACCCACTTCCTGCACAGATGTATATTCTATACATACCTAAGGACAAAGATCTATATAGCCTCAGTTCTGGTCATTTTGAAACTGATTTCTGGGTCATTACATTGCTGAATTCCTCACAGTCCTGGCTAGTCTGAATACCAAATAAATGAAAACCTCAGTCACATCAGGTGTTTAGTCCAGGCATCCTAGTAAGTAAACTTGAACTTCAAAGGGATTAATATTGATTCAGTTTGCCTGAAGAACTTCATAATGATTGATTCAAAAGTAGATGAGTCACTGATTTTTCAATGACACTACAAACCTGCAAAAGGCTTATTTGTTTGTTTGTTTCATTATGAAATAGGAAATAAACCTTTCCTTCCAGAGCCTAAATATAGCACACTTTGGATGTATACTAAGTATCTGGACATATACTTGCATGTATGTATATATAACAGAAACAAACTTATATTTAGAATTTGGATGAAAATGAAATAAAACATTATTAGAGATGAGATACTGAATTGTTGATAGTTGCGTATAGTTGTGTAAGACTAATTTTCAGTGCTCAGTTTTTGGGCAACTAAATACTACTTTTTGATCTCTTCATGCCGCCCCCAATCTATCTTAACTGCTACATTCTATTGTCAATGCAGTATCTTTGAAGAGATGCCACAAGAAAATCTATGAGACATATGCTATTCAGTCACAGTAAACACATGAAATGTGGCTATAATTCAGTTTGTTTTTCCTGATATCTAATGAAGAGTCTGCAAGATACAGAAAAACATAACTTCATAATATTTTTAAAACATGAATCAGAGCCACAAATACTCATGAAACCTTGAAAAGGGGAACAGAATTCTTCTGAGATATGAATCAATCAAAATACCTTTCAGATCAACTAGGGCTCAGGTTCTATTAAGGTTTCACCAACATGAGCATTAGCCTACAGAGAGATGAGGATCAGCTTTTTTCTCTTCTCTCCTGCTTCCTAGTTGTCCTAGTTGTGCCACTTTTGCTTTTTATGTGTGAATTTAGTGCTCCACCGTACTGTGCATTATGAAGTGTCTCAAACTATGCTTTACACCTTTATTATTTTATGACCTGATCTCCTCTTTGTATCTTATTTACTTCTGTCTCAATAGGAATCTAGGAAATAAAATGCTTCAAGTCCTGAGGTACTTTGCTGTAATGAAGGGGTGTCTGCATCTAGTCTTTTTCCTGTGCTCTTTGAACATTTTGCCTCTGAACGTTCCAGCCCACTGAGCCCGGTATTTAGCAATACTATAATATTACTCTTAATTTAAATGCCATTATTCTCCTTTTATTCTCTATTTTTTCTTCTTTTGCTTCTGTTTCATTTGATCACTTGTAAAATTTAATTTTTTTCTCATGCTATAATGCTCTCATACCTTACTATATTTGCTATACATTTTTTTCTTTCCACTGATTTGCATTCTTGGCAAATCTGTTGTAGGCTAATGCTTGTCTGCTTTATTTTTGCTCCAGAGATTATTGAACAGGCCTGTCAGTTTTTTGACTGGTGACAATTTTTGTGTTCTTCTCCTTAGGCTTTATATTAAACTACTTTTAAACCCCACTGCCTGGTACTGCCAGATGGGAATAAGGCCTAGTTCCCATCATTTTCATCATAATTTCTGTCTGGTCTTTATGGTGCAGTTTCTGTTTTCACTGCTTGGTAAGTATTCTAAGAAAAGAAGGTTTTGATATTCAGGACAAATGCTTTTTCTTAATTATTTGAAATTAAACCACTTTGATTTTAATAAAACTATCATGCTATCTACAAAAGGGCTAAAATGTGATCTTAAGAAAAGACAGCCATCTGTACTGTGTATGTATATGCACTATAAGAAGATGCTACGCCTAGTATATTGTATATCTCAAACATTCAAATATCATACACTGACAGTGTTCAACAACTAACCTGTATGCCCATACTTGCAATTCCACTTGGACATTGCTACATAATGGAAACTCTTCTGCACCTCTGTGGTTCCATGTTAAGAACCACTCACCAGCCTCAATATGGATACCAAACAGCTCCATATGCTATTAATTGGAGATCCATTTGTTCGCTAGATCCAGAGAGCACCTCCTAGATTCACAGATTTAAGCAGAATCATGCTGAATTTCTGGAACCCAATTGAACTAGCAGCTTAGTGCTCAGCTACTTGATCTGTCAAATATGAGAGATTTCTTGGGCAAACTCAAGAGATGGAATTTCCTTGGGCATTGAAAGAATTGTCTTCAAAAACTTCCATAGACAAGAATGATGTATGTACCTATGATTAGCAGCTGAGAGAACATAAGAAAACCTAATCAACACTCTCCTGTGAAGGCACTGATCAGCAAACCCGGGGCCATGTCTGACCCTGCTTCCCCTCACTGGGCCTGATCCTGACTCCTACATCCATGGGGTGACAAAGAATCATAGAATCATAGAATCATAGAATCATAGAATCATAGAATCATAGAATCATAGAATCATAGAATCATAGAATCATAGAATCATAGAATCATAGAATCATAGAATGGCCTGGGTTGAAAAGGACCACAAAGATCACCTAGTTTCAACTCCCCTGCTATGTGCGGGGTCGCCAACCACCAGACCAGGCTGCCCAGAACCACATCCAGCCCAGCCTTGAATGCCTCCAGTGATGGGGCATCCACAACCTCCTTGGGCAACCTGTTGCAGTGCATCATCACCCTCTGACTGAAAAACTTCCTCCTAATATCTAACCTAAACCTCCTCTGTCTCAGTTTTAAACTATTCCCCCTTGTCCTATCACTATCCACCCTTGTAAACAGCTGGTCCCCCTCATGTTTATAATCTCTCGTCAAGTTCTGGAAGGCCACAATGAGATCTCCATGGAACCTTTTCTTCTCCAAGCTAAAGATGGTATGATGGGTAAAATGCATTTTATGCTTAATTTCAGATTTGGGGAGCACAGAGTATACAGAAGGAGTGGATCTGAAAACACACTAGGTTGTTCCTGCCTTTCAGTGGAGGCTGTCAAAATTGGGACTACAGGAGAACCTAAGCGTCAGAGCCAGTCTTGTGCTTGATGATGAGCTGCCGTGTCACTCATTCCATTAAAAAGACAGCTTTTAGAAACTTATACATTTGATAAACTTAGGAAGGCATGGCATTGTTCCACTTTTTTGTCCTGATATAATTTGTAAAAGATTTTCCTCTACTACTAATACTTTCTCATTGCTTAACTACAGAATTACACTTCATAAGTGCATTCAGACATTCTGTCTGCATTAATATGTTTCATAGACTCATCTCCAATGCTTTACTTTCTAAGACTAGACTTTCCTTTGGGTCGTAATATTTGAGCAGTGGAGAATTTGAAATTAACCTCTTTACTTCTTCAAAAGCTTTTTCTTGTATTTATGTCCATTTCCATATGATAGCTCTATATATTAATTGGCTCAAAGGCTCATTGTTTCACTTAATCACAAGTAATTAAGAAATTCCATCACTATTCCAGAGATACTTTGACTGCCATATTTATGGGACAGGGAATCGTAGAGACTCCATGATTTTTTCAGATCATAGTTTAGGTTTTTGTTGTTGTTGTTGTTTGTTTGTCAGTATGACATATGAATATTTCTTTTATGAAGCCGAATTCAGTGCAATTTCAATCTTACCACCTTCTGTTTAATATTTTTCTCCCTGTGTTAACTTCAGTTTCTGCTCATGACCTCTTCACATTGCCTTGTTTACAAGTAATGAGATGTCAGCAATTATTTGTGTAATAGTCAGGCAGTCTTTCTTGACCTCAATTTCATTTTGGTCAAGTGATCGCTTACATGCCTAGTGTTTTTAACTACACAGAACTAGTCAGTACTTAGTACAAAAATAATTAGTTAGCTTGGTAAAATGTCCTTTTTCTTGTGCAGTGGATCAGCACATATTTTTTTCCTGATTTTTTTTTTTTTTTACTTTTTACCTCTTCTTTGTAAAATTTCATAAATTTCTTTTTATTAAATAAGATTCTCATACATCTATTTCTACTCAATTTTTCAAAGATGTGTATTACTTATGCAATACTATTTTAATATCACTTTAAGCCACATCGCAGACTTTTTATTTCTTTATATAAGGAATGGAATAGCACGTGAAGCCTAACTTTTACCTACAAGTTTATTTCTTGGAAATGAATCTATGTTTAAAGTATCCTCAAAAGCTTTGGATTTATGATACAGGAATGTTCTAATCAATGCATTTTCTGTTCCCTTTGTACTGTTTTTATGTATGTATCCTGAGACTCATATATTTTTTATTGCATGTAGGTATGTTTCTATCTTTCTTCACTTAAATTATAAGGATTACACTATTTGCATTTGCAAATAATTTGAGGTTTTTTTCACTCATAATAATATACATTAGGTACATATAGTTCACTTCTGTACATATTTTTGTCTAACACTGACTATACACTTCTAATTTTCATATGAAAACATACTTTCTCTTAATTTTTATTACTTTATTTTAGAATTGCAAGTTGATTTCCTTTGTCCACCAATGCCATCACTCCATCATAGAAGGCCAAGAGATTGGTCAAACATGACCTTAACCTGGTGAAGTCATGCTGGCTGTCTCAGATCACATGCTTATTCCTCATGTGATCAAGCATGTTATTCAGGATGATCTGTTCCATGATCTTCCCAGGCACAGAGGTGAGACTCACCGGCCTGTAGTTCCCGGGGTCCTCCTTCCTTGCTTTCTTGTAAACTGGAGTGACATGACCCTTCCTCCAGTCATCTGGGACCTCACCTGACAGCCACAGCTTTTCAAATATGATGGAGAATGGCTCAGGAACCACCTCAGCCAGCTCCTTCAGAACCCTGGGATGCACACCAACACAGAGAGTCACTGCCCCTCCTTCCTTGCCTGTCCTATCTTAAGAGCTTATAGCTCTCCATTACAGCACCCCAGTCATGAGAGTGACCCCACTGTGTTTTGGTGATGGTAATTAAATCATAGTTTTCCTGCTTTACTATGTCTTCTAGCTCCTCCTACTTGTTACACATGCTGTTTGCGTTGGCATAGATGCTCTTCAGATGGGATATTGGTCTCACCTCTAGCCCTGACATGCTGCCCCTAGGCTCATCTATAACAAGCCTGATTTTATCTTCATACTCCTTCAAACTTAATTTTGAAAAGAAGAATAGAAATGAAAAAAGCAGAATACAGAGAAAGGCCTAAAAATCTATTAAAAACTGCTTGCTCAAATGTTTGGCAGGAGAAAGGGCTTGTCTGTGATGATCCCAGTAAGAAAAGCTCTCAGTCTGGAAAAGATCACTTAAAATGTTATTTGTTGGAGCTGATGCTGTGAGGAAATTGAGAACAGTATGGTTAATCTCTAGATGATGGCACCCTGGAATTATGAAGCATCAAATGAGCTTCTAATCCACATGTATGAAAATCAATACAAGATTTAAATCCTCATGGTTCTCAAAATGCATCTATAGTTGTCTCAGAAAGGCCTGTTACTTCAGCGTCTTTATAATTAAATTTACTCTCTTTTTCCTGTCAGCATTCAGAACTGAACAGACCTCTTAGCAATGTCATTGGTGAATTTTCCAATCAAGAGAACTGCTATAACTGTATTTTCTAATCTTTTTTTACACAGTCATACTACTATTTTAGCCAGAGTTCTCAAAAGAGTTCTGTAGCTTTTAAAAGTAATTTTCTTCCATACTTCGCTTTTTAAAATAAAATAAAACTAGGATTAGAAAATTTAGAAACAGAGAAGTGAGAAATCTGAGGACGTAGATCAAAGACATTTGCATCACTGGATGTGATGCACTCCATGACATTTCTGTACGTTAAAAAGTCCCTGAACAAATAGTCAAGAGTACAAGATAGAAATTGCTAAAATATAAGTATAAATGTAATGTGAAAACTATGCGTGTGACTTCACTGGACTTCCATTTTAAATGAAACATATTATCTGTATTTTTTATTTTTGATTTCAGGTGTTCATTTGTATTTCTCTCCTTCATTACTTTTCTGTACTTCTCTTATTTCAGTTGAAGTAGACTTACAGTGGGGACTGTGCAATATTTTGAAGTGTATCCAAAATGTAAATTGAGAGACTTTGCTGGCTGCTTCAAGGAGTTTCTCTCCTCTTGAGGGGAACCTACAGTCCGTAACTTTACTTTCTGCTTTAAAGATTTCTGACAACTGACATTGAATCTTGACAGAGCTGGATGGCTCAGCATATAGCTCACATTAAGTCTAGACAGGATTTAGGAACTGTTTGTTCCTCTACCTAACTCCCCTGATAAATTTCACTCTACAGGGTTTTCTAAGATTGTGTCAAAGCACACCATAAGTGACAAATTCTCTGCAAAATACAATGATTTTGCTTTCTTCTGAAATCAGAAAAAAAAAAAGCTTTCTTTTTATTATTGAATTACTGTTGTACTCAAGTATTTTAGCCTACATTCCAGTACATACAGCCCTGCCATTACTAGTAACAGACCACAGGCTTTGCACTGTCTCTATCAAGCCTCAGGATGGAGGCTTGCTTTGTCTGAAATAACCTTGTCCTGGCTTGAGCCTCTTGCCTTGCCTTGCCGTGCCTTGCCTTGCCCTGTCTTCCCTTCCTCTCCCTATCTTCCCTACCCCACTATACTTTATCCAACTCTATCCTTTATTAATTTTTAAGCCTGGAGCGTGTCCAGAGAAGGGCAACAAAACTGGTGAGGGGTCTGGAGCACAAGTCTTATGAGGAGCGGCTGAGGGAGCTGGGATTGTTCAGTCTGGAGAAGAGGAGGCTCAGGGGAGACCTCATTGCACTGTACAACCTCCTGAAGGTAGGTTGTGGTGAAGAGGGATTTGGCCTCTTCTCCCAGGCAACGAGCAGGACACAGGGTAATGGCCGCAAGTTGTATCAGAGGAGGTTTAGGTTGGACATAAGGAAGAACTTTTTCTCTCAGAGAGTGGTCAGGCACTGAAATGGCTGCCCAGGGAGGTGGTGGAGTCGCCATCTCTGGCAGTGTTCAAGAGGCGTCTGGATGACGTGCTGCGTGATATGGTTTAGTGCTTGTGGTGGCAATGGTGAGACGGTTGGACTGGATGATCATATAGGTCGTTTCCAACCTTGTGATTCTATGATTCTATGATTCTATGATTCTATGATCAAGATACTTAGAAACATCTCACAAGCTTTTTCAGAATTGGCAGGAGTGATATCTATACTTTTAAAAATATACTGAATAGGAGAGAACTCACAAGGAACATCAAATCCAACTCCCAGCTCCACACAGCACCACCCAAAATTTAAACCATATTTTTGAGAGCATTGTCCAAGTGCTTCTTGTATTCCAGCAGGCTTGGTCCCATGACCAGAAGGTCAGACCCTGGAGAGCCCATTCCAGTGCCAGACCACCCTCTTGGTAAAGAACTTTTTCCTAATACCTAACCTGACCTTTCCCTGACACATATCCATACTGCTTCCTTGCGTTCAGAGAGCAGAAATTAGTGGTGCCCCTTCAATCCCTCAGAAGGAGCTGCAGACCACCATAAGGCCTTTCCTCAGATTCCTCTGCTCTAGGCTGAACAAATTCATGGGCCTCAGTGATCTTCGTACATTGCACTTTAGACCCTTCACCATCTTTGTAGTACTCTTTTGGCTGGTTTTGCTTTGGACCTTCTTTGTTCATGAGAACCCTCAAATTAGATGGAATAAACACATTTGGATTGTCTTTATTTTGTTCTTTCCTATACAGTCACCTACCACTGTCTCATAAAGCATTTTATCTTAAAGCTTCCTTATGAGCTGATAAGAACTGCACAGTATTTAATTTATATCTTATTTTCATTCTATAAGAAATTTCACACAGCATCACATCCATTACTTTGGAATAAAAAGCACAGATGACCTTGATGTCTTAAAAATGCTTAAAGCATCACCAGATTTGGGATTCCTTGGCGAAAGGTTACTGCAACAATTTGCTAAAAAGAAGGTTCATGCCAGGTAATGTGATATGACCACTCAGCCTTGCGTACTTCAAGGACAAATTCTGCCTTCTGCATTGACTGCACTTAAGGATATATACTTAACCATGAAGATTATTAATAGAAAGGTCCTCTGCATTTTTTTCTGTTTTGTGATTGGAGATGGACACTTCTGCTCTCTTCATTATTACAATTGACTTTGTGCTATATACTTTCACTCTGTGAACTATACATCAGACAAAGTGTGATATAGAGAAAGCTGCCTTGCTTTTCCAAGATTATGCAGCAATCTGATTATGGTTTTACTGACACTTTTAAAAATGTTATAGATGAGACACAGTCTAACAGAAAAGTGTGAATGGATTCTGAATCCAAGCTCCACTTTTTTGTCACTCATCTGAATACATCTTCATTGACTTCCTCGTGAGTCTTTCAGTTTCATCATTAACTTTCTGCTGGGAATTCTCAATTGCTTAAATGGAATTACACTTGCCAGGAAAAAAGCTGTCTAGACATCTCATAATATCTTGCATTTTTATGCCAGTGAATCAAAAAGTGCTGTATAAGCAAATAGAATACTAACAGTTTAATATTATAGAGGAATCACATCAGCATTCAAGTACAGCATTCTCTAAGATATATCATTTAGAATAAGGGATGTAAAATACCATCTAGTAACTACTTCAGTATGATTTACCATGATTTACCATGAGTGTACACACTATCACGGACAGATGCAAATTGTTATAGCATTTGTAAACATACAAGTAGGTAAAATATCATTATCCAGCAGACACTTTGTCCTAATCACAGAGCAGACTACACTGCCATCAGGGCATTTGCATGGTTTGTGTGAAATAAGATAGTTCTAGCAGTCCTCTAGATTCTCATGTCATATATGAAGTATTTTGTTGGTAGTTGAAGAAAAAGATGTTAGATTTTTTTCAGTGTAAATTTCTCACGTCAGTTTGGAAAAAAAATATTACAGTTTCCTATCCCATAGACAATATAAAAGATACATTCCAGAGAAATCTGGCAATGTATTCTGTCAAACGTTTCTTTTTTTTTGTATGTGCTCAAACACATGGTCAGTAACCAGAGAATTTTGGGAAATTTACATAATTGGAAATATGTGTCTGCAAGAAAATGAGGCTGACTGTAGACTCAAGCAGCTTAACAACAGTTTTGGTTTATTTTTCTGATCAGGTCGGAAATCAAACTTTTGGAAATAGATGAGGAGTGGATTTATGTGACTTCTCCAAGTTTATAAGCAAGTTGTTGTTCAAAAGCTAAAAACAAATTTCCCCTAGATTAAAGCAATATGTATTGTATACTGAATTTAGGAACATAATTAACTTGCAATATTTTAAGGAAAAATTGTTTTCCTTTTTGAATAATTTGCCATTAAAAAAATTCATTACTGTTCTTCGATATTCATTTCCAAATGGCATAGATGACCATGGATTACTTTTTTGGGGCCCTCTGTAAAAATCAAATGCTTTTGCGGCAGGTGAAGTTGGAGTAAGTAAGTGACACAAATTCGTCTTACCAAATGCAAAATTAAGACAATTAAAAAAATAATAATTCTGAATGTCATCCTTCACACAATCAGATACTATTCTTATTTATTTATTTATTTATTTTTAGTGCATAATCATTGCAGTTTGAAAGAAGTACATGGAAATACAGTTAGATAACTTTATTATAACTGGACTTCAATGTTGTTTTTTTTCTGATTTAAATTTCTAATAAATTTGATGTTTTGTTAAGCAAAGGTGTGAACACAATAAATGTCTTGTTTTGTGTACAAACAAGTAATGAAGCCTCCAACGCTCAACCTAGAATCCCTTCAGTCCTTCCTTGACTCATCAAGGTCACAGTAAGGCTCGTGTCCAGCTCCCTGCAATGCTACCCTACACCATCAAGTAGGTCTCCAGTGTGAAAGTCACAGTGTAGCCTATACCCAGAGAGGTGCTCTATATAGGGCAGCAGCTGTTCCCAATCAGAACTGCTCCCTGGAGGTGTACATGCCCTACCTTCAGGGCCCCCATGATTCCCTATGCCTGTTTCCTGGGAAGCCACTAACCCTTACTGGGCCCCGACACTCCACTTCTCAGTTGCACAGAAGCTGTGAAAATAAAATTCCTAACATATTAATGAACTGTTCAAAAAAATTAAATTGTCATCATCAGTTCTAATTATGCTGCTTTTAATTAACTAAACGTTTTTAAAAGTCCACAATATTTTTGAGATTTTTTTCAATATAAATTTCTGATTTTTCTTTTCTGGATATTTTTTCTCATACAGTGTTTTTCATTTTTATTTATTCAACGTTAATGAGAAAATAGTAATCTGGATGTACCCATGATTGCATTCTAAATAGTAAATAGATTTATGTATTTTGAACTATAAAAAGTCATAAATGTGATTTGAAGTTAATTAATATGTTCAGTCTATTGCCAAGCTTGAAGTGTCTGTTTCCTTCCCAGATAAACTGACACAAATAGTTACAAGTAGTAGTAATCATAGGAGTTTGAAAACAACAGATTACTTAGTACCATTTAATTATACAGGAAACTGTTATTTGCATTAAAGTGATTGTTGACCATTATTTATGACATTAAATAATGCACTAAAAGAAAAAAAAATATTTCAAAATCTACTTGACATTAGTTTTCAGATTTTCTTTCCAAAAATTGTTTATTTTGTTCCTTCTCCCACAGCTTCTAACAAGGGAGGGTTTTCAAAATTTAACATCAGTAAACAGAAAAAAAAAAAAAAAAAAAAAAAAAAAAACACAAAAAAAAAACAGAAAAAAAAAGCAAAAAACAAACAAGCTTTCTAATAGCAATAGGAAAAAATGACAATTTTTATTGTTCTAAATATTCTTGTGCATAGAACTGTGTCACTTTTCCCAGATATCACTGTATTTTAATGGTAGGAGATAAAGGTGGTCAGGCTTCAACTCTAGTTAAGGTAAGAAGAAATTTTTTCTGGTCATTCTAGCTTTGATATATCTCCCTTTATCTGTTCAAGGAAATTATGTTTGTCTGCTTGCCATCAAATACATTACTTCAAGAAATTTCTACTACATAGCAATAGTACTACTGGCGTAATTCTTCATTTTTATTAGCCATAAGACTGCCAGGCTGTATAGCTTTTAAATAAGTTTTCTGTTAAGGGCAGGGGTAAGAAAAAAACAAAACAAACAAACAAAAAAGTAAAAAGAAGAAATGCATCCCTGTCTAGTCATCTAGGTCCAGGAAAGTGGCCCCCAGTTAAATAAATTAATGTCTTCTAAAATGCCCAGTACTTTCAACTCATTTTTAAAATGAGTCACATAGACATTATTTTAGCCATTGGATTAGTGTTGCTTCCTTGCACACTTCTGACATTAAAGTAAATCCCTCAACTGGTGATTGTAAAGGGGAATTTGCCTTTAATTTAGCTCTGTTCGTTTTTTGTTGTTGTTGTTGTTTAAATTCAAAATTGTATTCTTTAAATCATCTTTTACCTCTAATATTTATATAAGTCTCTGAAATGGATTAATTGGTGTTATAATCTCATCACAAAAAATATTTTCAAAGAAAGAAAGGAGAAGAGAGCAATTAATCTTCTTCACAATTAATTAACCTCAGTTTAAATGGTGGTATTAATCAGAACTTTCCCTCAGGTACTTGGAGTTTGAAAGCTATTTCTTCAATGAATTTTTTTCACGATCAGTGGCATGACAGAAAAATCATAGGATAAGAAAACGGATTTAAAATACTTTATTTCAGCCATTCTTTGGACATTAAGCAATTTAGATGTTACAGTGACAGTGATAGTAATAGCAATATTTGCACCTTGCAAGCATTTTATTTCTTTAATGCTATCAGCTATTATATGCTTGGATATTGCAGTGTACAGTCTTTAAAGATAAAGCTTTATGATCTGAGAAATTAGATACTGTGGATGCAACCAGCAATCTAAATCTGATTGTATGAATTACCTTCACATCTGCTGTTAAGACACACTGAACTAAACACAGTGAACCCTGCAATAGATTTATCAGTTTGTATGTTCTGCTGGTAGAGTAATGCTAGAACAATCTAAAGTATCTTTACATTTCATAGGCACAGTTTAGAGCAGATGGTCACTGATCTGTCTTCACTGTATGATTGAATCATAGCCATGTCAATGAGTGCTTTGGTTTTCCTATTTCAAGCACTAATGGAGTCTAACATTACACTTAGTAAATATAATTAGAAATATCTCTCATTCTCACCAATGAAACAGGTATTTATTTTGATAAGCTAGATGGGAGAATGCCTGTAAGCTTATTTTATAGGTTTGTTGGAAAAATTTTGTATTGTTATCATGAAATGAAACAACGTGAGGCAAATGATTGCTGGTTAGATCAGATTTCTATACTCATTTACAATATGTGTGAAAACAAGAGAGATTAGGATGAAGTTCTGCCCTTCACTATATTCTCATTTTCTCCAACACTATTAGAAAAATCCATTGTTTCTCAAAATGTTCTTCTCCTACTGTAGGCAGTAGGAGAGGGATGGTGCTTCCAGGACTCCATTCTTTTCACCCACTAGCCAGGTGAAATTAATTTGCATGTCATGCTCCCCTCATATGGGAGATCTCCTCTCAGAAGTCTTCAGCATTGTGTTATATAAAAAGAGTCTTAAATTAATACCTCTCTCATATTGCCATTTTTTCACCATTACTGAAGTGATAATGGAGCCTTGTCTTTTATTGAGACAGATGTTCTCAGTCTGTCTCAATAAACTCTTTTCCTTTTTTTTCCTGCATTAGGATATTTTTTCTTTGAAGTTATGAGACAGCTGCAAAGAGAAATTCTCAAATTATCAAATATTTCTGTATGTTATCAAATGCATTATCAAATACTCCTAACCTTGGAATAGCCTTGTCGTGTTCTGAACCAGAGCTCAGTAAACCATGAAAAGAAGTGAGACCTTGAACACAGCCAATTTTTCTACTGTTTGATACTGTTTAATCAACAATAAATAAATAAATAAACATTTGTGGGCAATTTTTTTACATAGAACAAAATCTCTTTTTTCACCCAGCCTCTCATTGAACACTATTTTAATATCACCCTTCAGTTGTTAAGAAATAGTGGGAACTGTATGCAACATAACTGTTTCGGATTATGTCAGACAGATATTTCTTGGTGTGTTTTCAGGGTACTGTCATTTATTACACATTTGAGTTACTGGTTGTGAAAAGAAGCCAGGAGACAGGTTAAAGATATTGTGTTCATTTGTTAATTACTTTTTTAGATCTTTGTTATATCAGGCTTAACTTCAGGTAAGAAGTAAGACATGGGAGAATCCATTTCCTTGCAGGTAGGAAATAATAATTAACACAAAACATCAGCACCAACAGACAACCAATCAAACAAGCAGAAAGAACATCTTCTTTTCAATGGAGAATCCAGTTCAGAAGAAGGTATGTTTACCACTGCTATGTAAATTTGAATTACACCTTTCACATCCTTGTGTAACCACCTGCACACAGTCATCACTTTGAAATGTAGCTGCCTTGTATTTAAAACTGTTAAGCACTTCTGTTCCTCTGATTTCATCACAGAAAGAGAAGTTAAAAACTGGAAATGAGTCAATAATTTTATTCTGACTAGAAGATGGAAAATTCATATATTTTTCTGAAGCTTTGACATTTGTACACAAATGCTTTTCAGTGATATGACACACAAGCAGATTTTCAACGTCTGGAGTTTTGCTGTGTTGGAGTTTAACTATGCATTCCCCTGAAGAAACACTCGGCCTGTTGTAAGAGTAATTATCACTGAACCTAAAGGATTTTTCAGATATGGATTTTTTGATCACATTTTCCCTCCAAGTACCACGAAATAAACAGTTTACTTCAACTGCGTTGTACGTTATGATAAAGACGATAAACTCATGTTCAGTAGAAAAGAAATGAAATTGCCATTACAATTAAAATGCTAATTTGACTTTTTAAGCTGGAAATACATGATTAATTTTAACTTTGGATACTGGTGTGCAGTATTTTTGTCTTACATTGTCAATGTAGAAAGTTGTTATACTGCTTTTTTTAGCCTTACACTGAATAGCAGAATTTAATAACGGAATTCTATTAGTATGAATCTAATTCACATGATTTTTTCCAGATGAATGCACTTGAAAAATGGTGTCCACTGAATATTTGAGCCAGTAAGATTTCTTTCTAAGCAGATTGATTATATTAATGAGCGCTTTTTTTCCCTTGAATGATTTCTTTAGATGGCATATCGAGTTTCAGGAGACACCATGTAAAAAAGTGTTGCCTTTTTTTCTTTTTTCTTTTTAACCTCATATTGCCTGGGAATTTATACAGCTGACAAAAAGTAGAATCTATAATTGCCAGAAGATATGTCAACAAATATTTAAATTGACCAAACTGTATAATCAGTGAAGTCTATATATGCTTGGATTTTAAAGTTTCTTTAACACTATGAAAAGGGTAGATATTCTGCACATGTTCTCTTCAGAAGATCAAATCTTACTGCTATTTTAAGCCATGAGATATATTTTGAGCTTCAGCATCACCTCTTAGCTTGAATCAATCTTCCAGAATATTTTCTGGAACATATCATGTGAAACTTTTTTTCGTTTACGTTAATAATACTTCTGCTGCTCTTATTGTGCTTAGGAATAACTGAATTCCATGGTTATCAGCAATAGCAGAATTACGCTCAGGATGATAAACAACTTTTTCACACAGGAAAGGGCTGATTTGTGAAACATGAAAAGATATTGATTTTACAAAAAGTCTTTTCAACCTAAGGTTTGCTGCTGTGGTTCAGGAATCATGCAGACACAACCATACATACACTATCTAATCAGTCTTTTCCACAAGGTACTGTCTTTGGTTGGTTGGTTGGTTGGTTGGTTTGGTTTGGTTTTTACTTGAGTTGACGCTAAAATGCAGCTAGATCTCATATCTGTTTAATGAACAGTGAAAGTCTCAGAAATCTCCTAAATGTGTCTCAGTATTCAAATGAATAAGATCCATTCTTACATGGAGTCAGCACAGGAAAAGGATAAAGTAAGACTCTAAGGCCCTCTTGACTTTGATTGTCAGATACTGTGGAACACAGTCTATCCTGTCTGTGTGTCATTTCCTAATGCAAAAGGAATGTAATTCCTATCTATAGGCTTGCACTTTCCCTTCTGGGAATCTATCATGTTAGTATCAGCACTATACTTGCCTTCTTGCTTTTAACCCATATTTAAGTTTCATTGTGTCTTTGGCAGTAGCTTTTTGAATTTGGACTTCAGTCATGGTCATGAATATTAATAAAAAGGTTTATTTGAATTTTGAATGAAGTGATAGATACTCTTTTTAAATATTACCTATATCTTTATTCCTTCATATCACAGAATCACAGAATCACGGAATTGTAGGGGTTGGAAGGGACCTCCAGAGATCGAGTCCATCCCCCCTGCCAAAGCAGGTTCCCTACACCATCTAGATTGGGTTAAGAATTTCTGGCTAACCTTTTCTAATAATCCTTAAGTTTCATTTTGAGGGCTGATAAATTTATGGAAAGATACAAGAAAATGTCAAACCACCTTAAAATTAATTTAATTGTTTTGATACTCTCTGCTGTATGTAAATTTGATTAAAACAAAAGAATAATCAGATTTTTTTTTAAAAAATGTTTATGGTAATTTATTTATTGATATTTAAGATACAAGCTTAGCTTCTCAGACTTCATGTCAGAATGCATTCAACTGGAATGTAATTTATTTCAAACAATTTGAGATTGATAACCGATAGTGCAATTTTTGATTGGAAAGGCTCTGTGATGCATTATTCCTCTTTTTGCTTGCTGACATATGGAGTACTTTTATAATATGTACATAGTGAATTTTTAGTAGAATTTGCAAGGATTTCTTCATGAAACTTGTTTTTCATTATAAAATCATAACCTGTTTTAATTTCAGTGCTTTTCCATAATGTAGTCAATGAAATATTAAGAAATATTTTCCATTTGGGGTGAAATTTCTTAATTTTAAGTTCTACAAGTAGCCCACGCAAAAGAAGCTATGGATTGGAACTATGTCACCAGATGTGTGAAGGTGGATATTGTAAGTTTTATGCTGTTACTTGTTCTCATATCCCTGTGCACTATTCAAAGGTGTATTCTAAAAGTAATGGCTTTTATTTTGAAAGCAATCACTGTATTTGAAATATCAAAGTTAACTTGGGATAAGGAAATGTTTTTCTGCAAACTTCTAATAGAATACCACATCAAAATTAGATAGAGACAACATCTTCACCAAATCTCACCATTTTGCTAGAGAAATATTGGAATCGGCTTAGTAGTTTCCTCACTTCTGCGGTATTCTCATTACTATGATTTCTGCCACTACTACGAAAAGGCTACAGGGATTTCTGAGCTTCCAGGGCAGGTCTCAGTATTTGGCTAGGATTGCTTGGGCCTGAGCTGGTACCAATTTGGATCGACAGCAACTGCATGGTCACAGGACTGTTGCCTGGCCTAGGTAAATGTCTGCACAGCTATGAATGAACAAAGCTGGAGAAATCCAACCAGTTACAACAGAGTAAAGTCTATGTAAAACTTAATTAAATCAGGAAAGATTTAATTTTCACCGTCTTGCAGACACTGCACACAGATGTAGATGGCTACATAAGGTGGCTACATAAGGTGAAAATCTTGCCAAGGGTATCAGTTCTGATGCAGATGTGTTCCACAGCTGAGGGGACTGCAAAGTGCAGGGATCTTTCTGAGCTGAGGAGTCTGTAGGAGAGCACAGAGACCCACCAGCAGCAGGCAGTTCTCAGAGAGCTGAATATGGATGAGTAATTTTCAGGCTGCACGGAATTAGATAGAAATATCTCATGGGAATCTGGTTTTGAAGATGTTAGAGTCCATCAGTGTTGGTCACATTTTAAGCACCATGTCCTAATTGCAGAGGAATAGGCATGTAGTTGGGGCAGAAGAATGGCTTGGCTGATCAGACAACTTCCAGAGTTTAAGCTGAAAAAGAAAGCATATGGCCACAGCCATATAAGTGAGGTTGTGTTACATGGGAGAGCTAGAAAGATATTGTTCACACTTGTAGGGAAAAAAATTCAAATGCCAAAGCTCAGCTAGGCTTGAAGCTAGTCAATGTTGTTGGGACCAAGAAAAAAAAGCTTTTTTAAAGTAAAAGAATGACTAGAGGTAACATTGGACCATTACTTGATGAGGATGGTCAACTCAAAAATAGGGCCATAGACAATCATGGGCTCAGAAACTCCTGGAATCCTGATTTTGATGACCAGGCGTCTGAACCCTTCTTTTCTGTTTTTACTCAGTGCTCACTTTCTGAGACATTTCTTGCAATAAGACTCTGACTTATCTAGGAGACGAGAGGTGGTTGTCACCATGTGACAGTTTGCATCACTTTGTGGACAGTTTTAAAGAATTTTTTTTGGAACTGTTTATCTTTGGAACAGAATGTTTACTGGCAGAAGACCAAGCCTGTGCAAGTAACTCCAACTTGGTGTGGGAAATTGGTTGATGATACTGTTGTATCCCATAAAGGCAAGATATAAGTGGGCACCTCCATACTCCCTCTCATATGTTGGCAAGGCCTGGAAGGTGGGAACAAAAGGAGATCCTGCTGAGATCCAAAAGCCAGAAGCTGTCACTTCAGAAGGAGCTAACTCGACCATTTTGGATTTATAAATAAGTTTGTACTGCCATTGGAAAGCATTGCTGTTGTCACCGTTGTCACCATTCTCTCTGTCATTTCCGACACCGTCTATGGTGACATAGTCACTGTCTGCATTGTCAACCAAACAACAAAGCCCGATGACCCACCACTATTGACGATCAATGACTGAACTACAAACCACTCTAGACCCATGGTGGTGACTATCTCCCTCTTGCTTCCTACAAAGACTCCTTGCTTTTATTTCCTATCTTTTCTATCACCCTTTTTCCCTTCTCCATATCCACAGTCATCACTGTGGGTTCAGCGAGGTTTGTAGCAGATCTGTGTCGTTCTCAAGAACTCATCTGGTCACCACAGGGGATGGGAGGAAGCCAGGAAACTTAGCAAGAAGCAGGCCCAGGGAGGGGGTTCTTCCAAAGATGTTTTCCCCTCAGAGAATTCTTTGAGAGTTCTTCTCCGAAGTCCTTACTTTAGTAGTGGTTTTTATCCTCCATTTCTCTGGGTTTTTTTCTTCTTTTCTCTCTGTTAGTGTGACATACCGGCCCAACAGATAAGCCAGCATGGAGTGGTGCCTTTGTTGCCATGCATGGGCATTATCACCTTTTGCAGTGGTCAGCTCCTTCAAGCAGCTCCCCTGAAAAAAGACTGCTTGTTCCGCTTCTGGTTATCTTTACAATCATGAGCAGAGGTACTGCGGCACAGTTTCACCCACCACTCATCCCTCTAGATAATTTACAGTTGTCACTTTAGAGTATTATCACCAGAAAGGCCTCAAGAAGCAAGCTTTGAGACAAAAAGAAAAACAGTTCTGTCTTTCATAGGAGCAGAGCAATAGATGCAGGTCTCTGGTGACAGTGATAGGATCTAAGGGAACAGTATAAATTTGTGTCAGGGGAGGGTCAAGTTAAATATTACAAAAGGGTCTTCATGAAGATGTTGTTTGGTCTCTGAAAGAGGCTTCTCAGGGCAGTGGTCGGGGAGCAAGCCCACTGGAATTCAAGAAGAATTTGGACACTGCTCTCAGAAATAAGGTTTGAATTTTGGGCTGCCCTGTGTCGAGTTGGACTTGTTTGAATTCTGCGTTCATTCCAACTCAAGGTATTCTATTTATATTTATATCATTCTATATAGCAACTTTTTATTCTGAATTCTAAAAATCAATATGATCTATGTACAGCATTTGCCAGCATAACCTGGCATGCTCAAAAGATGCATATGTAGATTCAATATATTCATATTTAAATATTTGTACATACATCAATGTATACAATAAAAGTGAAGTGGAAAAAAAAACATTGAATTTTTCAGTGTAATTGATATCTTCACATTTTTTTTATGCGTTGGGACAGGTAAATGAGATAAGAAACGATGTGATAATTATATGTGATGTAGTACATTTCGATCCAGATCCAGCTGGGAGAGAAACAAATGGTAAAGTGTCCAGAGGATCTAGTGAAAGCCTAAATGATGCTAGAAAGGAAATGTTCACAAGAGTGATATTTAACAAAATGGCTATGGGAGAAAGAACAAAGGAATAAACTGATCTGGCACCAGGAGATGCCCAATGTAATTTTGTAAATACATTCATTTCCACAAAAGAGGAACAAAAATCCACACACAATTGGAAAGAAAAACCTATGACGTTATGTTCCCTTCACGTAAAATAAGACGTAGCTATCTTGAGCAATATGCAGCTCTGCTTTTAAACACTGGCTGCCAGAATTAACAAAGCTTTTCCTGAAATGCTGAGACTTACATGCTAAGCATGTTGCAATGTCTTCTTTTGACCTGCAGCTCTTTCTTCGTAATTAAGGACTTGTTTCTCACAGAGAAACTTTAGATATAAAACTGTAAGAAGGAAAGCCGCTGAAATAAAGAGTAAATTGTTTCTTTTAGAAAAATATAGGTCTATAAAATACAGTGGAAGTAGTGGTAATGCACTGTTCTTTTCTACTACAATCAAACTCCTTTTCAGAATGGAACAAAATGCATGTTTTTAGAAAAACTTTAATAAAATGTAGTGGCATTTGCATTTATATTCCTATCACATTAAAGCAATGTGAAATACCTGGTTTACAAAACTTAAAGACAGCTAAAATACATACTTAAAGACAGCTAAACACTGTCAATTTAAAATTTTCACTAAATTAACTGATTTCTTATTAGTAAATCTATTAATCAACTTTCTTCAGTGGGTTTTGGTGTTGGTTTTTTTTGTTTGTTTGTTTGTTTGTTTTGTATTTTCTTTTGTCTGAAAGCTACCAACTTGCTTTTTTAACTCAATTTAGCAAGTTAAATTTTGTGCCATTGACAAGAAGACTAAAAGGAGTTTAAATGATTGACTTGATTCCGTTGTCGATGTCATTGATAAAGATGTTAAAGAACACCAGTCCCAAGACAGACCCCTGGGGGACACCGCTCATTACCGGCCTCCACCTGCACATAGAGACATTGATGACCACCTTCTGTCTGCAGCCTTTCAACCAATTTCTTATCCATTGAGTGGTCCACCCATTCAATCCACATCCCTCCAATTTGGAGATAAGGATGTGGTGGGAGACCATGTCAAAGGTCTTATTCAAGTCCAGGTAAATGACATCGGTCGCCTTTCCTTTGTCCACCAATGCCATCACTCCATCATAGAAGGCCACAGATTGGTCAAACATGACCTTCAACTGGTGAAGCCATGCTGGCTGTCTCGGATCACACACTCATTCCTCATGTGATCAAGCATGTTGTCCAGGAGGATCTGTTCCATGATCTTCCCAGGCACAGAGGTGAGACTCTCTGGCCTGTAGTTCCCGTGGTCCTCCTTCCTTGCTTTCTTGTAAATGGGAGTGATGTGACCCTTCCTCCAGTCATCCGGGACCTCATTTGACAGCCATGACTTTTCAAATAAGATGGAGAATGGCTCAGCAACCACCTCAGCCAGATCCTTCAGCACCCTGGGATGCATGCTATTTGGCCCCATAGACATTCAGTCTCAATAGGCGGTCTTAAACTTGCTCTGCCCTTACAGTGGGGGGAGATTTACCACTCTAGGTCCTCACCTAGAGGCTTAGGAATGCAAGGCTCAGGGACATGAGAAATACTGGAATGATGGACATCAGTGAAGTCTGAGGCAAAGAACTCATTCAGTACCTCAGCCTTCTCTTTTCCTGTTGAAGCCAGTTCTCCTTTTACATTACTAAAGGAGGTACACTTGCTTTGTCCTGTTGCTTCTGGCCAATGTACCTTTAGAATGTCTTCATAGTGTTTTTCACATCACTCGCCAAGTTCAGTTCCTCTTGCACCTTGTCTTTCCTGATCCCACGTTTGCAAGTCCAGACAGCATGTCTGTATTCTTCCCAGGTGACGTGCCCTTGTTTCCAGAGCTTGTATGCACTTTTCTTTGCCCTCAGCATGTTCAGCAGGTCCTTGCTGAACTATGCCTGTTTCCTACCTTTAATCATGTTTCCATGCCTTTAATCATCTCCTCTGCATTGGTGAGCAGCAGGTCCAGCACCATGCAAATATCTATTGTTTTTATTGACTTGTGACAGAAATAGAACCTCTTCCATCCTTACAGATATGAATGTATGTCCTACTTTTTTACAACTGAGGTGCAATTTCCAATTTAAGTCCCCTAAGCTTTCTTATTAAAGGGATAAATTATATGATCAGAGTCAATAGTGAAGAAACTTAAAACAGAAGTAGTGTTCTGTTCTTTGATTTTCCCCTGACCTTTCTGTGGAAGGGTTCTGCTGTTTTCCAGTGTTTCAATCCCTTCCCAATATTGTTGTTCAAACTTGGTTATTTGTTGATTTAAAATTTATGTCTCTGATGTTGTGGGCCAACAAAATAAAATAGGAGGCAGCTCTCATAAAATGCACCTTATTTTATATTTCTTTTTCATGATCCTTATTGGTAGACGATTATTCTGATGAGCTGTGATACTATATGGTTAACATAATATTCAAGCTGTTATGCAGCAACAGTTTTTTGATATTTTTAAATTTATATTTTAATGATACTATATAGAGATTTAGCCATTTTGCATATCTATTGATAAAAGATAAATAGTTAACTGACAGAAAATGTATTGAATGTATTATTGAGTGGATGAGTCACTTTATGTCAATAAAATATACAATATATACAATAAAACATACAATATACAATTTTATATACAATTGTATATACAATATACAATAAAATATACAATATAAAGTCAATGCTAAGATTTATCTAGAATAATGATATAATAGATATAGATGAGAATGAAAAGAAAGTCCACGTTATTCATTTAATTGTCCTTCTTGACATCAATTCATAGTCACTGCAGTCAGGACTTAAAATAAGTAATCATAAATAATTTTACTTCACAACAAATGATTTTTATTGTATATTCACTACTGTTTTTCCTAGTTTAGTCTGAAATGCTCTAAGTAGTGGAATTCCTACTGTTTCTTCTGACAATATAATTAGCCCAAAGATCTCATTGTCAACTGCTTTTTCATTTTACTTTTTTAAAAATCCTTAAAACTACTTTCAGTAACATTCTTTCTATATTGTTAAATAATTTGCATCATTGCATATGGAACATATTCCATATGTTGTCTTCATGTTAAGCCATATCAATATTGACTATACTTATTTAGATATTCACTCTTTCATCAGTCATTTTAGAAAGCTAATCCACAATTCTTCCTGAAATCTTTATTGCCTGTCTACAGGAAAGAATTCACTGTTTAGGAACAGAAGTGGGCAAGACATCAGGTTAAGCAGAATATAAAATTTTGCTGGCTTAATTTTATAGTGCCAAAATTTAATTATTTCATCCTTATATTTCATAGTTAATCTCTTTTCATATAACTGTCAAGACATGGTTTCTTCTTCTTCTGTGTTATAGCTTTTAATTTTCTGAGGTGTGGATTGCTTCCCTCCCTGAATTAACTCGAGCCTTCTCTAGTCAACCTTGTTTAAAAGAGTCTTCAGTCATATGCATAATATCCCTCAAACTTGTTATTTATCTTTCTCGTACACGATCCATAGCTTAGTATAGCATCATGTATGAATTTTATTTATGCGTCCTCTACATCTTACAAAATATTTATGATAAAATTGACCCCAAGATAAATTCCAGTTGTAAATCACCAGCACATTTTTCCAGTACAAAAGGGATGATTTGCAGTTTATCATAACACTTTCTTTTGTTAAAAAAAATCTTCATCAAGATATTAACTCATTATACTGTTCATACTTGAATTCTCTATTCTAAATAAAGCTTGACAGCATAATCTATATACACATATAATTTTTCAATTTACTACTGTGCAAGTTTCAAAAAACAATAATACTTTATCTATCAAAAGGTCTTCTTTCCCAGGTATATCATCCTTTTAATCACTTTGCTCAGTTTATTTCATTTTCTAGCTCTTTATACACATCTTATTTGGTGTCCAAAAACATACAAAACCTTCCTATCCTTTATCCTACCTCAAGAGCTAACTCCATAAAATTGGGTATGTGCCTCTGGAGACAAACAAACAGCACAGAAATTAATGGGGAGAGATGAGAGTGAAAATATTTTGCAAGATTTTCCAAGATATCTTAATACAGTATATCTACATTTAAAATTCAATGCTGTACTCATATTCCTAATGCAAAGTAGATTCTTCTGCCAGATACTTTAAGTTGCTTATTCAGCAAATGTGTCACAGTGTTAATTATATTTATCTGAAATGTTCTCATCTTTTGATGCATAAAATTTCTAATAACTTATATCAAACTTTTTTTTTTTTTTGAGGTGGCAGTATTTAATATTGATATTTCTTTTCATCTTATCCCATTTGGAGACTGGAGAAAAGGTTTCCCTGTCCTTATCTGTGGAAGATATAAGCATTTAAAATTTTCAAATCAAAATATAGCCAACTAAGATGTTATTTTGGAATAATTCCAGTAGACAGCTTAGCACTTAATTGCTCATTCATTTTCCTCACTCCCCCCTACAGTAAGAAGGGGGAGATAGTCAGAAGGCCAAAAATGAGTAAACTGGTGGAATAAAGAGAATTATAAGGTAAAGCAAAGGCTGCACTAACAAGCAAAGCAGAATTTGAAATTTGTTCTCTATTTCCCATTGGCAGGCAGAAGTTCTGTTAAGGCAGGCTCCATTATGCATAGCAATTACTTGGGAAGGTAAAAATACTGTACCTCTAAATGTTCTCCCAGTTTTATTGCTGAGCATGACATTATAAAGAACATTATATCCATTTAGTCTGTTGAGGCCTGCTGTCCCAGCTGTGCCCACTCCTAGCTTCTTGTGCATCCCTACCTTCCTTGGTGGCAGGGTAACCTGAGAAACAAAAGTCCTCAGTGCTGTGTAAGTAGTGTTAAGCAATAGGTAAAACATTTATGTGTGACTGCAACTGTTCTGGTCACAATACAAAACATGGTACTATGGATGTTGCCATTAAGTTAATTATATTGCAGCCAAAGCAAGTACAAAAGTAATGTGTACTATGAATTATTATGAATTATTATGAGTTATTATTGCAGCTTGCCAATAGTCTGAGGAAGTACTCTAATTTAACTTTGTCTTCAACTTTAATGAAAAGTTAACTTTATTTGTGTTAGTTCCTATGTAAATCCTATTTGGGACAATAGTTTGATGTCTAAGAGAGCATTTGAAATTTCCCATTGGGATTTCAGTCCTATGTTTGCAGTTCTGTGTTTCTTTTTAATTATCCATTTTCAGGAGTTTCCACATAAATCCTTTTAATGACTATATTTACTCAACATACATTATTTGGGTCAAGCATTATGAAAAATTTTGAAAGTTGTGTACATAAGCTTTATGGCAGATATCTAAATAAATCTTAGAGAAATTGATTTATTGTTTTCTGAATTCTTGCCCTGATATAATAAATTGTTTACAAAGTATATATTTTGCAATAGTAGACTATGTCTGAGGAAAGATGTTTCTACTTATTCTCAGACAGGTAAGCTCACAAAAGGAAAAACATTTTTATGTGGAGGCAGATATCTTATTAGGCTAATAAATTTGTTTTATTTGATAACAACAATGATCACAAACATTATTTATTCTTCTGAGTCACTTTCAGCTTCTTACACCTGCCATGTTTTCTCAATTTTGTAAGATGACAACAGTTTAATTTTGCTTAACAGAAATTCCTTATGCACCGAGTTTTCAAAATTTATTGTTTTGAAATGCAAACATTTTTACTATTTTTTTCTATAATTATAAGACCCTTACTCTTTTTTTGCACACACAAAAAAAATTCTGGTACATAACAAAATATTTTCAAGGCATTGAAATGGAGTCATTCAACTTTTCATCTAGTTGCTCACCTGCCCTACATAAAAGTGGGGGCTTCAGTGCTGTTTTGCACAGTTTTTGCTTTCCTTTTTTTAATGAAACTTCAGAGAGAGTTTCATACTGCTGATATGTCTCTCTGTTACACTAATGCAGTGTGCAAGACTCCACAGCCTATGAAATCCATCAATAGCTGTCATGTTCATTGTCCTGTGCAGTGCTCATATTTCATGTCAGGTAAAATTCTTACTTTAGTTAACATCTATTTTTCTTGTCTGAACTCCATACACTGAGGCAAATGAGATGGTATTCATCCATATGTGGTTTCTGAAAGATTTTTGTAGATTTAACATAAATGGAGGACAAAACAAAGCACCTGACATAAAAATTTCAAAGCAGGTTTGAATAAGAAAGGTATATCAGAGCTCAGCAAACAAGGCTGCCAAGGGGGACTCAGCACTTAACCAGCTGCTGTGGTAAAGTAGCAAAAAGATTTCAGCTCAGGCTTCAGAGAATTAATAGAGATGGTTCAACTATAGTGGTCTGTGTTATGACAATCTCTGACCTGACTGAAGCAATTGTTCATCAGAGGTAGCTGCCCATGCCTCAGGGTATGAGCAGTGCCTGGTGCTACTCCGTGAGACATGTCCTAATGGGATGCACTGAATGCTGAAGGAGGTGGCAGATGTGATTGCAAAGACAATTCCTACAGGTTTTTCTCAATCATGGCAACTGGGAGGGGTTTCTGAAGACTGAAGGGAAGCAAATGTTATTCCTATCTTTGAGAGAGGCAAGAAGGAGGACTTGGAGAACTGCAGGCTGGCCAGACTCATCTGAATTCCTAACATGAATCTAAAAAATTATTACTGGGGGATTCTAAGCATAAAAATATAACTGAGAAGAGCCAACACGGATTTATGAAGGGCGAATTGTACCTGAGCCACCTAATTGCCTTCTGTCATAACAGTCTCTATGGACAAGTAGAACTAAGTGTAACTAAGTGAACTAGTGCACTACATGAAAAAGTGGCAGAGTGCTGCCCTGAATAGACTGTGACTAACTGCATGGAAACCAGCTGGTTAACAGTGGCACTCCTCGTGAATCAAGAATGAGTCCAATATTGTTTAGCATCTTCCTTAAAAATCTGAAAGATGTGTTGGGATGCTAATAAGCCTTACTGCTCATACTAAGCTGATGTGTGGAGGACAGAGCTGTTACAAGGTACCTTGACAGATAAATTAAATCCAACAGCAAATAATCCCATGAAATAGCACTGAATGGATGGAAACTGAAAAAGGAACTGTCGCTCCCTGTGGACAGTAGGATGAATGCATGTCAGAAAGGTGTGCTGGCAGAAAGGAAGGTTAATGCATACTGGACTGTAACAGCATGACTGTAGAGAGCAGGTATGTAGCAATTCTGAGAGAAAATTTGTAGTAGTGTGCCCATTTTTCTTTTGGTTAATAGTCTGTTAGTAGAACAGACATATGAACAAAACAGAGCAAGCTCAGTAGAGAGCCATAAATATGATTAGAGGCTTGAAATACATGACAGGAAAAGCGTAGAAGAAACTGTTTCCTCAGTTTTGAGAAGAAAAATCTAAGGCAGAAAAGTGCTGTCAAATTCAACAACCTAATGAAAGGGTAAAAATAAAATGCAACCATAGTTCCTAGAGGTGACCAGAAAAGAATGGAAAAGTAATAGTCACAGTTGATTGGAAAAAAAAAAAAAAAAATATTAGAAATATTTACTCACAATGAGTGTATTTAAATACTGGAATGGATTCCATGCTTTCAAAAACTCAAGATGTTTTACTAAACAAAGTGTTCCAACTTGGGAATTTCATATCACTTCAAAAAAGAACTTTCTTTGAGTAGGGGAGGATTAAATTAACTATCTTCTAAGTTGTTTTTTTTGTTGTTTGTTTTGCTTGTTTTTTTTTTAATATACTATAATCTAGCTTATTTATCTTAAATTCTTCAACAATTCACTGACTCTGAGCTAACTCATAAAATTTGCAGTGGTACAATTTTTTATGATTGTTTCTGTAAGTAGAAAAGTTGTGGGGGATGGCTTACAATTAATTTTGGCAAATTAAACAATTTGCCAAAAAATATCAATTTAGCATAAACTGAAATAACTTTGGTGTTTAAGTGATGTTCTAGTGGGTGATACAACATTTTTTTGTTTGAGAGTATAAACAGCATTACTTGTATCATTTCTAAAAATATAAGTTTATTTACTTAAAAATCCTGCCTGTTTCTTAAAATTATGCTGTGTACTTAATAAACAAGTTAAAATGCATCAGTACATGAGCAAACTGAAAATTACTAAGCAAATATTTGAAACACCTAATATAATATGACTTTAGAAGAACTCTGTATCTTTCCTAATTTCTTTCTTCATTATGCTATCAGTAAGCGAAAACAGAGTAAGCACGTTTGTATTTATCACAGAGCTTCCATAAGGAATCTATGAAGTCACAAGTAGAATGTTTTACTATTATAAATTTCAGCAAATCTGGATTCTAAATAAATACAGCATTTAATCTACTTAATCTACATAGATATTGCTATTTTCAGGTACTGGTACTTAAATAATTCAATCTGTATGCCATTATAGATATTTCCAGCATGTCCATCAAGTATTGTTTGCTACATTAAAAAGTATTCAAGAAAATACATAAGATACTAAGCAGTTTTTTTCTCTTTTCTCTATTGCATTTCCAGTTGGTAAATCTCTGTCTAATGATGGTAAGGTTATCTTTCATCCTTGGAGGTCAAATACTTATTATTAAATTCATGGTCCACAGGGTACTACATTTACCATATAACTCTAATGATTTAAAGAAAAGAAATTTTCTTGGCCTTGAGCTAGAGGTCTGTAGTGGAAGAAGACTAAGGTTTTTCTAATTTATATTCTGGGGACATTTCTGTTATCATTCTCAGGACTTAGAAAGACCTACAGATTCGTTCTGCTTACTAAGAAGTTTTCACCATCAACATGGAACAGAAAATTTTATACATAAACACATAAATTAATAAAAGATAAAAATGTGTCATATAAAACAAGAGGAACTCTAGATACGTTTATGCATGTAGAACCTTCACCTGATGTCTAGTTTTATAGTACATTCAGAATCTATCTACAAAATATATGTAGATGTGTTTGAAAATTGTTTAAATGCAGAATTTGTTATAATTTCATCAGTATTGTAAGCTTAGTTTTCATATTAAAAATCAGCAAGTCATTTATACTTTTAGCTGAAATAACTTGAAATCATATATTCCATTTGAATGTGATTTAAAAAAAAAAAAAAAGCAAAAAAAAAAAAACCAGGAATCACTTTAACGAGGGTCAGAGTGTCAAGTACATTTTCTTTGATTCTTTGATTATACAAAGAATCAAAACCAGAACTAGTAAGCTGTTCAGTTTACAAGATGAGGCAGAGATCTCTGTATGCATGCCAGGTGGATATTAATTTTACTTACTGTGCTGGCAGCCATTAACAGTGAGCCACATTTACCGAACATAACGATGTATGCCTGCACCTGAAATAAGTTTAAGAGAAAAAGAAAATATGTTGGTTTATTTTTCAAGGATGGGAATAAGTTTCAGATCCCAAATCAAACAAATTTCACTAACTAAATTATTTCTTGGCTTAAACATCCCAAAAATTTTCTTATATAAGAGGCCTCTGCTAAATGGGTCATTTTCTTGTCTAGTCTAAAATTGTCTTCTGCATAATGTTGCCTACAGGTAAAAATCTGTGTTGCTTCTCTGTCCTGCAGCATTAGATTTGGTTCTGTTGCTGCCAATGAACCCTTAAAGACATTCTGCATCTGACATATATCATTTAAAAGTATGATGTGCTCTGGCATATTACTCTCCACAAAACTTTTAATGTGTCAGTTATACAGTAACAATGATACATTCTTTTCTGTTGAGACATTTTATTGCTGTAGGATGGATAAATATATAAATTGTTTGCCTATGAGAATATCTAACTCATCCGAAGATGGGCATATTTCCAAATGCTTTGGAAGAACAAGAAATTGAATAGGATGGAACATGTCCTGAAGAAAATGTGATCTAGCATGTCTTCTTATTATGAAAAACAATCTCTTTAAAAACAAAAACAAAACAAACAAGCAAAAAAAAATGGAGAATTATTTTATGCTGCAGCCTAAGTTTAAGTAAGAATAATTTCCTTCAAGTCTCACTTCTTGGCTCTTGCCTATATTTGGAAGATATTTTTTCAGTAATGCATGCATTACTATCCGTTCTCTCTGGGGGTTGTTGCTGGAACATTTCTTATATTCATTATTTAGTGCATAGAATTATACGGATAATTTACACTGCGCTGTGAAAAGTAGGCAAATTGGTTGAAAGATACTGTTTGATAATAATTAATCTGTAGTGAAGATGCATGTCTGAGTGTTTTAAGACAGGTCTGAGATTTGCTATGGTCTGGGCAGATTCAGACTATGCTAACAATGAACACACGGGCTCAGGGTCCAGTCCTTGGAAGATCTAACTCCTGTAGCTCATGCTAGCGCTATTAAATGGAACTGCCATGCTTGAGAAACATCTAATACTTACAGGCCCCTCTGGATGGCTTCTCTTCTCTCCAACAAATTGACCGCACTGCTCAGCTTGGTGTTGTCTACAAACTTGCTGAGGGTGCACTTGATGCCACTGTCTATGTCATTGATAAAGATATTTAAAAGCACCAATCCCAAGACTGAGCCTTGAGGGACACCACTTGTGTCCGGCGTCCACCCAGACATAGAACCATTCATCACAACCCTTTGACTGTGTACAGCCAGCCAATTCCTAATCTACTGAACAGTCCATCCTTCAAATCTACACCTCTCCAGTTTAGAGAGAAGGATGTGGTGAGGGACAATGTCAAAGACTTTGCAGAAGTCCAAGTAGATGACATCCGTATCCATGTGCCATGGATACCAACGTTGCAGATACAGTTTCACGTCATTTTAGGTATGAAGTGTGAAAAAACAAAAGCTGGTAATGTGATTTGATTTGACAGCTATGTTAATCTACTGAGTAATTACTGTTAAAGTTAGTGGTCAGATTTCTCCATCTGCAGTCTTCCACAAAATTTTCTGCTACTTTTCCTGAACTTGGGCTGTTACCTCAGAGGTCAGCTTATCCAAGGAGAAATACAGAATGAAAATAGCTCTAGAAATATTTACACGTTCTTCTCATACTTTAATTGCCTAGTCAATTCATAACAAAGTCAGATGGACATCACTGGAGTGAGGACAGATGGAAACTCTCAGGTGGAAATTTGAGGATTGCTCTTAGTGGTGGGTCATCAGTACCAGTTATTGAAACATAAAAGGGCTGTTCTTTAGCAGTAAGATCAAACATGTAGGGTTAAATGCATAAATATTATTAATTTATCCATAATTTTTAAAACAAATTGTTCACTTTCTGTATTATAACTTTCTGTTTGGAGTATTTCCTAACCTGTGTTGAGCCACATATCACTGTGGAAAGTTTTAAGTTACCTGGTTCAAATCTGTCCAAGGAACTACTCCAGAAACTTAAGATAGTTTAGCAATTGATTAACTTCCAGTGCCTGGAACCTTAGATTTTGTTTTGTTTTGATTTGTTGTGAATTTGAAAATTGGATACTTTACAACTATGGAAAGAGATTAAAAGCAATCCAAAGGACTATCTGAAGCTAACAAATAGACAAAAAAATACTGTGGGGGAAGTCCAACAAACTGACTTTAAATTGGCCCTAAAAATCAGACTCAAGTTGCTCTACACTGGTTGAATACATCCCAGAATTTAAACTAGAGGATGTCAAGAAATCAGACAGCTATCTTCTTGGTAGATATGGACTATGAATTTTTATTCAGTATTATGTTTTACACTGCAGTTGAGATGGGGAGAGATTTTAGAGATGATAACTTCAACGTAGCCTAACTTCTTCCTAAGATGCTTTACACCTCTTTTTTAAGGATCGCTGAAATATCTGATAATTAATATCTGATAATTGGGGGTTGGACTCGATGATCTCTGGAGGTCCCTTCCAACCCCTACAATTCTGTGATTCTGTGATTTTTAATAACACTTATGTAAAAACTGTTCTGAAAGTTTAGGTACCTGTATTCTCAACATATTTTCTTTTTTTATTTCAAATAACCTTTTATTACAATGAGAAGATTGAATTATCCCACAGGAATTAATATTTAATAGTCATATTGCTTTTCTTGTGTGAAAATTACTTTTTAAATTATGAATTATTTTTAAGCACATGAACAGAATACTTTGATTTTCTTGAATACTTTGATTTTCCTGTTCAAATGTTAATGCTCTCAGTGTGTAACCAAGAATTCAATAAGTTAATTAATATTTATATATATTCATAAGGCTTGACATATGCCATGTTTTGTATGTTTATGATCTAGATTTATATCAGAATTCTTGAGGAAGATTAGATAGAATAAGCTCTTATTATTTAGCAGTATAGTTGTTAATGTTCCTGAATGCGAAGCACACTTGGCAGGTTAAACATTAATACAGAGGGCCTATTTAGGGCAATCCTGACTTCATGAGAAGAAATAGAATCCTGTAAAATATAAAAGAATAGCAATGTAAAACCTTTGATATGAATTTCCATAAAATAGCAAAATGTTTCAGGTTGGAAGGCATCTCTGAAAACTGCCTTATCTAACCTTCCAACTAAAGCAGATTACTCAGGGTTTTGTCCTTCTGGGCTTCATATATCTCCTCAGGACAAAGACTTCACAACTTCTCTGCTTAACCTGGTCCTGGATTTGACCATCCACACAGTATAGACTTCCTTAAGTTCCTTAAGTCTATCTGGAATTTCTTCTATTTGTGCTCTTTTCCTCTCTTCCACCTGCAGAGCACTGCTGAGAAAAGCATGCTTTCTTCTTTAATCTTTGTCATCAGCTTTTATACACACTAATGAGATCTTCATGAGCCTTTACTTCTCCAGGCTAAATAGCCTTAGGTATATTGGCCTCTCCATGTTCGAGATATGCTCCAGTCCCTTCATCTTTGTGGCCCTTAATTGGGCTCAAGTATCTCCGTGTTTCTCTTATACCAGAGAGCCCAGAACTATATACATGACTAGCAGAAAGGAAGGATCACATACTGTGGGCAAGACTTTGTCTAAGGCAGCACAGGAGGCTGTTGGCCTTGTTTTTGTCAAAGGAATAATGCTGGGTCATGTCTTGGCCTTTCCTCGACAAGGAGTTATTCCTGTTTGTAAGGAGGACTTTTAAACAGGACATTAAACAGCATTAACCAAGAATCAAATACTGAGGAACACCATTAATGACTGGTCTCCAGCTTGGCTTCATGATGCAAGTCATGATGAGTGGCAATTTAGCCAATTTTCAATCCATACCACAGTCTTTTTCATATGCTATCTATTTATTGGTTTTATTTGTTAAAATGATTCAAGAGACTATGTCAAAAGCCTTGGTATATTCAATGAAAAAAATGTCTGAAATTTCATTCAGTCTATGAACTCTCAGCTAGCTCAATTTCTCTCCTGGAACAGCTCCATGCACTGTGATTATGGTTTCACATCAAAGGCAAATACTCTTCCTCTCTGGTCTGACCTTCCTGCAGAGTGAATTCCTCCATTGTAGATCTTAAATTATGAGAGATCTCAGTGACATTCCTGCAATTGCACACAGAGTTTCTGATTGCACTCCCTTATTTATGTGTATATTCTTGGGATATGACCTTTTCAAGATTATTACCCCAGTGAGCCTATGAGGGACAGTCTTGATTTCATAGGAAGTAATAGAATATCATAAAACACAAAAGGATCACAAGATTTCTCCCATCCAGATCACCTTGCACAAATTGATTGCCAATTTGTTCCACCACTTTCTTACTTGTCTATGGCATCACAGAATCATAGAGTCATAGAATTACCAAGGTTGGAAAAGACCAACGAGATCGTCCAATACAACCATCTACCCATCACCAATAGTCCTCACTAAACCATGCCCCTCAATACGTCTAAAAGTTCTTTGAGCTTCTCCTCCCCTACCATTCCCACTATTAAAGATTTACTCCCCATGTTCACTAGCCTATAATCAAAGATTCTTTAGTTCCACGTGGTCAGACAGAGTTTTTCCTAGTGGCTCATGATTCTCAGAGAGACTCCCATGGCTATATAGCAATGGTCAGGGCAAACATTGCAGACCATGGTGTTTCTGGAAAGCAGAAATTTTGCAAGCATTTGTGGAACTGTAGAATCTGCTCATTCCTTAAGCCCTCATTCCTCACAGGCAGGTTTTAGGATAAAACCACCTGGTTCCTCATGTCATTGAATCACTCTCAGAGCCTTATGACAACCCTGGCCATACATTGAAGCCCATATTAAAGAGCAAGAACAATGGGAAGGAAACCTCAGCAGATTCTCAACAATATCTTGGACCTGAGCTTGGACAAGCAGCAAATCACTCTTGATTGTAGGCAATTGGAAGTTGTGGCCTCTGAATTAAAAAGGCTCCCAATATTGTCAATCACTGTTTCTTCTGTGTGATGCTATAGGACTCAGCTGTCTTGGGTGCTTGGCTGAATACAGATCCCAGTTTGTCATCTGCTAGTAAAGCCTATCCTATTTCACTTTGTAATGATATTCGGTTAGGATTAGGACAAATCACAGAATCACAGAATCACAGAATCACAGAATTGTAGGGGTTGGAAGGGACCTCCAGAGATCATCGAGTCCAACCCCCCTGCCAAAGCAGGTTCCCTACACCAGGTAGCACAGGTAGGCATCCAGGCAGGTCTTGAACATCTCCAGAGAAGGAGACTCCACCACCTCCCTGGGCAGCCTGTTGTCAGCACCTGCGAAACTGCGAGACCCCCCTGCGGGGTCTGATGTGTTAGGCTCCCTCCCTGCTCTAATGATTGATGTGTGATGTGTGCCCCTAGGGGCGTAGACGAAGTAATTAGGCTATATAAGGTAGTGTTCACACGTAATAAACGCCATTTTGCTGCTCATCATATTGGTGTCACGTCAGTAATTGGCGCAGCTGTGGTCTCCTGGGAAATCGGAACGGATGCATACGGCAACAAGTGGTGACCCCGACGTGATTCCTGGGAGTGAGTCAGCTGTCTGCCGGAAGCAGGATCCCACTGAGGAGCGGTAAATTTAAATCCGCCGAGTAGTGGATGCCCGGGGACGGGGAGGAGTTGGCCATTACTCCTCGTCAGGCGGGAGGCTCAGAAGAAGGAGCCGGAATTCCCCTAGAAGACTAGGGGGAGACGCCAGAAGAGGCTAGGCATAAGCTTGGCCGAAGGCGTCATGGAAGCCGTTATAAAGGTGATTTATAATGCGTGCAAAATTTATTGCGGGAAAAATGTTCCTTCTAAGAAGGAGATTTCAGCAACACTTTCGTTGCTGGAGAAGGAGGGGCTATTATCATCCCCTTCTGATTTATATGATCCTAATAATTGGGATTCGTTTACTATCGCGCTTTCACAGAGAGCATGGTCTACTCAGAAAACAGCAGAGTTTAAGGTGTGGGGATTAATTGTAACAGCTCTTAAAAAGGCGAAAGAGGAAAAGGCTGCAGACGACCGTGCTAGAGAGCTCCTGGGGTTGGGGCCGGGGGGGGGTCTTGTCTCCCCTACAGGTTTGCTGGAGGGCAAGATGGCGCTGACTCCTTCGGCCCCACCAGAAACAACAACCCTGAAGAAGAACGAAGTGAAGCAGGAGCAATCATACCAAAAAAAGGAGGACCCACCTCCGTACCCAGCTCGCAGCATATATCCTTCGCTTAAGCCCTGTAGAGATAACAGGGAAGGGGGGTTGGTGGAGGAAAGCAGTGTAACTTCTAGTACAGTTGATAAGAGGGTCCTTGAGGAGAGAGAGATGTCTGGGGGAGCTGTGATACCCCCTGTGGAATGCGACAGTGGGGGCGGGACTCACCTACTGCCCGATTCTGCTTGCTGCGGCGGCCACCCCCCGAGGGGCGTGGATTGTCCCGCACAGCCTAGCTGTGAAGGGGGCGTTCCAACGGGGATGGCCCCGGGGTCCGCCCAGGAGGGGTGTAATCCCATATCGACAGCTTCATGGAGCCCGCCTACCCTCGTTGATTGGGCTCGAGTGAGGGAGGACCTACGGGCCGCAGATCCAGCAGGTGTCGCTCTCGCTCTGCCGGTGGTGGTGAGACCAGAGGGTCCAGCTTGGATTCCTCTGGATTCCAAAGCGATTACTCGCCTTTCGGATTTAGTTAAAAGCAAAGGCCTGCGTTCCCCTGTCACTATGGCAGCAGTGGAAGCTCTTATGGCTTCTAGTCTTGTGCCATATGATGTGGTGAACCTTATGCATATTATTCTGGAGCCTGTACAATATACCCTGTGGTATGATGAATGGAATAGACTACTTCAAGTTGTGGTGGCTGCTGCCACCCGTGACCCCCGCCATCCAGCCAACGGCCAGCGCAGAGGCGAGAGAACTACTCTTGTGCGTCTTCAGGGCCTGGCAGATGGAATGGTAGGATCTCCGGAGGGCCAAGCAGCAATGCTCAGAGCAGGAGAGTTGGCAGCCATTACAACTGCAGCCCTTCAAGCCCTGCGAGAATTGGCTAAGATTGCGGAACCTGTGCTTCCGTGGGCAGATATAAAGCAGGGCCCCTCTGAGTCATTTTCTGATTTTGCGAATCGTCTACTTCGTGCAGTGGAGGGATCTGATCTCCCAAGGGAGGTCCAATCCGCAGTCATAATGGATTGTCTTAGGCAGAAATCGTTGCCAGATGTCCAGCAAATCATCAGAGCAGCACCGGGTACCCTAGCTACCCCAGGGGAGCTTATTAAGTATGTATTAGATCATCAGAAAGCCACACCGATAACTAATGAGGGAAAAATATCAAACCCACGACCGAAGCCCGACTCAGGAAAGGAGACAGACAAAGAGCCGCTGATAACGTCGAGATCAATCTCTCCTGTGTTGTTATCTGTGTGTCTTTTGCTATTTATAGCTATTTCTCCTGGAGAAGGCGTAGCAGACAGTGATTTATGCTTTTGCAGTTCAACTACACTCTGATTAAAGATTTGCGTCCAGCAATGATTGGGATGAATCTCGCCTTAGTAAAGAAGCTTCTACAACATGATGATCTGCATCGACTGTTAAATCGCATTAAAGATAATGGACAAAAGACCTTGATCACTATTCATCATGACGTGAAAGAGATACATCGTGTCTTGGAGACAGTAATGAAGACTGGAGAACATCACTGGTGGGAGGTTCTTTTCGGTTGGTCTCCCACAGCAACGGGAATATTTAACTTTATACTGCATCCGATAGTTGTTATATTAGGTTTAGTATTATTATGTTTAGTTCTTATAGTTATATTATATATAAAGACATGGCGCTTGCTAAAGCAAGTGTCCCAGCTTGATTTAGTATTAAATAAGGATATACTGCATCGTTTCTTATAAGACTCATCTTAAGGCTAATAAATGGTTGTAACGTTAAGGTAGAACTTATATAAGATATAAGATATAAGATATTAAGATATAAGATATTAAGATTTTAGGATTATTAAGTTAATAGGTTATAGGTTATTAGGGTAGGATATTTTTCGAATCGGGTTGTAACGGGGCAAGGCTTAACCGAGAGGACAATGGCATGTATAGGCTTAATGCGGGGATCTCGGATTGTACGCGGTTAGGGTCCTCTCGAGTTGTAATATGCTTTCTTGAGCATAAAGGGGGGGGAGATGTTGTCAGCACCTGCGAAACTGCGAGACCCCCCCGCGGGGTCTGATGTGTTAGGCTCCCTCCCTGCTCTAATGATTGATGTGTGATGTGTGCCCCTAGGGGCGTAGACGAAGTAATTAGGCTATATAAGGTAGTGTTCACACGTAATAAACGCCATTTTGCTGCTCATCATATTGGTGTCACGTCAGTAATTGGCGCAGCTGTGGTCTCCTGGGAAATCGGAACGGACGCATACAGCAACAGCAGCCTGTTCCAGTGCTCCGTCACCCTCACTGTAAAGAAGTTCTTGCGCATGTTTGTGCGGAACTTCCTATGCTGCAGTTTCCAGCCGTTTCCCCTTGTCCTGTCTCCACTCACCACTGAAAACAGTCTGGCCTCGCCATTCTGCCCCCCACACCTTAGATATTTATAGACCTGGATCAGGTCCCCTCTCAGTCTTCTCTTCCCAAGGCTGAACAGACCCAGTTCACTCAGCCTTTCCTCATAGGAGAGATGCTCCAGGCCCTTCACCATCTTTGTGGCCCTCCGCTGGACTCTTTCCAAGAGATCCTTGTCTTTTTTGTACTGGGGAGCCCAGAACTGGACGCAGTACTCCAGATGAGGCCTCACCAGGGCAGAGTAGAGGGGGAGGATCACCTCCCTCGACCTGCTGGACACGCTCTTTTTAATGCACCCCAGTAAGCCATTGGCCTTTTTGGCTACAAGGGCACACTGCTGGCTCATGGCCAACCTGTCATCCACCAGGACACCCAGGTCCCTCTCTGCAGAGCTCCCCTCCAGCAGGTCATCCCCCAACCTGTACCGGTGCATGGAATTATTCCTCCCCAGATGCAAGACTCTACACTTGCTTTTGTTAAACCTCATCCGGTTTTTTTCTGCCCAGCTCTCCAGCCTATCCAGGTCTTGCTGAATGGCAGCACAGCCTTCAGGCGTGTCAGCCAATCCTCCCAACTTCGTATCATCAGCAAACTTGCTGAGGGTGGCCATTATCCCCTCATCAAGGTCATTGATGAAGATGTTGAACAAGACCGGACCCAGCACAGACCCCTGAGGAACACCGCTAGTTACAGGCCTCCAACCGGACTCTGCACCACCAACAACGACCCTCTGCGCTCTGCCAGTCAGCCAGTTCTCAACCCACCTCACTGTCCACTCATCTATCCCACACTTCCTCAGCTTTGTTATAAGGATGTCGTGGGGGACAGTATCAAATGCCTTGCTGAAATCAAGGTAGACTACATCCACTGCTCTCCCCCTGTCCACCCAGCCAGAGACAACATCATAGAAGGCTACCAGGTTGGTCAAGCACGACCTCCCCCTTGTGAACCCGTGCTGACTATTCCTGATAACCTCCTCTTCTTCCAGTTGTCTGGAGATGACATCCAGTACAAGCTGTTCCATCACCTTTCCAGGGACAGAGGTGAGGCTGACTGGCCTGCAAATGCAATCAAGAACTTTCAGTTATACTTCAGATGTGTGCTAATTTGAATTTCTTTGTACTGACAATGAGATTAGTGTAATTGAATCATAGGAAAGTCGTCACCATGATTTCATGGTAGTGAATAAAAGAGGTATCACTGTTTATCTGAATACTGTGTACTAATATTGTTGGATGTTAAAAATGTTTGTTTACACTAAATGCAGCTAAGTTATGAAAAGTAATTAAACCAGACATTTGTTATTAATCCATAATAACATTCACTAGCCATCAGTATATTATCATAAAATGACCATTATCCTTAATTTTATTTAAATAAATTAAGAAATCACAGTCCTGGATCATAAAACTGCCACTATACTGAACAGTGTGAACAGAAAGGTGATTTTTTGCCATTATTTTTATGAAACAAAGCACAGAATTTGAATAGATCAATTATACTTATTCTGTAAGAACTTTTTCATGATTTTATTAAGTGACTGCTCCAGTAATCAGCCAAGTGTAAAATGATTCAATATTTGCAGCATGAAAAAAAGGAATAAATTCTTAATTATTCCAAATATGATTACTGTATCAAGTTTTCTGTTACATGGGACTATCTGTATGTAAAAAACTAAATTAAATGTAAACACTAATTACTCATTGGGAAAAAAAGTAACATATAGAAAATCATATTACAGATTTAATTTAATAGAAATTTTCTATTTAATGAAATAGATCTTGAAAAGGCATAGTAAATTTAAATTGGCAATTTCTAGAAGTCTTGAAAAGAACATTATAAAAGTTTTTGCTGTTGATAAATTTCTCTCACAATTTCCATAGGCTAGCTGGAGATGTTTTTGTTTTCTATTAAAATACTTGAGGTTTTCAATATCCTATAGCAGTGGTTTTGCTTTGTATGTGCAGAGCTAGAATATCTGCAGTATACACTGAAGTTACAAGAGAATATATTGCCTTAAGTTCATAGCCAGAAGTATTTCTTAGGAAATACATGAGCAGAATTACAGCAAACATTTCAGGTAAACCACAGTGGTATAATTTTCTGTCATGGAAATTAACTGGATTCTACTTTGGGTCAGACTTTCTATGAAATTTACTAATATTTTCATCTTAAAATGTTATATTTTTGTCCATTCATATAATTTAAGAGGCTAAATCTTCTTTAGTCATCCAAAAACAAATAACAGCATAGCTACCAGCATTATTAAGCATTATTAAGTATTCATCTAAAATACTGAAGTAGACCCTGACCATGTATGAAACAAGCTTCCAGTGCTTTCTCTTTCGGAAATCTATCAACAAGTCATTTTGGAAAGATGAATAGAAATTAATAGGCACTTTTAGAGACACAAATTTCTAGCTAATGTCCTCTCTTCTTCAAATTTTCTCAGCATTTTCATAAATATTTTAATGTTTCTTTGTGATGATAGACTGCCAGAAGAGAGACAGACAATCTGCTTAGCTTCAAATGTGCTTTTTCTTCTCTCTCTCTCTCTCTCTCTCTTTTGTTTTTAAATAGATACATTTCTATTACATCAGGTAATCTACATAGAGGAATTTTTCCAGCTGCTATAAAGTTGATGGAGGATAAAGCCTATAGAAGTGCCTTTAGAATGACTCAACATGAAGGACAAGTAAACAGATATCAAAACATTACGAGGAAAAACTATTATTAAAATTTATCACTATTTTTCAAAGTAGTAATAACAAATCAGCATTTATAATGCATGTTTTATTAAGGGACAATTTTATACTGTTCTTTCAGCTATATCTGCTATATCTGTTTTTTCCTAACCTTGCAAATTGCTTTACAACAAAACCAAAAGCAAAAACACAAAATTTTATGGGATAATTTTTATTCTGAAAGGATATAGCCAGAGTTCCATCACTAGCCAGTTCAGTACATATATAATATATGAAGAACAGTATCTGAAGAATTGACGGGATATAGTAATAGATGACAATATTCCTATATAGGAGTTTTCAAAAAAAAGCCCAAAAAACATTGTTGATTTTTATGAGCAACCAGTCAGAATTACTTGGATACTCTCCTATCACCTGGGCTCTTTTCTCAGTTATCTTTCTGCCATTGATTATTTTTTGTTAGATATGATCCTGCATTTTTAATTCTGAATAAGCATTTTTTTCATACAGCTATCCATCTGTTCATAACCACTGCTTTAATTTTGAATGTGTGTTACAATTTCTAGCAAGTATTATGATTTTATAAATAGATATTTAGCAGTCTGTATTTAGTCAAAACTTGGTGTAAATATTTTGACAATTGTTTATTTATTATATATACAAATAAAAAAAATAATTGTATGTATAGAGAGATAATAAAATCAAAATAGGCTCAATTCGTAGACACTGCAATGGAATCTCCAAGATTTACCTTAGGGGAAAAAAAATAGAAGTTTATTTCTTCACTGCTTTAGAAGAATATTTTTAGAGTTTTTATTTTTCATTGTGCAAAGATATTTATTAAAGATGTTTTATATCTTGCAGATTCTTTTTCTAGGTAACTCTCTGTTTCTGTGTGCATTCCTGGTTGTCCTGCCATTTTATCAAGGAAATTTCTGAGCATACAAATGAATTTAATACACCAAATAAACTATATTCCATTTAGGCTGCATAGACTGAATAGTGTGAAAATATGGTAATGTCCCAGGAGAGATGACACTTCCTTACATAAACCATACACGCAGATATTTTCCTTAAGAGATTAAGGTTGAAACGATAAGTACAGTTAAGAATATCCTCCTGTATTGTGACCTTTCTCTCTCAGCTTTTTATTTCTTAGAGTAATTTTGCTTTATCAAAAGCAAGGGCATCTTCCTTTCATGATGATAATGAAGGAGGTATATGGGCATTTATGTTTATAATGATAATCTTTTTCAAAATAAAGATCACTTTTTAATGACAGTTCACTGATTTGAAGACTGAAAACAAATGTTTAATATATTTTCCTGTCAAATGCAGGGATAAAAATTTAATGTCATCTTGTATGCTTCCTAAACTTTAACATGTGAGATAGTTTAATTGATCAATACCTGATGTTTCTTAATTTTGAAAATCTTACTAAAATATAAACAATTATTTCATTCTAATAAGTTAATGTCATGACAAATTAGAAACATAAATCGTGATGCTTTTAATTCTTCTTGCACGTATGTATTTTCCTTTGTATACTACTAATGTACTTCCTGACATTGACTGTAGCTACTGAGAAACTAAATATATTCATCCTGTCACCAAAATGCTTTTCAAGTTTGCATGTTGTGAGTTAGCTAGCCAGAAAGTACTTTTTCATTTATTATGCAAATTTGTTTAAAAGGAAATTTTTTTTTGTTTGAAATGATCCTATTAAACAGCAGATGTTTAGATTATAGAAGTGTTACGTGAACTTATACTCAATGACTCCGATGTTTTGAGTTTAGCATACCTTATTGTAATCTTCAGTTGGGATTTCTTGTGAAGCAGAAATGTTTAATGTATAAGACATTTTCAGAAGTTACTTTATTAAAAATTGATTTTATTCAAGTATATATTGTATTTTAAATTCTAGTGAAATCAGATTATTTATTTAGCATGCTTTGCACATGTAGTCTCAGAGCAGCTTCCTTCAAAATCACTTAGAGACCCAAATAATAAAGAAACTTTCTGAATTTACAGTCATTTTTCTTAAGATACAATTGTCCCTGAGCTCACATAACATGAATTTACTCTTAGCTAAATGAGACATTCTTCAGAATATTGTAAATAAATAAATAAAAACAAACTGCCCTAAGTTGCACAAATATTCCTAAATATTCCTTCAACATATAAATTCTTCTTAATATATTAGTTGAACAGTTCTTTCTTGTGGGCTTATCTCTTATCTGTAACTAGATGATGCTTCATAGACAAGAAGTAACATCAGTCACAGTAAGATGGCTAACATACACACTTTCCACTGTTTACTTATTTAAAGCAATGCTTATAAGGCACATGGCATTTTCAGGGGACGTAGGAAAAGATGATTCTAAATACCTGAATTATTCCTAAGCAAACAAGCATATATCAGAACATGGAGATGAAAGTAATAATAATAATAAAAAATCATAAAGTTGACTGTTTTAAGTGAACTTAGCTATAATTCTGTCCCTCATTTCTTTGATGAAATCAGTAAGGTCATAGCATCCTGAAATGATTTTAATATCTGTGGTTTGCTTTTTTTTTTTGCTGTTGTTTGATTGTTTTCTTGGCTTTGGTTGTTTTTTTTTTTTTTTTTCTTTTTTTTTTTTAATGTAAGTTCACATGTAAGTTAGTTCCCATCTGACCATTAAGTATTTGGTTAATCACTTGGCATTATTAATATTCTCCTGAATTAAACCGTATTATGAATTTTGGCATTCTAAGAATAATTATTCTTGGAAAGTAAACCACAGATTGATCTTCGTTCATTCTTTGCATCATCTTTTCATCTTCTGAAAGAAAAAATTGGAGCTTTTCATTTTCATGTTGCTTTTATTTATGTAATGCAAAATGGAATTAAATGCTGATCAGCCTCATGATTTGGGTGTAAATTCTTTCCATTTCTATTGTATCTTATTTGGGAGAAGATGAGAAGGACTGAACTTTGCACTCTAAGAGGTAAAAGTGTATCCAAATCTACTTTTAACTTTTGCTTTATTTGTATTCTTTTGTAAAGTATATGAATTTTCAGAATGCTCAGAGTAATAAAAGTGTACTAAAAATATACTAATTTGTTAACATTTTTACAGAAATAGTTTTTAACTTCTTAGAACTCAGAAAAAATATGTTTCCATTGAAATAGCAGGATAAAGCTTCCATCTCAGAGAGAAATTTCTAAAAAATATGAAATACGTGAAAGCCACATTTACTAACGTGGTAGTTTTGCACTGCTATGTGACCGTACTGCTCTCTCTTGTAATCTTTCTTAAACTGAAAATTGAGAGAAACAATGATTAATAAACTGTAGTGAGTTGAGATAAAAAGGAGGAAATCAATCACCAATTACCTTGACAGACAAAAGACATTCATTGTAAATAAGATTATTGTAATTTACTGACTAACAGATCAGAGCAGTGGAGTTTGTAGTCAGTCCATAATACTTCATCTTTTCTGCTCCTTTGTGATCACTCTCTTCTAGTATGAGAACCTTCCCACAGGATTAAAACCTTCCTGAACTGATCCTATGTGGGTTTCCCACGGACTACTCTACTGCTCCTCAAGGGAAAAAGAAAAGAGAAGAAAAGAGAAGAAAAGAAAAAGAAAAGAAAAAGAAAAGAGAAGAAAAGGAAGAAAAAAAAAAAAAAAAAAAAAAAAAGTGGTGAACTTTCCTTAGCATTTTAGATCCAATAAGCTGCACATTTGAATAATCACCAACTGAAAAAAGTAATTCAAAATTTTCAGATTTTCAGTCCAAACTTAACTACTGGCAATTAATATTTTCTGCTGAAAATTTTGGAATCCCTGTGCAATAGAAACACTGTTGAAAAATGAAAGGGATATATGTATAACCTAAGAAAGTTACTCAGAGTTCAACTAGTAGTCTTTTCCAAGGCTAAGGAGAAATGAAGCAGTATATCCATTGTTCATTTTATTGCTTAGATACTTTTGAGACATTATATGTAAGAAAATTAGGTTTGGGATTGAAAGAGAGCAGAATGAGGAACAGAGTTAAATAAAACTCACAGGCTAAGCTGGATGATCAAAGTAATCTTTTTTTTTTTTTTTATCTGTATCAGTTATGAAGATTAGTCTATAAACATAAGAAGATTAATAGGTCAACTCAGTTGTAGAAATCAGATTTTCCTTTTGAAGATCTATGCAAATATAGAGTTTATGGTATAGAACTGAGAGGGATGATGAACCTATAATTTCTGGCCCACAAACTTTAAGTTTGTTTCTTTGGACTTCCACAGTAATTGAATTATATGTTTTTAAATATATTCTTCAATAGTTATGTTAATTTAACAGTGAAGATATTTATCTACAAATCCGTTAATTGATTTTTTTTCTGATAGGAGTCAGAATGGTTTAAGGCTTTCTTAAATTAGTTACATTCAGAGTTTACTTGTTTGTTTATGGTTAGATAATGCAGATGCAAATGACTGTGCCTTCAACACTGGTAGTTAACTAATAAGCAATGCCTCTAATTAATCTTTTCACAACTAACAGTAAAATAAAAAGGTAGAAGTGTCTGTATCAGCTTACAAATATTAAAATATAGTGTAATGTATTCCTGAAGTTTAGTAGCTCAGCTAGTAGAATTACATGTTTGGTCACAGCGCTACTGTGTAACGTGTTAATTTTGCAGAAATATGTGTTTTTAGATTAATGTGCTGCTATGCAATAAGCAGTAATGTCAGTAGATAGTTTCAGAAATAGTTCAGTTTTTTACTTGTCCAGCAAGTTATGGGTATATTTTTTTTAGTCAATATTTAACAATAAATGAAGGAATTCTCTATGCACACTTCCACTTTTGGAGAAAGTTTTGCTTTTCTTACTTTACATATAAATGTAAATGTTCAACATAGCCTTATCTACAAGGCCCAAGTAGGTCACTCATTAATATAATTTGGAAGTATATATCACATAGGCTTGCACTGACATGGAAGGCAGACCTACTTTCTAAATTATTCTCTGTTATATTCCTTCACATAATGAGAAAGGTAAGGATGTACAGATATGTGAATATATACCTCATTCTGTTCCTTCCTTTGTGCTGTAAAATGAGAAATATTCAGCTGCTTTACATTTATAAGCATAGCTTCCTGGGAGCAGCTCAGGAGTCAGACCATTCAAAGGTTCATTATTATTAAGCAAGCTGCATGTAGCCATCCTCTGGTGCAGTTCATGCTCTGTGAGCATAAATTTAGGCCATTTAATGAATTTCAGTCCCAGCATCTGGGGACATTCCTGAATAAAAGAAATTACTAATGTCAGCATTGCTTTAAGAATCATCTATACACTTCTGGCTGGGTTCCTTGTATAGCAATGGCCATCCTCTTTGCCACTTTAAAAGATACTCATATACATAATGTGTATATATATACATATATATATATATATATATAAATTCTTGTTCAGCTTCACTTCTAAATAGTTTGTGTAAATCTGGAAACGTTATTATCTTCTCTTTGCAAGGCTTGTGCAATGTAAGTGCAAAAAAAAAAAAAAAATTAAACAGGAGGAAAACCCTACTATTTGCATAATAAAGGTGGAGTAGTATGGCCTCCTTGAGAGACAAAGTGAAGACCCTAATTGATTAATGAACTGTATGATAAGATTTACTAATGTAAAAGAAATAGCTAAGAAAGAATCATTTCAGTCTCTGAAGTTTTGCTTTAGGGAGTCTTACCTTTCCTCTTTTATCTAGCTCTGAGTTTCAGTCAGTATCCCTGCTGAGGCTTTCCTTTATAATTCAGTCTAAAACCTGCCTATATGATGAAGTTAGGGAGCTGCATGTTGCTGCTGATTCAAGCTAAATAGTCAAGTTTCAACATTCCCAGCATGTTTTTAACACGGTGTATATTTGTGCTGGGTTCAGTGGCTCAGTCATAATGGGTTATTATACCATCTGAGGGAGCATAGGTGGCACCGTTATGTTCCTGAGTTCTGTCTGGATTAGTAAATTAGACAGAAATATGTTTAATTCCTGAGCGTTTGTACTCATTTTTTATGTGCTACTGAATGACCACAACAGTCCTTGACACTTAGGGCTTCAGAACTATTAAAGCTAACACTTCCCCAGGTACTTCTCAGACATAGCTCAGAACTTTGAATAGCCAAATTAATATCCCTGCTTTTTCTGGAAGCTGAGAAAGTTTGTTAGCACATATCTCACTGGTCTGAATCCACTGACATTTGTGACTGGAAATGTGCCTTAGCATGTTTAATTTAGCAGTACTGGTGTCATCTAGAGCCTGTGAGCTGTGTATCCATGTTAAAAAAGATGTTTTCTTCTTTGCTAATATGCATAGAAGACAGTATGAACTGCCTTTCATTCTATTCCCATTTAATGTTTCCTTTTATATTTTGAATATAGTCTTTTGAGCCTAAGCACAAAATAGAATTATGAAAGATATTTCTGTAAATATTTTAAAATATTATAATACAATATACACATAATTTATGTCTTCTGAACAACTGAATTAAATGTAGAAATAGGAAAAGACTTGCAATGTACATATGATTAAGGATTTTTTCCAACTTTTCAAATGTTATTTAATGGAAAAAATGCAATAAGGTCTTGCTTCAGGCAAAAAGAGAAGAAGAAAGAGCTTAGCTGTCTAATCAGAAACTGAATGGTCTGTTAGAATTGAATTGGGAATGTATTCTAGAGAGTTGCCGTGGCTGAGATAGTGGGAAACATCATCCAATGGACATTAACTTTTAACATTGAACCTCCCTGAAGTGAGCTTCAAAAAAAGCATATGTGGTGTTTTTAAGAAGAAAAGTATAAGAGAGAGATAGGAAAAGATCAAAGCTTCCAAATCCATAAATTTTAAATGAATTATAAAACATTGGTTTTGACTTTACGAACCCAATAATCATTAGTTTAGTTTTACTTCAAAGGAAAATAAGTATTTCTTAGCAATGAACATTGACGATCAAATGAATATCCCAAACTGATTCAAAATTAGTTCAAATTCTGCGAGGTCATAGATGATGAACAAAGATATTTTGACTGGCTTCGCAGTCAAAGAAGCCAAGAAGACTTCCCCCTAAATAAAGTGTTATAGTGAGCTTTGAGACTAATTATAGAAACTGTGTAAAAGAATCAGAACTTTGAATGAAATTCAGTTGCACGCTCTGTAACACTGAAATAGATTACCAGAGTAAGAGATTATGATCTTGAAAAGCAAATGAAAAAAGATGGATGTCCCTCTGACATAGGCAGAGTGAGGCAGGAAAAGATTTTCTTTCGGTGCGCTTTTCTGATATTTCCCACCACCTCAAGAAATAAGGAAGTAGATAAGACAGTCAAATAATGTTCCCACTTACTTGCTCCGTGCAGATGGATCACACTTCCAATTTACAGAAATGACTAGAAAGAGATTGTTCAACTTCTTTATTTGTTTGTCTGGTTTTTGTTTGGTTGTTGTTTTTATTTGTATTTTTCATTTGAGGCCCTCTCCCAAACTCTCCAACAATAAATCAACAGGGATAGCAGTGTCTGGAATCCAGAGATTCTGTATTCCAAGCCACAGTCTTAGACAGAAAAGAATAGATGATCACTGATTCAAGAAAATTATTCATGTCAATGAGTGTTAGTATGCATGTATTCATAGATAGTTTCTAATATATTTTTCATGCCCTGACTGCGTCTAGGAAAAGGTAATAAATGTATAAATTAAATATTTTTAAGAAGTCTTGATTGTTCTTTTATTTTGCTTTTAGCCTTACCTTTGCAAGAATTATTCTGCATGTTAATGCAATGTTAATTTCAAAATACTGAAATTAGTGGAAATCTGATGAAATGCCCAAGCTTTCTTAGAATCATAGAATCATAGAATCATAGAATCATCTTATCTGCTTACACTGGAGTTTGTAGGGTCACAGTGGTGTAAGCATCATGGGAATGTTGCTCAGGCTGAGAATTTGAAACATCAGTTTTCTGCCTCCTCCTATCCTATTCCAGATTAAAAGTGCCCCCAGAAAGACATGTTACTATAGCTGTAAAGAAATTTATTCACAGCCATACGTGACATGGAGACCTAATAAAATAAAAGCTAGCATTAATGTAGGACAGAAATAAATAAGACATTTAAAGGCCTACAATTCATGTTTGTTAAGTTCCTTTCTGTGTAATACTTTTATTCTTGTGCTGACTTATTCCAAGTAATTGCTGTTTCTTGTTCCATTAATCAATTCCAATTGGTATAAAACAAACATCTTCCAGACAAAATAGTAGAAACAATTTTAAGTGAGTATCTAACAAGAATGTTCAGTTATTTTTCTAGAACAATGATTATTCAGGCATTATATATACTTTCACTTTTGCATAGTCCTGAAGTGGTCAGGCAGTAGGACTATGTGATCTTTGTAGGTTCTTTCCAACAGAACTGTTCATCCTTTCCATTCCATTCCATTCCATTCCATTCCATCCCATTCCATTCCATTCCATTTTGCTCTGAAAGGCTTTTTCAGATTGGAGAAGAGAAGGCTTCAGGGAGATATCATTGAGGCCTCTGACTACTTACAGGGATCTTAAAAGAAAAGATGGAAAACAACTTTACACAGGCCATAGTAATAGGACAAGGGTAATAGTTTAAAACTGAAAGAGAGGAAATTTAGATCACATGCTAGGAATAAATTCTTTACTCAGAACATAGTAAGGCACTGGCACAGGTTGCCCAGAGAAGCTGTGGATGCCCCATCCCTGGAAGTGTTTAAGGCCAGGTTGGATGGAACCTTAGGCAATCTGATCTAGTGGGTAGCAACCCTGTCCACAGCAGGGATCTGGAAGTAAACGATCTTAAATGTCCTTTCCAATCCAAGCCATTTTGTTATTCTATGATTCTATGTTTCTATGGTTCTGTGATTCTTTGATAATATGATTTATAATTTTATAATTCCATCATTCTATTCTTAGATCAAACATAATATTTTTCAATCTATTACATTCACATATAATAAATTCATGTGTGACCAATGCTTCTGAATTGATGCTTCTGGAATTTAAGATAAGAAATGTTTTCAGAAGTTTTGTTGCTGTTCTGAAATAAGATATTTATTTTCAAAAGGAAGATTGCCATTGAAGAGGGCACATACCTATACTGCATTATTTAAAAAACAAAAACAAACAAACAAACAAAAACCCATACAATAAATACCAAAGGGAAAAGATTCAATAATACCTGGATGTTTGCAGTGCCTGTATTAAAACCATTGCCAAACTGTGTCTCCAGCAACTGCCAGAAGCTTATCTTCTAAGCATATCTGTTGACATTTGGTCGTATGTAAAAATCTGAATTCAGTATTTGTACTATGATAACAACTTATAGTTAATAGTCAACTCTATGAAAATAGAAAATAATCAAATCTCTTTTCTCGTGGTTTTTGTCTGAAGAGTTGAACATACTGCATAACCAAATTAGTCACTAGAGTACTGAACATGCGTAGCTAAATTCCTCTAGTTAAGGAAACTGCTTAATCATAAATAAAAATCTAGAAGTTGTAGAACTTATAGCTCAAACTCACCAGTTCAGGAAACAGCCATTCTTTAGATGCCTATCTAGTATGTAAGCCAAAATGATTCCACTCCCCTTATCTTCAAATCCACCTGCAATATTTGCAGGGAGGCTGCCTGCTGATCTTAGAAATAATGTTTTAGTAAGACTAAAATCTTGGAAAATGTGCCCAGTGATTAGGAATAAACCAGAAGGATTCTGAGAATACCTGTGGGTTAAGTAAGCCAATGCCAGGAAACTTAGAAACCATGAGGGAACAGTAAAGATCTGGATCTACTTTCATGAGATTTAAAACAATTACAAGATTTAAAAAAATTACAAGATTAGTCTGTGGGGATAATAAAAAAATAAAAATTCAAAGATTAAAAAGTCAGGTAATCCATGCTGCTGTTAAAGGCCTGTAGCAAGTAGGAGTGAAATTCAAGCATATCAGTGAGAAGAAAGTAAATGAAGAAGACAATAAAATGACTATTTGAATAGTCAAGATGAATGGATGAAGATACATCATGCATCTAATTTCTAGCGAAGATTAGTCTGCCAAGACATTGTTTCATCTCCCATTTGACTGACTGAAGTCATTTGTGTAGGTGTGTAAATAAAATTTGGAAACTGCTATGTTAAGATAGAATTAGAAATGCTAAATTCATGCTATACTTTCTACTGTTTTTTGTTTTTTTTTTCTGCCAAGAGGGCGTAAGCTCTCACTACTGTGCTCTTAGAAAATATCTTTTAAGATATCTTTTTTAACTTATTTTAATTCCACTTAACTCTGCAAAATTAATTTGCTGCTCTATACAGTGGAGAATTATAGTGGGAGCTATTGAGAATAGGTGAACGGTTGGACTGGATGATCTTGAAGGTCTTTTCCAACCTTGGTGATTCTATGATTCTATGATTCTATGAAATCTTGGGCCTCTGTCATCAAATCCTGTTATGGTTATCAATGACTCCTTCCCTTTTCATGTCCCTGAAATTCATTGAAAAGAAATCTTGAATGTTTAGGAAAATACTATACCCTTATATCATATTTAGGATACCAACAAATTGTATATTCAGGCATGAGGGCTGTGCAGTGTATCATTCATCATTCTGATTCAAGAATATGAACAAAGTGATCTTTCTCTTATGGACAAACAGATAAAAGTGTGTTGGAGAAGACAGGAGTGCACATAATGAGATAATATGCCACTGTTGAACTTTTGCTTCTAAATTCATTATAGGAAACTGTGAGTTTAGTGTTTCTAGATAAATAAAAATACGGTTTACAGAATTAATCCATCAAATTGCCTATCTATAATACAATATAATCAATCTATAATACAATATAATATTTATAATCCAATGATAAAACTCACAGCTTTTCTTTTTTTGCGGTCATGGGTCAATTCTAAACCATACCTTAAGAATAAAAATACTAGTCAAACCGTAATATACAGGTAAAAAGTTATACACAGCCTTTCACTGTTGTCTTCCATTTCTCATAGGTATTCTTGTAAAGAATATGTTAAAATTATTGAAAAAATCTTCATTATAAAAAGATATTGCCATTTCATAATATCTGGCAATGAAGTAAATGATAAAAAATTGAAATGCCAAAATGATAATCTAACTTCTCACAATTAAATTAAAATCACATATCTGATTTGTCTTAATCCTTCAGCATTACTTCATGCCTGGACATTACATGAAGTAGTAAAGCTTTTGAAAGGCAAAACCAATTGCCAGTGATCTTTTCCCTTCGTTTTAGTTGTGCATATTTATTTCAGTCATGCTGGTATCTTGGCATGGGAGGTCATACTGAAAGCATTAATTCAGTGCTCTAATAAACAGATTGACTACTTTGGATAAATGTCAGATTCAGAGCAACAATGCAGAAATCAAATCTGTTTAAATGACCAATGTTTCAAGCAAAAAGGTAAAAATTTTCCCAATTGAATAGTCTTGACCTTGAAAGATGTCTGGTCACCTTTATAGATAAAACTATAAAATTATATCCTTCTGTATGTATTTATTACTCTTGAAATAAGTATTTCTATTTAAAGTCTCACTAACTGGAGTACTTAATGTTATTTGCATAGTGCTGTCTCTTAAAATATAGATTAGAACATCTATAATTTATATAGTTTAGAAAAAATCGTTAACACTTTTGTATCTATCTCAGTACATAATTGTTAAGGTTTGCTAAATAAAAGTCTCTTCCCTAACACTTGACAGTGTTAAAAAGAGCCTGCCTTATCTTAATTGCAGATGAATTTTACATTGATTAGATTCCACCTCCGCTTCCTCTTTTCCAGTCTCTCCTCAGAGGAGAGATAATTCATTCCCCTCATTGGACGTTCTCCCTTACATCCATGTTTCTCTTCATCATGATTTTGGCTGGAATAGAGTTAATTCTCTTCACTGTAGCTGGTGTTTTTAATTTATGATGAAAATACTGTTCACAACAATGTGTTAGCTGTTGCTGAGCAGTGCTTACTTGGAGTCAAGGTCTTTTCTGCTTCTCTTGCTGCTCTGCCAGTGAGTTGGCTGGAGCTGCCTAAGCAATTAGGTTGACACAAACCAGGATAGATGATCCCAACTAGCCACAAGGATATTCCTCATCATATGATGTTATCCTCAGTGCTAAAAGCTGGGGGGAGGGAAAGGAGGAAGGATATGTGTTCATAGGTACAGTTTTTGTCATCCCAATGAATGGGATGAATGAATTCCTTGTTTCATGTTGCTTCTATGTATAATTCCTAGGAAGAGTGACTGAGTAGCTGTGTAGTGGTTAGCTGCCTGCCAGTGGTTAAACTGCAACATCTAACATATATTAGAATGTTGAAATTCCCTGTGAGGGCCATAGTCTCTGAATTTGAAGGTGTTCCCACATCTGTATGTCAATATTATTTTTTGAAGTTAGTGAACTAAATTCTTCTAGCTAAAGCATATATATATATATATTTAGTTATCATGTGATCAGAAGTTTGTATTGTGTTGTTTTCATTTGTTTCATTTAAGGAAATAATAAAAAAATCTCACATCAACAACCTGACAACCAAAACACAGTATTATTCCTAACAATCAAGATGAGAGGAAATGAAACTCTTTATGTCCTATTCTGTCACTGACAAAAACAATTTAAAAAACTTACATCAAATATACTTGATATATCTAATTTATATGTTAATAAATTTTAAAACACTGAATATTTTAAAATCAAGACAAAGTGACTGTAAATTCATGTACATGTTAAAGGAACATTCATCATTTTATTACAACCTCTGTATTGCTCTGTAGTGTGATACTCCATTTAAATTATATGCTAAATATATATATTTGAATTCCCTCAATTAAGAGATATAGCAGTTTATCTTGAGACAAAGTGAGCAAAATTGTCAAGGCATCATGGAAATGACTCACGTTTATCTCATTACAGCAAAAAGCAATACTTTTTTTTATTGCCATTTGTTAATACTTCTAATTGCCTCTGCTTTTAGGCTTCCAATCCAATGATTTAGAAAAACATAAAATAATAAAAAAGGATTTGGTACTGATATTCAGAACACAGAATGAATTCACAATTTGCTGCAAAGTAATTAAAAAAGCAGCTATCTTTCTATGAAGACACATTTTACAAATGCTAAAAACAGATATTTGAATGAAAAGCGTAAATATATCTTGATATTTACATAAATATCCCTCTCAGAAATGGCTTAAGCATGAAACATTTCTGCTCATGTTTTAAATTAATATCTCCTAAACCTAAACCTGAGATGCTGTTATCAAAGAGGCAGGCATGGAAGAGCTATGAAAATGTAGTTCCTACTTTATCTTTCAGGTTGTTGAATAAAGAACATGAGATAGAAAAATTATGTTATTTCTAAGTGAACATATCTTTTGAAAAAAGAATCATTTCCAGGCACTTGTATGATAATAGAGTTTTATTTGGCTACAACTATTTTACTAAAATGCATCGATTGCATGGGTTAGTTCCATCCTACTGTAAGTAGTTTTGGTGCTGCGGAGAAGACTAGTCACATCATATCACACAGCACAACAGCAGAAGTTGTCTTTGGGCTATAAACATACATATATATGTATATAAATATATATTTATATATATATATAAACAGTCTAAAATGTTTGAAAGGTCGATGCTTGATAACTGCATTTGGTAGAGAACTCAAAGCCTAATGAGTTGTGTTAGAACACATCTTTTAAAAAGAATGAATATCCAAATTTGATGAAGCCACAGTCATATTAGTATTCCCAGCATCACCAAATCACAAGTTTTATGTTGAAATGACTTGGTTAGTACATACAATTCCCTAAGATCCTCCTTGTGTCTAGGAGTAACATTTTCTTCGCTGTATGGGGAGACTTATGTCTTATGACTGTTTCTTAGCCTTGGTTTATAGATACATACATGTAGATTTCCCTGATCTTCAGAGGCTAATCGTAAAAAAAAAAAAAAAAAAAAAAAAGAAAAAAAAAGAGATCAGATACTAGTTTGAGATTATGCAAGTAATTACAAAAGACATCTGCTTCCACTACTAGTTTCCATAAATCTAAGCCCATAATCAAGCATATACTAATATAAAAAAGTCAAGTGTCAATCTGAATTTCAAATTCATTTGCATTTGTATTACATCTCTTCCAACAAACCCTCAATATTGTGGATTTTAAATTAGAAGGTTTCCTTCACATTTTGTCTGCTACACACTTTTTTTGCTTAATCTCTAAAGATTTTCTGAACTGCGCTTCTTCTATCTGAATACCTATTTGTATTTTATTGCAAAAAAAAAAAAAAAAAGAATAAGAAGGATAGTATCTTTATGCTGGAATGAATGATCTGAATGAGGCAGCACAAGAAGTAACACAGTACAGAGTTGAAGAAAGGAAGCAAGTTAATATAAATAAAAGAAGGATTATGCTTCACTCATACTTTCTCCGTTGTTATAAAATTTATAGCTACGTTGATGAATTTAGATGGCTTTATGTACTACATAATAACAGATCTATTCTTTTTCAGGTGTCTTCCTGTTGTTGCATTTGTTTTTGTTTTTCCTCTTTTAAATGGAGCATTTTTCCATTGAAAAACTCTGTTCTTGGAAAATAATAAAAGTATTTTGCTAACACAGAACAGGCTTACTGTTCCTGCTTCTCCACACTGATGGTGGAGGAGCTGATGGCAAAGTATATGTTACTTCACTTTTTTCTTACCAACAAAGAAGGGCTGGTCAGGGATGTGAATGTTGGGGGCAGCTTAGGATGCAGTGATCATAGCATGATGGAGTTCAAGATCTTATGTGAAAGAAGCATGGCAATAAATATGATTGCAACCCTGGATTTCCAGAGAGCCAAGTTTGACCTCTACAAAACCCTACTTGGACATTTTCCATGGGCTAGAGCTCTAGAAGGTAAGGGGGCCCATGAGAATTAGTTGTCACTTAAATGCCTCTTCTGAGCTCAAGATCAGTGCATCCCTAAAAGTAAGAAATAGGGGACAGGTGGCCTGTGTGGATGAGCAAGGAGCTCATGGATAAACAAGGAGGGAAGAAGAAGGTCCATGAAATGTGGAAAAAGCCTGACTGGTTGAATTTCTAGATTACAAAAATCTGTATTCTCCCATGAATTTGAATTAGGATTGAATTAGATTAGCAGCAGATGTTTACTAAATGCAGTGTTAGCACAGTAGGTTAGAATTGCAAGCTATGGAATGCTGATTTTTGGGGGGAAATAATTGGTGGCAGCTAAGCCACCTATTTCAAAGACTATGTCTTTGGAACATTTAACTTTAAAAATACAGGAATTTGTAAAGCATCTTTTTCAATATGATCACAGAGCAAGTAATAGGAGAAATACTGCTAAGTACTTCTGTTCCCATTTCCTTTGATTTACTCATTAAATCGTGAAGAAAACTGCTAAGGCAAAATGCAGCATACCTAAATGATTTTCTTGGCTTCTTTTCATCCTAAAATTTCAAATGCTCACCACACTTTAGTTAATGAAGCATATATGACTGACTGCAGTAGTTACTTGGAAAGACATTGCTGTTGAACCATATTTAATCAGAGTACTTCCAGAAATCAGGTACAGTATCTGCATATCAGAGTAAAATGAATAAAGAACCTGATTAGAAAATCAAAAGGACAAATTTGGGTTTTATTTGATGACAGGCATTGCTCTCAGACATTCTACACACAGATTAATAAGTAAAATGTTGGCAGAAAAGGATGGATCTTGGCAACATTGTTTGATGGACACTTAACACTAAACCATAAAGTCATGCTTCCCTGAGGAGCAGCCCTAGAAGTAAGAATAGAGAATATTGTAAACAATTGAACAGATATGTCAAAAAAACCATATACGAATGTCATGGTTTTATGTTTTTTGGTTTTCAGTATTCCTCATCATAACATCATGTAGTTATGCACTGGGAGTTAAAGTGTTAATGTTCCAATTCCAGGTACCTATCCCTATATATTACAGAAGTCATGGGATCTGGCCCTTCCGGGTAGGGGGCGCTCTCTTACTGCCTTGCAGTGGGTGCTGGAGGGTGCTTTCCTTGCCGTTCCAAGCTCTTCAGGTTTGATTCAGTCTCAGGAACTCTCTCTCTCCTATCTTATTTGATTTATTAGTCTCAATTTCAATTAGATTGTATTATATTGTGTTATCTTGCATTTCGATATCATAGTTAGTAAAATAAGTTTTCCTCCATAGATTGTTGCTGCTTTTTTTTCCTTCCTTCTTTCCTTCCCATTTTGTGGGGCCAGGGGGGTGGGGGAGGGGGGGGAGGCAGGGGCCTACTGCTCCCCTGTTGTGGGCATAGATTGATCTAGTTAACTCTGTGACAGTGAAAAACAGATATTTGTCTACATAAATATACACATGCACACTCACAATGTGTCCTGTGCAAAAAAAAGAAGTACATTGTGCATGTTTCAGAGATGGGAAAATTAAGCAGTGGCAAGTGGTGTTTACTGTTCTTAGAAATTGCTATCAGTAGATAAATATACTAGATAAATAGATAAATTATTAATTTCAGTGCTATGGATAAATATACGTATTCCCATGGAGGTATTGATAAACACCTTAATCTCTGGAATTTTCTATATTATCTGATTCCAGCAAGGTATTTATTTCATTTTTTGTCAATTGTTGATATAGTAATGAGTGTTAGTAAGAATTACGAATCCATCTGGCTTTGGTATTATCTTTCTAGATATTTCTTGTGTCAGTAACTCTGTTCATAACTTTCTATGGTTGCTCTCTGGTTTTTAGAGAAGGGATTAGTTTGAGCTAGTATTTAGGCTTGGCTGAAGATCAAATGATTTTATTTTTTTTTGTTATTGACATATTCAGCATCATGCAAATAAACATTTGGAGAAAAAAAAACTGGACGTAATATTGACATAAAATTTAACTTAAATAATAAAAATAAACTGTTTTTCTCCTAACTAAGACTGTAAATTAATACACTTTAAGGATTGTGTATATATTTTGAAAACTTCTTTGTTTTCTTTGGCTCAAAGCTTGCTTCTGTGGTATTTCTTGTGATAAGAATATAGGAGATGAGAGATGGGTGTTGCCGTGTGGCAATCAACATCACGGTGTGGACAATTTTAGTTGTTTGCCTTTCAAAGATAGTGCTCAGGACAGTTTACTGGAGGAAGATGTAGCCTGTGACCAAATAACTCCAGCTTGCTATGGGAAACTGGGGAATGATGCCATTGTATCCTGTGAAGGCAAGATACAAGTTAGTACCTCCCTGCTCCCTCTTATCTGCTGGCAAGGCCAGGAAGATAGGAACAAAGGAGTTTCTGCTGATCCCAGAGCCAGAAGCTGACACTCCAAAGAGAGCTGACTCAACCACTTTGGAACCACTGAAAAGGGGCCATTATCACTATGGTCACTGTCCTCGTCAACTGAACAACAATGCCTGATGACCCACCACTACTGAAGATCAATGACTGAACTACGAACCATGCTGGAACCATGGTGGTGACTATCTCCCTCTTGCTGCCTACAAAGACTCCTTGCTTCTTCTTTCCTATATTTTCTATCACCCTCCTTCCCCTCCTGATTACCCTAATTCGTAACAGCGTCCATCCTCTCCTTCCCCATCTCCCTGATCAAGATTTGTAATAAACTGGTCAGACCAACATTTGAACCGTTGTTTCTTGATCTCATGCCGGGTATACATATTATATATCATATACACATAGATATTAAAAGAACCTCATCTCCCTCCTATAAATTGGAACGAGACAATAGATAGTGCAGAAGAGCTTATTTACACATTTGTTCTGTAAACAATAATGCTTTGCATTTCATTCAATGTCAATTTCTTGTTTGCTGTCTCCCATGCACCACTAAATTTAACTTTGCAAAGCCCTAGTGTATGCTGCATAAGTTTCAGAATTTTGTGCCGAGAACAAGATAATTTTTTTGCCTAAGAATTAAAAATCAGGTTCAGTTGAAATTCAATTGCATAAGTCTTACATTAGTTTCTTGCCCACATAAATTATTTTTTTTTTTAACCTTTTTTGCTAAGATATGTTGAAAGTGACTGCTATGAAGTACTGTAGTGAATTATATTCCAAAGGAAGTAACAACTTTTCTGTATTTTCTTATTTCAGTGTTTGTAACAATTATTTTACTTAAGTGTCTGCATGGTTTGTTAATATCATACCTTTCTGGAAGAATTTAGAGAGAATTTTAAAAGGTAAATAAATGGGATCATAGAAATCTCATGTAATTCAATTGACAAATACAATGACCTACATGTGAGATGAGAAACTTAGGCAAAGCTTTGCAAGAAAAAGTAGGGGTCCTGATGAACAGAAAGTAGGAATTTGAACTTGAATCAACAGTGTATGAATGTGACAAAGTTATTCACATATTGATCTGCATTAAGGAGGAGTTTAGTAGACAAGACATGAGAAATGGTTATTCCCTTCTAGTCAATATTCTCGAGGTCACACATATAGTATTTGCCCCCAGTACATGAGAAATACTGAAAAACTGAAATAATGAAGGTCCACTGAGATGACTGAGGAACACCGAATATGTTTTATGAAGAAAGGCCTAGGAATTAGATTTATTCTACCTGGGAAAGAGAAGAACAGTGAGTGAGTGACTCCTTAAAGGGAGTCGAAGAGATAAAAGACAGGAAATATTTTTCAAAAGCAATAGGAGAAGTTAAACAAATAAAACTCTCACTGAATATAAATGGAAAAAAATAAATCACAGCGAGTGTGCTCAATTACTGTAACAGATTTCCTAAGAATGCTATGAAATTTCTAACCTTGGAAACATATTTTGCTAGAACCATGAACTACCTAATCTAATTTTAGGGTAAGGATTCACTCCTCAAGCCTCTTAAGGTCCCTTCTGGATGGCATCCATTCCATATAGTACATCAACTGCTCCACTCTATTTGCTGTCATCACAAACTTGCTGAAGATGCACTCATATCTCCCTAAATGTGTCACTGATGGAGCAATTAAATAGTACTGATCACAGTATGGACACTTGAGAGGCACCACTCATTACTGTTTTCCATTTGGACACTGAATCATTGGTTCTAACTCTTTCAAGGTGGCCATTCAGTCAATACTTCATCTATTTAACAGCTCATCCATCAAATCTATGTCCCTCCATTCTGATGGTGAGAAAGTTGTGGAGGATCCTATCAAAGGTCTTACAGAATTACAGGGAGATTACATCTATTTCTCTGTCCATGCCCACTGCTGCAGCTACTCTATCACAGGAAGCCACTAGATGAGTCAGGTTGTCTTTGGTGTGATCTTCTCTAACAGTGTAAGGGACTTTGTTCCCTCAGTCTCAAGGACTTGAAAGATGTGCGAAGAGCAATAACCAGTGAAAATTAATTAAAAAATAAAAAATAAAAAAGTCCTTTAGCCTCTCCAACTCAGTCATCACTAGTTCTTCTGTCTTGTTTATCAAGGGAATATGATTTCTTCAGTCATCCTTTTCTGAACAATCATATCATTCTTTCCAAATTCAGTTCCAATTTGTCTTAATTTTTCTGATCTTATTGCTACACATTTATATACTCTTCCTAAGAAACATTTTGAACTGCTTATGCATTTTCTTTCTCACACTTCAGTTTGACCAGGAATTCCTTACTCAGACATGCTAGTCTCCAGCCCTGCCTGATATCTTACACTTCTGAAATAACAACTCTTTCACTCTAATAAAAGTGTGCTTAAATAGAGGCCAACTCTCTTCTGGTCCTTTATTCCTGAAGACAGTTTTCAAAGGTTTGTACACTAATTCCTTAAACTGGAAGTACACTAAAAAAATTCAAGGTCTTGAATAACTCTTCACTTGTTCCATATCTTTCAGAACTGTGAATTCCACAAGGGCATGAAAAGAAAATCTGTTTGAATGTCAGTAGGAAGGAAGGAGAGAAATTTAATAGTCAATCCTAGAATTCTAAAACTAAATTATTTAATTGATTTCTTGTCACATTCTTTCCATCATCCTTAATTTATATATTATGTATATAGTACTGATCCAGGAAATCAATTCATACTGGACAATCATTTAGTGTAATATGTGGATCTCCGGATGTGAAAATCTAGATATGTCTATCATCTTGACATGTTGGCACCTTGTACAATTAACCACTTGGATCTTGGTGTCTTTTATTGCAACTTCTCTTACCATAGAAGTAGTATGGAGTTTCTTTTGTTCTTTTTTTTTTTTTTTTTTTTTTTTAATATATGTTAATTAACTTGAAAGGTAAATAAAATATAATTTATGCTTAGGGATATCCCAAAGTTTTTTACTTGAATGATCATTTCGAACATCTTAGAATTCCATTGATAATTTGATGTCAGTTGTTCCAATGGACATCCAGAGCAATCTCTCTGAAAATATAAATGGCGTGCAATTTTTCATAAAGTTGAGTAAAATCCCTACATGTTTTACTGCAGTGCTCAGGACTTCACAGCCTGCCAGAAAACCAGGGTGATTTACTACTGAAGAGATTCAGATTAGAAACAGTGTGGTAGAGTTTTCTTTATGTGTTTTTGTAATAAAATCTCCAGCATTACTCCCCCATTTTATTTTTTTTTTTCTTTGCCCTTGCTTGTTGGTATTTTTTTCTTAAGCCATTTCTTCTGATTTATTTTATGACCACAGAGAAAAAACAAAACAAAACAAAACAAAAACCAAAACACAAAAACCTACCCACCAACCAACCAATAAAATCATAGTGTCTTATGATGGGTACTATTGATGTTACTGAGCCAATATGCCAATATAATCAATGTATACAGTAAACTGCACTCAATTGTAAGTGTTTGTACTCTATAACATATGATTTTACAGGACACATAAAATGGTTGAAATTTAACCACTGTTTTATATTTTCCTTTCTACCTTGTAATATTTATTTTTCCTATGCCCTTGCTCTTTATCAGTTTTTCATTTCCTCACAGTGTGACTAAGGCAGATAATATTTATCCTCCTGGATGTTCTATTTTGTTATTGCTGCTTTTCCAGAAAAGGCAATATATTTGAAACTGCTTCCATAATCAAATTACTGAGGACATGTCTTTAAATTCTTCAGACACTTCAGGCTGAAATCTGATGAGATGTAATTTTAAGAACATTTCATTTTCAAAAACATAGTCTAAATTCAAAAAGTCATTTAAAATATGGAGTAGAAAACACCTTAATAAAGAATTTGATTTATTTGCATTCTTAGCAAATGATACTGTAAATTGTCAATTATTTCAGAAATTATTTTTTTTCTTACACAGTTATAGTCGGAAACCAAAAATATATGTAGGTTATAAATCTTTTAAATATTGATAAGCATTTTAAGTTTTCTTGAGTAACAGCTTTTTTTTATCATGCTAACTATCAATACAATTGGGTGTTTTAACAGTGGTGCTTAAATCTCTGAACACAGTTTAGTAGTTTCATTCAGTAGTGCTAAAGAAGAGCTAGTAAATTATTTTTAAGATCTTCAAAAATTCAGATTCTTCTTCATGAATGATGTGATGTGACTTCTTATCTGAAATCTGCTGCACTTGCTGTACATAAAAGGAGTTGATACTGAATAGAATATTGTATTCTCTGAGTGCGACTGTTTTTGTGATTTCCTTGATAAGCCTATTGGTGCTGATAATAAACTGCTTCTCTGTATCATCAAAAGCTGCCTATGTTTAATGACACTCAGGTTCTATTTATTCTTCATACAAAATTATCACATGTAGCCCAAACAGTTTTCAATAATTTAGTCAGCTTTGAAGTATTTCTTCTATGGAGAAGCAGACGTCAGTTGACTACATTTTATACATTTATAGAACATTTCTTTAAAGTAGTTGCAAGTACTTGCCAGAGGGCTATTGGATTATACATGGGTGTCCAACCTGTTGGCTTGCCTGGATTGCATTGAATCAATAGGAAATGTCTTCGGCCACATATACATAAGTTTCTCCAAAATTATTCACTCCTATTTATTTCCATGGAAACTACATCAGATACAAAGAACTCAATAACAGTTTGGTTGAGCAAATTCTCAGCTACAAAACGCTAATTTTCAGTACAGTCACCACCACTAGCTATACATTTTGCCAGTAATGAACAAGAACCTGCATGCAGTGCTCATCAAAGTCTGCCCCAGCAGAAGTGACCCACTGTCACTGTTGTCATTGCTGAAACACACCATCCATGACCTCACTGTACTCACATCCACTGTTTGGTCTCCATAAATGTTCAAAGTGTTAATGAAGCAGCACTTCAGTGGAGTGACCTATCTAATTACAAATCTGTTACATTTAATCTCAAATAAAAAAGATATCAAATAATAATAATTGAGAAAAAAAAAAAAAACATAGAAAAACAAATGAAAAACCCACACCTGTTTACTAGCTTTGGGTTTGTTTTTTTTTTCTTTAAAAAAATAATAGATTCAAAGACTGGAGGTGATCAACAGTTGCCACTGCTGAAATGCACTACCCACTATCTCACTGTGCTCACATCCATGTCTTTCACATAGAGGGATTCAATTGCACACTTCTGCTTCATACGTGTTTCTATGTCAGACGTCATTTTACCAGAATGTCTCTCTGCCATCATATGTTGCATGGCAACAGACTTTAACAGAATACTGGCAAGAGGGTTCAGCCTCTGCTGCCATACTACCAGCATCCAACATAATAAAATAAGGAACATTACTTTCAGAGCAGCCCTTGTCATTTATTGAGCTTAATCACAAATATGTTCTTTCCTTTCTCAATAAGAAGTAATATTTTTCAGCTTCCCCTGTGTGAGAAAGGAAGAAAAGGGAAGGGCAGAAGAGGGGAGGGGGAGAGAAACAGAAAAGAAGAGACTTCTTTTTCCCCTTGTCTTAGGCCTTTTCCTTTGTATTTTTTTTTTTTTTTCTGAGCCTTCTGATGCACCAAGAATTAATATAGTGAAAATAATAGCTGATAGATAGAGAATGTACTAGCTTAGAGGAAAAGATATACGAAAAATAGGTAGCTGACTTATTTTCATTTGAATATAGCAGAATAGCCAAAGAAATAGAAGAAGCTGGGTAGAGATATATGTACTAATATTAATATCTTCAAGAGCTTTAGCCATTATATGTGCTTCTCATAGCAATACCAATAGCAAATTGGTTTGCACTAGAAAGGATAATCATATTAAATTAGGGTCACTTGGAAACAAAGCAGGATTTCCTCTCTGATGAGTTTTGTTTTATCTTTCTATTTATTTTCATGTATAGCTTAAGACTCTCGAGGGACAAAACAGTAATTCTTTCATAAGCAGATATGTCTAAATGCATGTATTAGTACAATTTTGTTATTCACTCTAAATTGCTTTCCAAGTCTATTGGATGAGTGATTACAACATTCACATTAGCTAACATCTCATTTGCATTATATGAATGTTAATTTAAAATTTCACTTAAGGATACTTATAGCCAAGAGCATTTTTTCAAGATTTAATTATTGAAGTCATTTTATGAAACTCTGATAATGCAACGAAACACACACTGAAATTCTGTCAATTGGTCTAAGTTCATTAAACCAAGATACAATCAGAAGAAACTTACACAATTGTTACACTGTGGGCACTTTCCTACAGTAGTAAAGTACCAGACTAAGAAGCTGAAGATTTTCCAGTGACAAGAGCATCTGGCTCGGGCAGGTGAAAGAACAAAGTTGGAGGAATTCCTTGAATAAAAAGAGTGTCTTAATGATAAACTTTTAAAAAATTGTTATATTAAGGTAAGAATCACATCTTCCATCTTCTCTTAAACACCAATAGTGGTCAGCAAATAATAATGTACCACAGAGTTTACCATAATCACAATGTAAATTTTTATCAAAATAACATACTATCAACTTTCTGTCTAGCCAGGACCCCTAGATCTTCCCCAAAATTCTCCTGCTGTTTGGTGTGCAGCATGTACTAGAGAATAGGGTGGTTTTTATTCGTATGCAGGACTTTTCACTTCTCTTCCTGAACTTTATAAGATACTTGTCAGCTCATTTCCCCAGCTTGTCCTTGTCTATCTGGATAACAGCATGAACCTCTGATGTTTCACCACTTCTTCAAGTTCTGTGTCATCTGAGACTGCCTGGTAGCTGTCCAATCATCCAGACCATCAATGTTAAGCAGGAGTGGATCCCTGGAGTACAAGACTCGTGACTTGCCTCCAACTAGACTTTGTGCCACTTACCACAACTCTCTGGACCCTGCCATTCATCAGATTTTCAATTTGCAATATCATCTGCTCATTTATTCCAGATATAACTGGAGTATATAAAAAATAAATAAAATTTATATTGATATTAGAGCTATATTTTTTCAGGAACAATATTAGTTTGTTTTATCTACAAACCAAGAAATTATATTCATTTGTTTAGGAATGTTGTGTACATCAAAAATAGTACATAAAATCAACATACGAAAGAAGTCCTCAAACTGCAATACTGTAAACTACATCATAGTCTCAGAGACAACTTACACTGTCAAACATATTTCTTCACCATTAATGTATTTCTACTAAAAATACATTTTATGCATTCCCAAGAAAGAAATACTATATTTTAAGATTCAGACTGTGTCAGGATTCATAAAGGTATAAGAGACAATTATTTACTTATTGGAACTCCTTTATAAGTATCAGATTTTTGTTGTTGTTGTTATGAAGTATACCATGCTTAAGTTCTAATTGTGAGTAAAAGGGAAAATACATTTTACATAGAGAAAAAAAAAATCCATCCATCAATCAATCAATCAATCACACAAAAAAAAACAACCAAAACCTATTATTTGTCTTACAAAGATTTTTAGCAGGATAATCAAAATAAAGCAAACATTTCTACTCATTCATCTGCAATGATACTAGTAATATCTTCTCTCTCTCTCTGTTTTTTGTTTTTTTTTTTTTCATTTATTTTTTATAGAATAAGCAGAAAGCACAAGGAGCTGCCAAGGAGTCCTATGCCAGGACAAGAGCAATGCTGGCAGGTGATCTCTCCCAGCTTTGAGGTTAACTTCCTGTTGGTTGTTATTTCCCCCCCCCCAGACACACATTTTGTTAACACAGACTATTTTACATTCATTAACTCCTAGTTACAGTTTCAAAATTTCTTGAGTCTCCAGGAATTCCAATTCAAATTAAATGTCTAATCTTTGCTCTTCAATGGCTACGTAGGTGTGATGGGCTCTTAGTATATTAGAGAATTAGCAGAGCTAAGCTGTAATAAGATAAAGGCCTGATGAGTAGGCAGATCTTACAGTTAAGAAAAGACAAAATTATCTCTGGAGTCCTGTATTTCTCAGTGCTTTGTACTTTTACTGATAATAGTTCAATCAAATAGAAGTTGGAGATATAAAATGCATGGAAGCGTCTTTTCAGACTTCATTAATGTGAGGGATAACAGATGAATCTGAAGTGGTGACATATTTTATTTTAATAAATTACTTCACTTCTCTTAAGTAATTTTGCTAGAAAACAGAATTTCGTTCTTCTAAACACAAGTTTATCCACTGAGATATTTGAAGCAGGGCTGTGGAAGTTCCATAATAATGGCATATTCACAGTTACAGCTTCAGTTGAAAGATTTGGTACCTCAAAACTACTTAAAGTAGTTCATATTTGTGACTAGCACTGTTTTCAAGCAGACATATTTTCACTAAGATTAATCTATTCAGGCATGTTTATTTATATCAAAAAGGAGAAAAGGAGGCATACTTATATATATCAAAAAGGAGATAACAGTTGTCTTATTTTGGGTTGGCCACAAAACAGTAGTACTGGCATTTTAAAAATAAAAGTTTTTGAATGATTTTATTTTCATAATATTTTCTTTCTTAAGTTGGAAAGGAATTTCTTTCTCTTTCTTCTGGTATATATGTTTAAAATTTCAAAATTCAAACTACGGACATAAAGGTGCTTCCGATACATTCTTTGTAAGCATCATTACAAGTGGCAATTTATTTTTTATCCTAACTATGTAGAAGCAGAGAGTTTACAGGCTGTAACCATTAAAATCATCAGCTGTTGAAATTTAGCTATTAAAGTTGATGTTGGCAAACTTTGAAAAAATTTATTGAAAAAAGAACTTAGATGTAAATCAGGTTCTAAAGTGTGTACTTTATGTATTTTATCATTTTCATGTTTCCTGGTACCATGGCGGTAAAGGTTGGATATAAATAGGCCAAGGTTCCTCTAAAAGTGGGAAAGGCCCATTGTGTTGCCGTTCATCCACCAACATACTTTTTCTATATCAATCTTGAGTAGGATTAACCATAGAAAAGATAAGATTTATTAAGAGGGTTTTGAATTTTTCTGGTAGCATGTGGTAAGATATCACCCATATATTATACAAAGATTGTAGGTTTATAATTTTTAACCAGTTTTATGCATACAACAGGTCACGTTATTGGTAAAGAAACTTCACCTCTTCATTTTGACTTCTTGTGCCAGATGCTGTACTTTACCTACAAGTAGCAGGATTGAAAGTCAAAACAATAACTCAATAAAAATATCCAGGTGATATTTTTCATCCTATTTTCCTATAATGTTCATATACCAATGCTTCTGAACATTTGCTTGAAGTCTCTACAACTTAAACATTTAATACTAATTTTTTTCAGTTCCATTCTCTGAACACACATTTCAGGACCCCTTCACTGTCTTGTTAAAATATGTTTCACCAAGCTGTTCAAGAAAACAGAGTTACTAAATCAAGACCTTTTATTTGGAAATAGAAAGAGGAATCAATATTTAGAAATTTAAGAAAAAGTATTGAAGGAAATAAATTATTTTTATCCAATTAGAATAATAAGATTATAATTTAACAGAATCATAGAATCATAAATCCTTAAAGTTGGAAGAGACCTTTTAAAGGTCATATAGTCCAACTCCGCTGCAGTGAGCAAGGATATCCATAGCTAGATCAGGTTGCCCAGGGCCTGATCCACCCTCACCTTGAAAGACTCCAAAATAATGTTTCATGTGAAACGAGGATAGCAACTCAACTTAGATAAAAAGTTTAAGAAAGTGATAATTCACTATTATATTTTCCTCTGTTTTCTCACTTTAACAACAGGGCATATCTTGTCTTGAAATGTATAATTCCAAATTTTACTCTTAAATCATATAAAGATAAGTGTATTCTAAATAATGAAATAAAGCAAAAACAAATGCAAAGAATACATTTTTAATGAGGAATTGTCAAAAAGAAAAAAATAAAGTAAAAAAAAAAAAAGAAAAAGATTAGATAAAGGACAAAAGCATGCACATAAATACTAAGAGTTGTATTCTGACTTCTATCAAAAAATTCCTTAGACAGAAGAGGGTAATTGACAGTGACATACAGATTGTAGTCAAACTTAAATTACCAGTAGGTAAATTCTTAATCTCAAGAAAATATCAGGAGTTGAAGACTTGAGGGTAAAGCTTTTGAAATTACCACTGACAGCTCTGCCACTGATATGTTTTTCTATCCATATGAAAACAATTCATGTTGTTTTTTAGTGTATTTGGCAATATAAAGCATAACCTATTAAGGCAGGACATTGCTGAAGGCTCAGCTTCAAAGTGGAGCACCATTTATCTCTGGGCTTTGTTTATGTACTGTCTTCTCAAAATCACTAGTTTTCTGGCACTTCTTACGAATTCAGGGCACCTAAGTTCTTCCTCTTACCTCTTTTAAAAATTATAGTGACATCACTGACAACACTTGGGCTTCTTCTCTTATGGTTCTAACGTCAACCTACCACTATCACAGTTTCGTGACAGCTGTGCTTTAGGCATATACAGCTGTTGTGCCAATATTTAATAAACTGTGGAAACTTTCAAGCACTTGCATATTTGTATAAATGTAATGTATAAACTTTCAGAAAAACCACTTTCCTAATTCTAACACATCACCACCCAAAGAGAAAAGAGGGCTGATTTTGGATGGGAGAGAGAAGGGATCAAAATAAATTTACAGTGGCACTTTGAAGTTTAAAACCTATGTCCATACTGCTGGTGATTACACAGCCGGAATGTAAGAGATTAATCTTTAACATCATTATCTCAAAGCTTGCCGGGAACACAGATGAACAAATCCAAGCAAGTCCTGGGCAAAGGCTGATAAATCCTTTGGAGAACAAGGAGGGAGTCCAGAGCCAATCCGGGAGGAAGCAGCAGGACTCAGGTAGCAGGGCCAGGAGAGTCTGTCAGCGTGCAGGAATTCTGTAGTGAGGAATCTGATGGCAGACACCTTTGTTCTTCTTCAGCATGCAGGTAGAGCACAGAGCAAGTCAAGGAGGGAGAGAGGCAGGTCATGAGGTGAGGCTTCTCATGTCAGAAACCTCTTCTTCGTGAGGAATCTGTTGCCAGAAAACCTAAACCTCATGATTGTAGGTCCCCATTTTATCCTTCTTTTTCTACCCACATGAAGTCCCTGGGCACTTGAGCAAGAGTCATGTGAGTACCTCTTGAGATGGCCATCTTCCTCAAGATAAGCCCACACAAAAGACTGCTTCACAGCCATTAAGCTGCAGCTTATCTCTCTCTCTCTTGTTGCCCCTGGCCTTGTCCACATCTGTGTCCCTCAGACAAAGGATTTCTCAACCCTTGCCCAGGACTTGTCCATCAGTGTTCTCCAGACAAAGGATTTCTCAGCCTTTCTCAGGACTTGCTTGGACTTGTTCATCTGTATCCCCAGCAAGCTTTGAGACAATGATGTAGAAGAATAATCTCTTACAATTGTGTCATGCTGTATTTCTTCAATGGATAGTAAGAATCATTTATGAGGACAGCTAGTTTTTTACCTTAGTTGAAACCAAATATAGACGAAGGTAAAAATGTGTCAATATAAAACAGCTGGAGTGCTTGGCATACTGTGATGGGATTTGTAATGTACACAATGCAAAACTGCAATATTCAGATGTCTGTATCTCAGGAATAATTAGAGTTGTCATCATAAAATATAGCATGTAGTACCAGACAAGGTCAGTTCCCATAAATGTTTAGTCAAATGTTGTTCAGACTTCTCAATTTTGCAAAAAGGTCAAGGTACTTTGAGATTTCTGTATTTGTTGACATGTCACCATTCATTAGTATAAAGAATTATTTTCACTCGCAGAAAAAAAAATAGAGAAAAGATGAAATACGACAGACTGAAGAATTTACCTAATCAGAATAGTTTGCACTTTTAGAAAGCATTTATATATAAATAAGCAAATATATTATAGCATGAGGTCAGATTAGGCAGATAAACACACCAGATGTTCATCATTAATTAAATGGTAATTTAAACCTAATATGGAATTTGATGTTGACTGACAGACTCTCATGAGCTAAACTATTTTTAACAAATCTTGTCTGTGGTAATTGATCAATTTAGGGTACAAACCCACATCATCTTTAGCCAGTAGCAAAGCTGCAGTCATTGCAGTGGATGTAGACAAAGGATAGGCTCTAAGCAGAAGAGATGAATCACAAAAATTTTCTGGCTAACGATGGATTAAGAAACTATTTGAAAAAACAACAAACAGACCATAAGTCTCACACAGTTAGATGGATAAGACTCTCAACTGCCTCAATGTGAATGAAAGAATGAAAAAAGAGAGAAATAAAGTCTCTAACTGGCTTCTTTGTAGCCTCATTTCCATGTACTGTAAATTCAGCCTTGCTTAGCTGTATTTAAGCATGCAGGCCTGGCAGGCAGATCTTGTGGATTACCAGCAGCAGAAATACCAAACTTACACTACAGTAGAACCAAACCAATACAGTGATGAAGGGAGCTGTGGATGGGATTGGTTATACTCCTGTCTGGGAGCCACTAGTGAGCATTGCCCTGGACAGCAGTTGACATAAAAGAGGATAATCAAGCACTGGCATGCTTGAAATACAAAGAACTCAAGCATCTGTAAATTACATGTGTCTGTAATCACTGATGACACTGAGGCCAAGAGGCACAGTGTGACCCACATCCATGGTTTTAGATTCTCTTTCTTGTCTGTGACAGGACAGACAGATGTAATTCATTTACAGAATGATTCTTAACCCACGCTTTCTTCCGATTGTACCCATGTTGGTTGGGAGAGAACTGAAAAATTGAAAATAAAAAAGGATGATGCGACAATTTGAAAATAGGAATAATTGAGTAACAATATTCAATTTAGAAGTTCAGACTATAGTTTAGCTGACATGGATTCCTAAGTAATATTTAAGAAGCTGGAGCTATGATGTTATTAGATATTATGGTCTATTGACAGAGAAATATGAAATTTGGCTAAAATCTGAAATAATGCTTGGGAATTCATTTTCGTATGTATTGGAGCTTCCTTCCTTCCTTCCTTCCTTCCTTCCTTCCTTCCTTCCTTCCTTCCTTCCTTCCTTCCTTCCTTCCTTCCTTCCTTCCTTCCTTCCTTCCTTCCTTCCTTCCTTCCTTCCTTCCTTCCTTCCTTCCTTCCTTCCTTCCTTCCTTCCTTCCTTCCTTCCTTCCTTCCTTCCTTCCTTCCTTCCTTCCTTCCTTCCTTCCTTCCTTCCTTCCTTCCTTCCTTCAACAAGCCGATGAAGAATAACTTGCAAATACAACTTCTATTTCATAGAGGCATCAAGAACCAGCACATCTGCAGATGACACCAAGCTGAGTAGTGCAGCTGACATGCTAGAGGGTAGGGATGCTATCCAGAGGAACCTGGACAGGCTTGAGAGGTGGTCATTGCCAATATCATGAAGTTCAGCAAGGCCAAGTGCAAGGTCCTACAACTGGGCCAGGGCAGTCTCAAGCACAGCTACAGGTTAGACAGTGAATTGTGTTTCCCAGGTCCCCATCCAACCTGATCTTGAATGCCTTCATGGGTGGGGTCATTCACAAACTCTCTATACGCAATCTGTTCCAGAACCTCACAACTCTCTGAGAAAAAATTTACCCCTAACATAAAAACTAAATCTGCCCTTTTAATTCTAAATTATTCACCCTGGTCTTATTGCTACCAGACTGGGCAAAAAGTTATACATTCATTATTAGATCACGTAAAATGTGTGTCTCTTTCCTGATTATAAGCTTCTTTAAAGTACAGGAAGGCTGCAATGAGATCTTCACAGAGCCTTGTCTTCTCCAGGATGAATATGCCCAGTTCCCTCAAATTTTCTTCATAGAAGAGGTGCTCAAGCCCTCTGATAATCTTTTTGTCCCTCCACCTCCTCTGGATCCAGTCCAAGAACTCTCTGTAATTCTTGTGTGAGCAGCCCCAGGACTGTATGCAATACTCCAGATGGGGCCTCAAGAAGTCAGAGCAGAGGGAAATAATCACCTAACTTTCCCTGCTGGCCACTCCTCTTATGATGTAGCCGAAGAAAGGGGAAACTGTCATTTTTTTTCATTTTTGAAAGGCCATAGACAGAGGGTGATGATTAATGGTTCTATGTCCAGGTGGAGGCCGATAACAAGCAGTGTCCCGCAGGGGTCTGTCTTGGGACCGGTGCTCTTTAACATCTTTATCAATGACATTGACAATGGAATCGAGTGCAAGTTTGCTGATGACACCAAGCTGAGTAGTGCGATTGACATGGTGGAAGAGATGCCATTCAGAGGGACCTCAAGAGGCTGGAAAGGTGGGCGCGGGTGAAATTAATGAGGTTCAACACAGCAAAATGCAAGGCTTTGCACTTGGGCTAGAGGAATCTCAGGCATCCATACAGACTGGAAGGAGCAGTCCTTGAGAGCAGCCCTGCAGAGAAGGACCTGGGGATCCTGATGGATGAAAAGCTTAACATGAGCCAGCAGCGTTCCCTTGCAGCTCGGAAAGCAAATGATATCCTGGGCTCCATCAGAAGAGGGGTGGCCAGCAGGGACAGGGAGGTGATTGTCCCCATCTACTCTGCTCTTGTGAGGCCCCATCAAGAGTACTGTTTCCAGGTCTGTAGGCCCCAGTACAAGAAAGACAGAGAGCTGTTGGAGAGCAGAGGAGAGCCACAAAGATAATCAGGGGACTGGAGCACCTGACCAAAGACAGGGTGAGGGAGCTGGGCTTGTTCAGCCTGGAGAAAAGAAGGCTGCGAGGTGACCTCATTGCAGTCTTCCATTACCTTAAGGGGGGTTGGAGCTTGATGACCCTTGAGGTCCCTTCCAACCCTGGCTATTCTGCGATTCTGTGATTTTCAAGAAAGGAAAAAACTAGAGAACTACAGGCTGATCAGTCTCACCTCTCTGCCTGGCAAGGTCATAGACCAGATCCTCCTGAAGGCCTTACACATGTTATATAAAGATGAGGAGATTGGTGGTAATCAACAGGGCTTCACCAAGGGCAAGTCATGCCTGACAAACTTGGTGGCCTTTTATGATGGAGTTACACCATCAGTAGATAAGGGAAGAGCAACTGATATCATATACCTGAGCTCGTGCAAAGCACTTGACACTGTCCCACACAACAACCAGGACACCAAATTGGAGAAAAATGCATCTGATGGATGAACCACTCATTGGATAAGGACTTGGCTGGATAATCACAGTCAAAAAGTTGCAGTCAGTGGCTCAGTGTCCAAGTGAAGATTGGTGATGAGTGGCATTCCTCAGGGATCAGTTCTGGAACCTGTATTATTTAATGTTTCTGAAGGCAACATGGACAGTGGGATCAAGTGCACTCTCAGCAAGCTTGTAGATGAGTCCATTGGCTGGAACTGACTGTCACCAGCACAGGGCAGCCCCCAGCTTTCTTTCATCTAGGACACTTTTTATCATAACTATTATCCTTTTTTTCCATGGGGAAAGGAGGAAATGAGCTAACAACTGTGTGGTGCTTTGCTTTTTGACAGGTTAAAATACAACAATATTTATATGAATTTACCTATTTAGATTTTACTTGGAAATTTAAATTTGTCTGAAGTGAGACATTAAGGGATTTGAGCAAAATACTAGTGATTTATTCAATGCTATTGTTGCTTAGTTTCTGCCAAGAACATTTAATTATTGAATACCTATGTGCACAGCAAATGTGAATCTAATGTCATCACATTAAAAAAAAAAAAAAAAAGAAAAAATAAGATTTCATTAAGCACTTCACTTAGTAGTAAGGATATTTGTATAAGAGACAGACTGCCATTTACCAAGTGCTAGAGTTCAGACTGATATGAAACAGCAATTTGTAAAGCGTTGTTTTAGTACAGGTGGACCTTCAAGACACTTCATATTTTTGGAAAAAAAATTGTTTTTTGTCTGTCAATTAAAAATAAAAGCAAGATAGTGACAAAAACTCAGATAAGCATGGCAACCAACCAACCCAAAGAAAATTCAAACCTTTTCAAAGGGAAGAAGAAATAAATATCCTGTGTGCCAGGAAATAGCTAAGGACCTGAGGACCATTACTATAAGTTAAGATTACTTAGCTGTATAACCAGCAAGGAAAAGAGAGGATATTTCCTCCCCAGTCTGTGATAGCTATTCCCCATAGGAGTCTTATTAACCAATGACATCCATCTTGTTCTTAGAAGTGCAGATTTTTTATTTAATGTATATTCTTCAATTTCTGCATCTCACATCCATGTTACAATATAAGAGATGTTGGCTGTTCGGGTACATGCAGGTCCTAACTAAGCAGCAACATATGTTCAATCTAATCTCAGCTTTGTAATACTGTCACAAAACAGTTATGGGGAGGACTTGCCTATGTACTCACACCCACTGTAGTGCTCAGCCCATAAGTGCTGAACTTAAGGCTTTACACACCTTTCCATTACTTGGAGCTTTTCAAAAGGAAAAATATGTTTTGTTTTGTTTTGTTTGTTTGTTTGTTTGTTTTGTGTTTTTTGTTGTTGTTGTTGTTGTTTTTCTTTTTTTAGAAATCAGGTAAATTTGAGCTTCAGCACATAACTATGCAAACTAACGGTGAATTTTCAATCAGTGTCCTTACATGGATGTCTGTATGACTGAGGAAGCACTCATTTCACATATAGCATATTTAAACAGAACTAAAGTATCTTTGTAAACTCAGTACAGATTTATCTGAGAGGAACAAAACTACAGATAGTTGATACTCCATAATAGATTTAGTAGCTTCTTCAAAGAAGCCACGAAGACTCTATATGAGAATTTCACCTTTGGAGACTTCTAGTCAGCATCTCATCATCAGGAAAAAATTGACTTCGTGGGTAGACAAGGATAACAAATTCATACCATGTAGGTGAAGGGCAAGAAGTGATAGGACTCAACTGTTTATTGATCAGAACAAAAAGACTCACAGAAGAAAGAAGTAGAAGAGATTGAATTGCTGATAAATTCAGGATTCAGCAAGGAAAATAAATTTAGATCTCTCATGGAAAAGTGTATTTTGTGATTTATATTATTCTGCATAATTCAAATGTTTTTAAAAATAAACATTATCACACAAGATAGAAAAAATTAAACAGGCTTTTCAATAGGATGTCATTTCAAGTGCACTTTGTACTCCTTCTGATGTAGCTGCTCAACTATGCAGATGCAGAGAAGGCAAAAGCAACAAGCAATGTATGAGTAAAATATTCTCTGTAATAACGGAAGACTACAGAAATGCCATTATTATTTTCTTAATTATGACAGTGTCAGATCATAAGTCTTTGACTCCTCTGAATTTGAATCTTATCCTTTATTGAAGGGCATATGTACAGCATCAAAGTCATCTTGTGCTTGTTTTGGTTCTAATTTAATCTCTTCAGGTTTATTCTGAAGGCTGGGAAAGAGCAGTCAGTAGTTCTCCTCATTCACTACTTGAATTGCACAAATTACACTTTAATCAGTAAGTACAATTATACTTATAGGAAACGTTTCTAACTTCAGACAATAATTCAGAATATCCAGAATTGATCGGCTGGATTAATTTTCATGACACAAAAGCATGGGGCAGTTAGTTTTTTCATTGTAAAATATAGAGTTTCATTGCAATAAATTAAATTGTAAAGATTTGAGATTATTTTTAAAAATCGTCTGTTTCCTTATTCTGTTATCTTGCTAAGATGTAGTCATCGCATGTACATAGGGAAACACCTGTTGATTTAAACCCTTTGCATGTCCTAACTCTAAAAGTCATGGGAGTGGAGTAATAGAATTTAGGAATTCAATCAAAGCTGTTTTGAAAGCATCTGCTGTGCTGCTTGAAAATCTTGTGTGCTTCAAAAGGTTTTTTGAAAGCAATATTCTATTAGTCATTATCTTATGTTTTTTTGTTTCTTTTTCTTTTTCTTTTCTTTTTCTTTTGTCTCCTCAGGGTTCATATCCCTTATTCTAGCCGTTTCCACCAAATCGTAATCTTCTGTTATAAATTGGTCTTTATTATAGATGTCAGACACGTCTTTTCAGAAAATGATGTGGAGTTTTTTAGTGCTTTATTTTTTATTTATTTATTTGCTTGCTCGTTTATTTTCTAAAAAGAGTAGGTCCTTAAAAAAATCCTTTTAGAGAGGACTTTCCAATAGGCTTTAGTGTCTTCCACAAACAAGTTAAATTCAGCAAATATTTTAGATGCTTTATATTAATTAAAGAGCAGTTATTTTCGTCTGGAACCTGTAAAGATTTGTTTCAGAAACTCTCTCTTTTATATGTGTTTCTTGCTTAAAAAAAAAAAAACAATAAAAATGTTATTTCTATTACTCTTCAGGAAAGTTAAATTTTCCAAGACACAATCTGGTCGTGCAACTCATTATGACACCGAAGGAAAAAGAAGCAGCAACATAAAATACCCCCTTCATTTCTCTAGATGATTGGTAAATTTATTTTCTGTTTTCCTGGATTTCTGTTTCTTTCTTTTTTTTTTTTTTTTTTTTCATATATTTCCACCCCAACTTGGTGAGGTTAAACCAGAATTTGATGTGGTCTGAGAGTATCTATGATTGAAGAAAGTGTGTAAAACAGACTGGATTGATATGCCTCACCTAGGTCTTAGTTTGGAGTGTGTGAGTCCCTGTTAATGGATTCTCTGACAGACCAAGTACAATGCTCTTATTTCACCAACCTGATACAGACTGAACTTGATGGGTTCAGAAGAGCTTATTCCCTCAAAGTGCGTGACTATAACAGTGTCATTGTAAGTTGAACTACCCTGTTTTCTTTTCTAGAAATAAACAGGGAAATCTTTGGCAACTGAACAGAACACTAGCCTTCTGAGAAAATAAACAGTAGTTTTGAAATATCAGCAGGGATTTAATCCAGACCAAAGACAGGAGCCGTTCACACCACAAACAACTCTCTACATTGAGTTATTAATATTATACATAGCCTGTGGTATCAAAGTCAATAAGTAGAAAGTTGTCTATAAATTTATCTGAATCACAATTAGAGTTGTCTGTAAAAAGTTTCAATGAACCGACAGCAGTATTCACCAATTTAAGAGAGAAAACAATAAGATAGTTTTGAAATAAAAAAGATATGGGAATAGCTCTCCTTTGCAGTCTTCAATGCATTTGTTTTCAAGTTAAAATGTTTTGCATTCTCTCTGTTACATGTTTACGTTTAGTGTTCTTGCCCTCATCTTAAGGTTAACTGCCTTGTCTAATCATGTCTCTTTTCCTTCACTCTCATGGGGAATATCAGGCCACTTTCCAAAGCAATTTGCTTCCTGCTTCCCCACCTAGCTCTATGTTTTCTTTTTTGTTGTCCTAGCTGGCTCTTGATACAACAAACACTTTTGAGAGTTAAAGATTTTCTTTCCTCTTATTTCTTTCCACCTTTAAGATAAACTTTTGTAGTGGTTTAAAACATTAACTAATGATAGCATTGTCATTGTTTTTATTTATTGTATTAGGAGAAGAAAATGTCAGTTGCAAATGCGTTTGTCAAACAATGTTCTTTATGGCGAGTACCTTGCTACTTCCTACTGTTTAGTGTTCTTAATACATCATCTCTGAAAACATTAGATCAAAGAATCATAGTCTTAAGCACTGACTTTTTGCATTTCATTACTCTTTGAAGCCTTTTTGATGCTGCAAAATTATATTAACAATATCTTTATTTTCCCCTGAAAGAGCTGAGACATGAAAGATTAGTTTTGAATGAAAGAGTGTTTGTTTTGCTTATGTGAGCAGTTCCTATTTAGTAAAAGACCTAAAGAATGGGGATTTTCACCTTCAGTTATTATCTGAGCATTCAACCAATTTACATCAGAATTTGGCTCCATTTTCTCTTACAATATCTGAGTATGTAGCTAAGTATGAAGACTCAAATAAATATTTTTAGGTGCTTGCACGTTGTCAGCAATACCCAGGCAATTGCAAAATTGAATATTATTTCCTATGAGGATGTAATGTTATTAAGAAATGATTATTTTTACAGAACTGCCTTATGCTACATAATAGGACTGTATATTTCTTAATTAATTAATGAATAATTGAACAAATTGACTGTATAATGTAGTGAAGAAATTGTTTGTATGCCTGGAAAGAAAATAATGCAGCAAATAAAAAATCGTATTGAAATTTCACAGAAATCTAAAAGCAAAATAGATGATATATTCTTGTCTGCTCGGAATACCGAGAAGATATTTACATATGTAATTGGACATGTTTTCACCCTGGTACTTTCACATATGTGCACATTTAAAAATGGCAAAACACTAATGTTTATAAATATTCCTACTGATGTAATAAAGAAGGAGTACTCTTATCCGTTACATTAATATATTTAGTCAGTGTTTTTACTTACGTGTTCTACAGGACAAAATCAGGAAAACTCGCATACGTGTTTTCACTGCAATTGTCTTATTTGCCTCAGGAGTCTTTAGTGAATTTGCTTAAATGTAAAATGCCAGGTTTAATCCAGAATGTCTAAAATTTCTATTTTCACTTGCATGCAGGTGTGTGTGCATTAGCATCTCCTTTCATAATTGAAGATGTTCACACCAGTCCCCTATGGACAATATGAATTTATTTATTTATTTATTTATTTATTTATTTTAAGATGACAGAGTACTTTTTACCTACTCCTAGGAAAAAAAAAAAAAAAAAAACCACAGGAAAACAAAGAACTTTTGTATTCATCACAAATACCAGAAGGAAGATCATAGAGTCATAGATTCATACAGTCATGAAAAGCTTCTATCGGAAGGAACCTTAAAGATCTCTTTGTTCCAATTCCCTGCCATATACAAGCATGCCTCCTGCTAGATCAGGTTGTCCAGAGCACCCATTCAAGCTGTCCTCGAGTCTCCAGGGATGGAGAATCCACAACCTTTCTAGGAAACTTGTACCAGTTCCTTACCAATTTCTGAGTAAAGAATTTCCTCCTAACATCTAACTTAAATCTCCTTTATTTTCATTTTAAACCTTTCACCCTTGCCCTGTCACTACTGGGATGTGTAGAAAGTTGCTCTCCAGCCTTTTTTTTATATCCCCTTTAAATAAAGATACCACAGTGAGGTGTCCCCTGATCCTTTTTCTGTCCAGTCAAAAAAACCCAAAACAAACAAAAACAAACAAACAAAAAACACGTGCCCTCAGCTGAGGAGGTGCTCCAGCTTTCTGATCATCTTTGTCATCCATAACGAGTCACAGAATCACAGAATCACAGAATGGCCAGGGTTGGAAGGGACCTCAAGGATCTTGAATCTCCAACCCCCCCAGCATTCATGGCCACCAGCCTCCACAATTAGTACTAGATCAGGCTGCCCCAGAGCCCCATCTAACCTTGCCTTGAACACCTCCAGGGATGGGGCATCCACAACCTCTCTGGGCAGTCTGCTCCAGCACCTCACCACTCTCATAGTAAGGAACTTCTCCCTGACATCCAACCTAACTCTTCCCTCCCTCAACTTAAAACCACTTCCCCTTGTCCCGTTACCAACCCTTTCAAAGAATTGTCTCCCCTCCTGTTTGTAGGATCACTTAAGGTAATGGAAGGCTGCAATGAGGTCACCTTGCAGCCTTCTCGAGTCTGAACAAGCCCAGCTCCTTCAACCTTTCTTCATAGGGGAGGTGCTCCAGTCCTCTGATCATCTTCATGAACCCTCTCCAGCAGCTCCCTGTCTTTCTTGTATTGGGGGCTTCAGACCTGGATGCAGTACTCCAGATGGGGCCTCACAAGAGCAGAGTAGAGGGAGTAGAAATTTTAACTTTAGAGACAAAGTTAATAGATGACTTCTCTGTCTTTCCAAGGAAAAATCTAAGAAATAAATATTCCAAGTGGTGGAGGCTTATTTAAATGAATGAATGAATGAATGAATGAATGAATAAATAAATGACAAGCCAGTCAAAACACTCTTGTATACTCCTAGTCCAGAGACTCTTAACAGTGAAGAGCATGTCTGTGTATACCAAGCACGTCCAACCTGAGGACCACGTGCAAAATGACACAGCTCGCAGTGCAGTGCACGCACTGCTCTGTGCCATCATGGCTGTGGCTCTTCCCTGACAAGTGGCCTTGCTCAATCCCAGGCAAGCATTCATTGCTCAGCAACAACCAAACATCAGTGTACACCCGGCATTGTCTCATCTGAAAACACAGCATGGGAAGGGCAATAGTGCTAACTCAAGTTATGGCATAACTTTATGGATTTTGACAAATTGCCTAAACACAGTTTTGTGAACAGTGAAAGAGATCATTCTTGCTTTCCATTTGGATAAAGGAATTCAAGAATTTGTTTCAAGATTGAAAAGAAAAAGAAAAATTTTTTAGTATATTTAAGACTCAATTTCAAGTCAACATAGATACATCACTTGGGAAATTTCAAATGGAATATGTGGAGGTGCAATTAGGTATTCAACTCAAAAATTTGATTATGTACCTTTACTAAACTTTTATAAGAGCTCTCTTACCAGAGAAAAATATCCTTCACAATCACACCTTGTCCATGTCACTGCTTTATGGTAGTGTGTACATTTATGAACAATTATTTTCAAAGATGAAGCACAAGATTTCATCAAAAGTCTCTTAAGAACACCTTGAGAATGGACTAAAAATTGCAACCACTTCCATCAAACCAGAATGAAGCATTACTTTCACAAAAACAAGCTCAAATATCCCACCAGTTTTACCTTTTTTCTTGCTCGCTCTTTTTTATATTTTAGTAAAAATATTAAAAAATAGAGAAGTTTTGTTGCTTATATGCATTAAATATATTATATATTTAATATGTGGCCCAAGACAATTCCTCTCTGCTCCAGTGGTCCGGGTGAATAAAAATGTTGGACACAATTTAGAAAATATTGCTTAGAGATTGGCCTACAAAGAACAAAATTGCTTATGAATTGAATACTATTCATAGATTCTTTACCTCCTCTGTATGTTTTACAGTACACATCGTTTATACAAGGCACACAAGTTCGAGGGAAATACCAGTTCTGTCCAATAGAATAAATAGTCCTCATGGCTTAATATTTAGCTTTGCAACATTAAATATCACTGTCCTTTAAAAGACGATGACATCATGAGAGTTACCAGATGGACAGATGTGACTCTGAAGCCTCAAAGTTTATGGAGGACAGTAAAAGACTAAAAAAGACGCAAGTTGGAAAAAAAGGATGAAAAACATTCAGATAATCAACATCCATTTTCACAGTTAACAATTTTTTTCTCAGCTTGTGAGATTGATAAATATTTTAAAGTCTCTGTATTCAGATGTATGAAAAGCTGTGAAGAGTCTTATTAAAAAAAAAGGCTAAAGAAATAAAATATAAATACTTCCCAACAGCAACAAAAACAAATCCAGTAAATCCAGTTTAAATTGCTTCATAAATAAATAAACAAACAAACAAATAAATAAATACAACAAAAAGGGATGGGAAGGGAATTTCAAAGAAGTGAAAATTTAAAATGTGCTTTGCTTTCTGTCCCCTCTCAAGATTTTAAGGCACATAAACCTCAAAAAAATTTGAAGTATTGCTAGCACTTCTTACTGATTAAAAAGAGCTATACATGCTGTATATTAGAGATGATAACAGCAATACCTTGCTTTCTATCTTTTATTTTCTTTCTGTGAAGTGATATATCATAGTGCAACACTATTGAAATTTTAAAGCTTATTATAAAGTCTTGTCTCCTGGAGAGGTTCCATAAGCCTACTTCTGGTTTAATACAATGCAAATGCTTTCTGACTATATGCTTTTCAATGAAAAATTAAATTGAAAACAAAGTATGTTGGGATAGAATGCACGGCTAAAGACTTTCTTCAATTTTAGACTTGTAGTTATTTTCCATAGGAGGAATAGAACTTAGACATACAGCTTTACTGATTAGTTAAACATCTTCAGACTACCTATCTGGCCAGCAGTGAGACTAAACATGAGATTTTGTCATTTCTCTTAGGACTGTAGAAGTGAGTGACTAGAGACCAGTCTGAATTTGCTGAATTTTCAGCAGAGGATTTATTCCATTTGAAACACAGTGAAAACAGAAGGCCTATTGGTAAAAAATTTCATGTATTGGAAAACCTACCATATCTGGAGAACTATAACATTCATTTCTAAGTAAATATGAAGAGAAATGTGAATAAAATTATGTCCTCACAAGATAGCGCCCCATGCATGAATAGTAGAACAAGTAGCTAAGATTGTCATCAATATTTTCATATTAATTAAGAAGGAGGCATATTATACACAACTCTTCCAAACTTGGTCACTTGACTCACTTTTTAATTTTTTTTTTAATCTTGTAGAGTCATGTGAACAGTAGTCACAGAGGTTCTGAAGTTGCTAAGTGATACCTGATGAAAATATACATTTTTTACACATAGGATTTGGTAAACTACCTGTAAGTTTTTCCCATCACATTCATGGTGTTATGCTCATGTCCATTAACTCACACTGTGAGGACATACTGAGAATGTTGAATTTAGTCAAAGAGTAAACAAAGGAATCCTGACAGGGAGCTTTCTCACTTCGAATCATAGGAGGGAGAGGAAGTTCTTTTAATATACATATGTCTGAACACAAGATTAAGACACGTTGGGCCAAATGTTAGCCCAACAAGTGTATTACAAATCTTAGTCATTTAGGAAGATGAGGAAAGGAAGGCAGGCAATAGAAAAGGTAGAAAATAAAATTAAGGAGTCTTTGTAGAAAGCAAGAGAAAGATAGTCACCACCACGGATTCCGGCATTGCTTGTAGTGCAGATGTTGATCTTCAAGCTCTAACGATCTTCATGTTCTAACTGAAGATCATTAGAGCTTGTTCAGTTGAGGATGACAACTGCAATGACTGTACAAACTTATATATAAGTAAGTCCATAAGTAGTCGAGTCAACTCTCTTTGGAGTGACAGTTCAGATCCAAAGTGGTTGAGTCAACTCTCTTTGGAGTGGCAGCTTCTGGCTTTGGAATCTCAGAAAAAACTCCTTTGTTTCTGTCGTGGTTTTATGATTTTTGGCTATCAGTATTCTACACCATAACATCATGTAATGCACTGGGGGGGGTGGGTTTGACTTCTGCCGAATGTTCGTCCAATGGAGAAGAACTACATTTCCTCAGGAGGCTTTGTGGTCAGCAAGGAGATATAACTCTGTGCAAGGTCACCTGAGTTCTTCTTCGCCTGCTCTTCGCTGTCTGCGCTTGTCTGCGCTTTGCCATCTGCGCTTCACCATCTGCACTTCGCTGTCTGCTTTTCTTCAGTCACGCAACTGGACTTCACTTCTCACCTCAGCATTGTGGTGAGGTCTATCTACCATCCAGACAGACTCTCTCTCTCTCTCATTGTAATTTTTGCTAATACTATATTTAGTAAATCATTTGTTCCACCTCAGATTATTGCTGTTGTTTTCAAGTATTTTGGGGTCCCCTGTTTTCCCCTATCCCGGAGGCGCAGATCTGCAGATCCCTCCGCCCTGCTGGTCACGGAACCAGGCCGAACCAGCCCGTAAACTGCTGACAGTTTCCATCTTCTGGGCCTTGCCAGCCAGATAAGAGGGAAAAGCGAAGTGCCCACCTGCATCCTGTTTTACTCAGGATCTAATGGTATCATTCCCCAGTTCTCCCATATCAAGCTGGAATTATTTGTTCACAGGCCAGATCTTCTGTCAGTAAACAATATTGAAGGCAAACAGATCCAAATAAATCTTTTCAAATGTAAAATTGTCCACAAAGTGATGCTGATTGCCCACCACTCACCTCCTCGATAAGTCAGTCTTATCACAAGAAATACCTCAGAAAGCAAGCACCGAGACAGGAAAATAAAAAAAAAAGAAGGGTTCAGACAGGAGCTATGCACATTTCTCCTATGCCTTCCTTTGCATTTGTCTGCCTGTGCTAAAGACCAATTCTCTTATATAAAAAAGGCTGTTTCAGAAGCCTCAGTTGGCCTTAGATGTCTGCAAGAAGAGTCTGGAAGAAACCTTACAGTATCAACTTTCCCAAATCTCTCTTCTAAGAAGCCCCACAAAGGCTATTCTTCCTTCACAGGAGATAACGTTTTTAAGTTTAGACTTCTATGTTTGGCCCTATCCTGCTATGTTTTAGCAGCCTTAGAGATGGGCCAGTGTATAGTTGTGTACACTCTTGATCCAACACTGAAAAAGAAATAAAAATTTTGCTTCCAAGTTTGATCTCAGATTTGCCTGGTAAGTAGGTCCTGTGTATTATTTCTATTGTGTCTTAATTAATGTGTTGTGAAAATTGCTGTTGGACCGTATTGCAAAAAATGTTATTAGCAAATCTGGTCTTGTCCCAGTGCAGAGACCACAGCTGTATGGACTTTCATAGAGATCCTGGAGTTACACAGCTATCACTCCCTTTCTAAGTTATTATATTGAAGCAGATTAAGTGTGTCATAGATCCACTAATTCCTACTGGTTACTTTTCTGCTATTTTGTCAGTAGAGATCAGGTTATCTGAGGGGAAGTATATTTTATTATTTTTATTTCTTTGAAGATTAGTAGTCATAAGGTCTTGCTCTAAGACAGCAACAGAGACTTAGAAGAACATCATTATAGTATAAACACAAGTGTGTAAACATAAGCCAGTGAAACAAATAAGTAGCATACCTGAATGAGGCACATATTTATTTAATATTCATATTGATAACAAATGAAGTAGGGTGGAAAACTGGCATATTTTCTGTTCTTTGCAAATTAGCTCAATTTCGGTAATTATGATTTCCGTAATTTGATATACTTCCAGGTTGCAATAGAAATTTCCAAGGATTCTGACAGCAATTTGTAGAATATTTCATTATTATTCAAACATGAATCTATGTTTCCATATTAATAGAAAAAATTATCAAATTAAGAGAGCCCTTTTTTGGATCATGGATAATGAAGATCAGTGACATTATGTCTTCAGTAATAATTTTTCCCTAATTAATTTTCTCAGCATATTTCAGGCTGATATCAAAGCTCCTAGCAACAGTGAGTCTGTGCCACTGGACTGATATTGCAGCATATCCCATTAGACTAGTTTTGCAGCTCACAGTTATACTACTCTGTCCTCAATCATCTAATTACAGAAGATATGTTTCCATTTTCTATGCTCATTATATCAACCATTTTTTGAAAATATTTTTTCTCTTAAAGATGCCATAATCTAAAGAAAGGCAAATTCTCTTAAGCCCATTAATTTAATCAAATTGCTATTACAAAGGCTGCTCCAAAATTAAATGCCCCCTATTTTATTATGTTGGCTCGAGACATCAGAGGCGGATGTTGGTGTCATGGCAATAGAAACTGAACTTCTTGCCAATATTCCACTGCATTTTTTTGCCATGTCACAAATGGCAGCAGAAGGACAGTCTGACAAAATAGCATCTGAGTGGTATGGAAGTGGATTCTTCCATGTGGAAAAATTGCACCCATTGGCATTCACTGATCCTTGCTGAACACTTATGGAGTCCAAACAGTGGATGTTAGCATGATGTGGTGGTGGTGGTATGTTTCAGCAGTGGTGAAAGTGACAGTGGTGCAGATTTTTGTGAACATGTTGTATAGGCTAATGTTCATCCCTGGCAAAAATGCACAGCTAATGGTGGTGGTGAACCTGTTAAAAAATATTGGTTTTAGATGACAAGTTTCTCTATGAAATAGTTGTCTTATGCTCTTTGTATCTGTTGTAGTTTCCGTGGAAATAAAAAGGCGACGTTACTTTTGGAGGAATCTGACTACTTTTCCTTTTTAGTTGTAACATGCAGTCATTTAATTAAACAAAGAATATATTTACCAGCATAGCAATTCTATGAAATGAGAACTGAACAAAATAGTTCCTGCATACTGTTTGTTTTGAACATATTTTGACAACAGAATAATATTTAATATCTGCTAAACACTAGAGATATTTAATGCTTAGTCATGTTATTTTGTTTGGCCATTTCTTGCTTAGTATTGGTTCTTATATTTTGATTACGAAAATAACAGAAACCCAGGCTAAAAATCAGAGAATTTTTTAATACTATTGTTGGAGTGATCATCTACTGGATATGCTTGTATTATGAGCAAAAGATGCAGACATTATTCTTATCTTTGCAGTGCTCCCTCCTATTCTACTGAGTAAGCTTATTCCTCAGCATATCTCTATGTCCTTTAAATTTCCTCTATGTGTTAAGAATAAACTGTAAGCCCTCCCTTTCTGGAAGTGGCTGTTTCCTGAATGAGGATTTCTAATTGGTCCTAGAAGAAATTCTTAATTGGTCTTAGTGGAAGAACATGAGTTCATTAATTTCTTTCTACAATGCTTTTATGACATATTTTGTTAAAAAGAATATATGAATAATTTTATGAGCATTAAAACATCATTACTGACAGACAGGAACAGAATTTAAAAATAATTTCAACACAGGGTAATTTCTACCAGTTCTTTAAAATTAGTCCTTCACTTTCCGGTGTGAAGCATGAAGCTCATGGTGGAGCCTCTTTCTCCAAACTTTAGGTTCATATTTTTTCTATCATACTCTACATCCTGTTCCTCTTTGCAGTCTTCAACTCATCACATGGGAAGACTAATAAATAAATATTCTCTACATACCTAGAAGATTTATTCTTCGTTTGCATTTCTATCCCTGTATTTAGTTTCACCCAGCATCTGTAATTGTAACCATTTGATGACAAGTAACTGGTGATGAAATGTTGCTATTCTTTCAAAACAGACTTATGATTTAGTCCTGTGTAGGATTAATCTCTTCAGAAATTTCTCACAGATTGGGTGATCATTTATCTTAACTGTCAACAGGTATATATGATACAGATTCTAATGCTATGTGTTATTGGAAACCGTGATACTTCAGTCAGGAGGAAGAGTTATACTACACATTATTATTTAACATAAACAGTGTGGGATACAAGCAACACAGAATTACTGGTGGCAGTGAATCCTGTACTTCATGACACACTTGTTTAACTCTGATATGAACTATTTACACATTTAAGCAATGATTTATGACATCTAAATATTGAAGTGTCAAGTTCCGAGCACATTTATTTGAAATCCTTAAGGCTCAGATTTCTGACACCACAACTAGTCATTGTGGCAGCAAAAATGCAAAGCATTTAGTTCTGTCTGGGTGTCAGGTAGGCAGAGTTTCAAAATTTTACTGGAGGCATTCAAATTTCTACTTATTTCAAAGTTAAATTCTGCTACCCCTACCAGTAGTTAGTACCGAGAATTCGATTATTATTGAGAAGAACAGGGACATGGAATCTTTCCTTGCTGGCTACTCTGCACTAATAGCATTTTGTGACAGGAATCAAGGGACAGTATTCTGTAGTCCATATACTTACTCTCCCTGAGAAACCTGTACAGACTACTCATTAGTGAATAACTCTATTGTAATCCTTTTGGTTAGGATGCTTCCAATTCTGATTTTGAAGCACAAAAAAATATCTTCATGTATACTTCTAGGTCACGGCTTGCCTTTTTGTAACACCATAATGAATTCACATTCACTCATATTAATTGAATGGTCTTTGTGATAATCTCTGGTGGAATGGATTAATAAGTATTTAATAAAGATAACTGATATGCAATTATCTTAAAACTGCACAAAGCAGAAGATTAAGTTTGAATTTTCAGTTTATTTCTTAATGCACTATCTTGAAAAATTTCTGCACAGTCCTAAATTTCTTTAGTTAAATATTGCTTGTATTTATCTATGTATCTAGATAGCTTTTGTGTTTTTGATACATTGAATTTAATTGAGATAATACCCAAGTGTGTGATCAGATAAATAATCATAAATATTTGCAACTTAAAATTCACTCAGTGTCTGTTAAAAGTTTACATTAATGGAGAAAAAAAATAATTTAAATATCAGTGTGAAATGAAAAACATAATGCACTGTTTAAAAAGAAAGGGAGCAAGAGAATATGTTAGAATTCTGAAGAAAGCTCATTTGCCTCAAAAGAATATTTTGCAATCCATCTTCTTGAGCCATATTTTTTATAGTGTTCACATACTTTCTCTGCAACACATTTAAAAGTATTTCCTTCCTTTTGTTTCATTTACTATAGCTAAATATATATAAATACTCATTTAGCATAAATGTGATCCCAACAAGGAATATTGCTGGCAGTGTTTTTTATGCAATTATTTTGTTCTCCTAAGGTCTCTGATGTACCATGTGTTCTTTTCAGTTGTTGTTTTATTTATTTTATTTTATTTTATTTTATTTTATTTTATTTTATTTTATTTTATTTTCAATTACTTACTTTTCACCATTATTTTCTAGACTTAATGGTAGTACTAAGTGATGTTCTCAGTATTAAATATTTCTGACATTTATGCTTCCACTCTTACTTAGCTGGAAGGCACACAAAATTTCCTATGTAAAGCATGCACTGTTTTCTCCCTCCTGCTGTTCACTTGGCGCGTCATACATTGCCAATCAGTGTTGTTTTTTTGTTCGTTTGTTCATTTTTCCTCAGTACTTCCATCAGTTTAGATTTTCAGCTGATATACTGTATCTTAAATGAGCATAAGGTGCTTCTGCTTTGATTTTTTTTTTTTTAATGCCCTAAAAATTAGCAGATGCAGTTTTATCTTCTACTTATATTATTATTATTTTTTTCCCTTTGTCAAATTAGTAGTGTGCTGGCCAATTCTTTAAGGTTCTGAAAACTGTAAAAAGTAGTGAATAGTCCTTCTTCACCTTGGAATTATGGATATTGCCTGACAAATCTTCCTGAAAGATAAGACCCTAAATAAAGGAAAATATTATGCTGTACACGCAATTTCAAACACCGTGTACTCTCCGAATGAAACAATACTTTTCATCTAAAAATTCTTTTCACAGTACTGTTAAAGGTTACATTAAGTCCCCTACTTCAATTCATCTTTGAATTGCTCTGTAGCTATAATGTCAGCCTGACTATTCTTAAATCATTCAAGGGCATCCTTTCAAATACTTCAAACTTTCTGGTCTCAGCAGACTATTTTTTTTTTTTTTTATTTAATGATTTTGCTGTAAAAAGGTATTGTAACATTTTCCTATTTGCCTCATTCAAGCAGTGCTTCTCCTCATCACGTACAATGAAGCACTGAGAAAATGGCTGTGGCCATACACGATTGAGAAAAACTGATATCAGCACTCTTGAGGCTGTTCTTTTTCCAAAGTATTTGAAAATTTGTTTTGATAAAAGATAAAGGGCCCAAAGTTCAAGTTCTTGGATCAGAGGCAGAAAGAAAGAGTATCTTCTGATAAGCTTCACTTGTTAGCTTTGGATTGTGCATGCTCAGACTGTCAAAGTTACCAGCATGGCTAAGTTGGATAAGAAAATGAGTGACACAAAGAGAATAAGGGGCATGAGGAAAGTCAGACTAGAAATATTTTATAAGCATTTGTCAGTGGTAGGAATCACAGCAGAACTGAACACATTTTGGAATACCTAACCGATCTGTAGAAGTATTTCATAAGCATGAACCACACAAAGTATAATTTTCCCAGTTCCCAAAGTTGGTAACCCTTGCCAACAAAAAAGGAAGAATCACCCTATTGGGAGTTTATGGGATTAGTTTATGTGCATATGTTAAGGCACATCATTTTTTTTTTCTCCTGGGTCCATTAAGCTCTGCTATTTGAATTTGATTTTGGAAATCAGAATCGCAGTAAAATTCAGCCCATAACAGACCTTTAAAGGTGGACTGGTTTGACCTTCTGCTCAAAGCATGATTCATTTCAAAGCTGGATCCATTTCCTCAGCCTTTTATAATCATGGTACTGTGCTTCATCCTCCTTACCAACTTAGTGACTCTTCACTTGACTTTTGTCATAATCTGTCTTATATAAAAGTACACACCAAACTGGATCTAATTTTCCAGATATAGTAAAGGGAAATAATTTTATTTTGACATGTTAGTCACACTCTTTCTGATGAAATCCTGTGTGCTATTGATGTTTGTCCCTAGAGGGTGCTATATAAGTGCTGAAGAGTCCTCCTCTGACTCTTCTGGAGTTCCCCTTCCATCAATCTTTACCTGCTTATGCCTTTCCTCACTCTACAAATGAAGTAATTACCTATGGAAGCTTGAATTACTCTCTTCATAAGGCTGCCATCAGGAAAACAGGAATCAATATGAAATCATAAATGAACCTCATGCTTAAATCCAAACACTTTTAATGTAAAAATATGGAAATTTAAAATACATGACAAAGATCATATCTCAAAGGCAGCCTTATTCTTTTTGAGTGCACTTCTTCAAATGAAACGGTTTCTGAAGTAATGACTGATTTTATTATATTCTCTGGGTTACCTTTGGGTGCAAATCAGTAATTTTGTCTCATTTTGGTTTACTATAATGTAGAAAATTAGTCAGCAGTCTAAACAATCTTTTGTTTTGCTAAGGCCATATTTCGTTTGCTAAGCTTACTTCAAAATCTGCTGTATACGTAAGACTTAAGGAAGAAGTTTAACACTTATTATGATTTTTACAATATCATTTATTTTTCTATTTGTTCTGCAGTCTCTTAAGTAACTAATCAAATTCTTGTATTACCATTTCTTAAACAGATAATGGTCAAATAGACTCAATAACATATAGTTTTAGAACTGGAGTTCAGAGAAAACTTGAGGAAGGGAGTGTGATAAGCTGGGAATGTGTAAAGTCTATTCAAAAGCATCAAGCTTTAAAACTGGGAGATAGTTGTGCATAAAATGAGATTCATATATCATTTTTATCATTTTTGTGTACAACCATCTGTGGATTCACCTTCTCATTTTATTTTGAAATATTTTTCTTTTAAGTTTTGCTTTTGCAGATTTTATTTTGTAACAATTAAACGTGGTAGCTTCTTAAATAAATTTTTATCCATTTTCTCCCCCAAAGTATAGTCAATTTAAAAAGGCAGCCAAAGAGACAGAAGACAGTACTATCCTTTAGATTATTTATTTATTTATTTTATCTCCCTGTATGGTCTCTAATTCTATTGGTGATAGTTCTAGGCAGATTTTTAAGTAATGTTGATTTCAATGGCTGAGGTAGTCACTGTTGCCTGACCAAGTCCTTGTAGAATGTTAAAAAAAAATGCCCCCTTTAATATTTTCCTGAAAAATATTTAGTTTGTCTATAATGTTGCTGTTTTCAGAAGTAGTAAAATGAAATGTAATATATTTCTGATTTTTTAATCCCTTACTGAATAGTACAAAAATGTAAAACAAAGCAACTGACTGAATATGTTGCTAAAAACAAACTAAGAATGGGTTTTTCCTTGTAGTTCAATTGATAATTTGTAGCTTTACGTTTGAGATTTGTAATTCAAATACAGAGGTAAAATCCTGTGGTACTGGCGAAGTTGAGAACAGAATGTTAAATATTAACATTTACTGCATTAGACTTCTGCAATTTATTTACTTTCCCATTAACTTACAAGCCTTTGTACACATGCCATTTTCTAATCAACAACTGGAGTTGTATGCCTCATATTTGATTTATATAAAAATTTGTAATGCTCAACTCTCTTTCCAGTCATGACATGTCCACATTGAGGATGAAGAGAACAAAGTATTTTAAACTGCTACTAGTGGGGTTTTAGACTGAGCATTCAAAATGTAAGGTAGTAAGTAATACCATTCTGTAAAAAAAAACCTCTGAAAGATCTCAAAGAATATAAAGAATAATGTTGTGAACAGCAACTAGTAAACTACTATACCTCTTGTAATAATTTTTTTTTAAATGTACTCTTATCACATCTACTGTTATCTCAGTAGAGCCCCACATTAGGCATCAAAAGAACTGTTCTAGTTTAACCTAGTAAGCAGCTAAGCACCACAAAGCTGTTCATGCACTCACCCACATGTGGGATAAAGGAGACAACTGAAAACAAAACAGAACTCATAGATTGAGACAAAAGCTATTAACTCAGACATTAAAAAAAAAAAAAAGATAACAAAAATGTGATGATAATGATATATAAGTATATATCAACACTGTAGTACAAGTGAAAACATTAAAAAACATCAGTTAATTGTGCCCTAAGCTTGAATCTGTTTAGTTTTCTTGGCTTTTCCTGGAAATGGTCTTTTCCAAAACTGATTCATTCCTCTCTGAAGTATCTTCCTCTGCTGATAATCCAAGGAATATGAGAAAATTCTTATTTTCTGATAGTTAAGTTTCTTTAAAGGAATTATTACCTCAAGGAAATTTAAACTTTAATATTATGTGCATAATCACCAAACTGCTTCCAGATCTGGGGAATTTCTAAGACATAGTATTTTCAAGTAAAGAGTTGCCCATAAGGCACCAAAAACATCTAAAATTAACGAAAAAAATCCGAAAAATCTTATTTACTGCTCCCCTTTCCTTTATAAGCCGGATCAAATTGGTGTTAATGTAATTCCCACTGAGAAGGATTCACATCCCATTTTTAAAATCAAATGCTAACTACATGACTGAAGAATTAATAACCTAATCATGTTGAAGTCCAGGATGCCAAATTCACTTTCATCAATGAACTTCTTATGAAAATAATGTACCAACTAAGGCTGGTGTTTAATAGTCACTTCTGTGATGTCTGCAACAGAATTAAAGGTTTCGTCATGATCATTTTTTTTTCCTGCTGGATATTCAGCACTCTAAAGGTGTCTGTTTCAGCTTGAAATATGCTTCAGGATCATATTTTCATAACTGTCTCTTTCCACTCCATCTTTGGAATCTGGACAAACTTATATTCTTTTAACATCTGACAAAAACGGTGTGTTTTCTTAAGATTCACTTGCATTCAGTAGCTTGTTTCTTCACACCTTTTGAACAGTGGTGTAATTCTATGATTACATACCAGTTCTAGCCCTCTTTTTCTTTCATATTCTTTTTTATGTTAAATACTAGGATAGCTCATCAAAAGAACATAAGATGCCATTGCTGGAGATGCATTTGTTTCAGTCATGATAAGTTTCTGAACATATTCTGAACATATTCAAATTGTGATATATGCATTTCTCTTTTTGAAAAAATCCTACAGTCTATGCAATTCCCCATGCAACTTTTTTTTTCATTTGCAAATTATCTATTTACTATAGGTAAACTAATGACATTACAATACAACAGTACTATTAAAAAGATTGTTGTCTTTATGTGCCATTTTATTAGTCTCCAGTGATTTACTCAAGCATTTCATGATATTATTTGTTAAAATTATGAGACGTTTTAACCCAGTAGGGAGATAAGCACCACGCAGTCTCAGTGGGATGTAGGAAAGAGAAAGAGAAACATCGTGGATTGAGATAAACACAATTTATTAGCACAGAAAGGATAAGAAAAAATAATATTAATCTCAAAAGAATATACCAAACAGGTGACTGACCACCTGACAGCCTTCCCCTTGGCTAACTCCTTCACAGTTTTATTAATTTGCATGATGCAATATGTTATGAAATGTCTCTTTGGCCAGTTTGATTTAGCTGTCCAGGGTTTGTCACCTCCAGCTTCTTCTGTTCCCCAGTTTCCTTCCTGGCAGGGCAGCTTCACAGCTAAGCATAGTAAATTGGATTGTTTTCTAGTAAAAGCACTCACTTCTTTCATGTTATTTATAGATGTAAGGTAGGCCATTCCCAGAAGATGGCTGCCACTCTGTGATCAGAAATTTTGCAGAATAGTCTGAAAGCTAGTCTACACACCTGAGGCTTTCCTGAGAAATATACCAAAATACGCAACTATAAAACAGTTTGCCATTGCAAAACAACATAAAACTTCCCAGTATGAAATCCATTTAGGCATTTACACCATTCAAGATAAATCTGCAGATTACATTAGCATACTCCTAAAAGACATTTACACCTGCAGAAGTTATTATATATATATATATATTTTTTTAAACAGAAAATAGTAATAAAAATGAGAAAAAATGTGACAAATTGAATATAACAACAACTTGTAAAGAAATATATTCACCACAAGAAAGGAAATCTAAAGAAGACACAGGGATTTAGATGACAAAACTGAGGATACTTGAGACCATGAGAAGCATCAATAAATCTCTGAGCCTGAGGAAATACCCATCAGGAAACAGGATGGAGAAGGAAGGGATGCTTCTGTGCAAATTTAAACTTTCTTAGACTAGATAGATTAACTTTATCATTTATATAATCAAATGTATGTCTTCTCTGTTTGTAGAAAAGACCATCAGGACAGAATTTTAACAACTACAGGGCACTGGATACCAAACCATGTGAATATGAAGTTATCAATAGAATATAGTGCATTATAGATATTTTCCCATATCAAGATATTCTACAGTGCCATTAAAGAAACTGATCTTTCTTCCTGTATAGATTCTCTGGGAATGCAACAGCAATGCATTTCTGCACTTTATGTTACAATGTTTTTCATCTGTACAAGCTTACTAAATGCTTTGATAACTTTAAAGATTTCAAAGCAGGCACTATCTCATCTACATTTGGATTTCATTCCAGAAAATTTTAGGATCTGTTAGAAGTAACCAGTTACTTCATTATTCAGCACATATCATGAACAGCTCCACAAAACTGGAAGTAGATCTAAAAATAACACATAAGATCGTTTGAAAATAAATGTAAATGCTAAGAATTAGTGTTCTGTTTGACAAAACTTACCTGATTGTATTATGTTGATCCATCTACATCTTACATGTCTCACAAGACTTTCAAAGACATGTGAATTATACACACTTGAATTTTTGAAACAGATGCTAAATAGCTTTTTGGTAGCCACTGATAAATCACCTCCATGCTTCTTATTTGTATTCAGAATAGTTTTTCTTTTGAAGTAGGATACAGAAAAGTCCCTGTGCATGACGTAACCTTTAGATTTGTACAGATGTATAAAAGGTTTAAAAAGTGTAAAAATGAAAATAAACACAGAGAATTGCATATTCTTTTATTTCAAAGCTTAATCTTAGTAGCTAACAAATATATGTACAAAATTTATTTTAATAAAGCGGAGGAATTTTCATTGCAAAACACCATGCAGTTCCTCAAAACATTATTTCAATTGTACAAGCTTAAGTAGCAGACATTTTTTAACCGATATTTTCTGGCACACAACTCAAAACACCTATATTCATGTATTTTATAATTACAGTTTAAAAAACTTAAAATGCATAAAAAGAAGTCATAGAACTCAATCAACACAAAATTATGAAATAATTTGGGACAAACTGTTTACTCTCATAATAATAAGTTGGAAGTCCTATTAAACTATTTACAGTAATGTTATTTTTTGCTTTAACTTTTTTTACTACATCAAATTAATTTTCATGCATTAAAAGAATGTTTACCAGTGTTATAAATAATATATTCAAATAAGAACTCGAAGAAATTATAATTCAGTGAAAGAAGGCCACTGGTATCACTGAAAGTGGGTTTTGATGATGTTTGCAGTAGAATTCATGTTAAAGTTATAAACTCACTCTGTACAATGGAGATATTTTTTTCTCTGAGAGCAGTGGACAGTAGTACACATATGAGATGTGGACTATATTAGGGAGAACATTATTTCAACAGCTAAAATTTGTAAATTATTTTGTAAACATTTTTGAGATTGGTTTTGGGTTGCTTTGCTTTGTTGCACTGCAATTTTCTTATCTGATTGAATAAATTCAAGTGCAAGGTATTAAACCTGGATTAAGGCAACCTCCACTACCAGTACAAGCTGGGGGATAGGAGAATTGAGTGCAGCTCTGCTGAAAAGGACTGGGGGGCACTGGTAGATGGGAAGCTGGACATGAGCCAGCAATGTGTCCTCACAGCCCAGAAAGCCAACCATATCCTGGGCTGCATCAAAAGGAGCATGGCTAACAGGTCAAGGGAGATGATCCTACCCCTCTATGCTGGTGAGACCTTACCTGGATACTGCATCCAGATGCGGAGTCCTCAGTTCAGAGGGACATGGACCTATTGGAACGCAGCCAGAGAAGGGTCACAAAAATGAACCCAGGGATGGAACACCTCACCTACAAGGACCTGAGAGAGGTGGGCATCTTCAGCCTGAAGAAGAAAAGGCTCTGAGGAGAACTGATAGCAGCATTTCAATATCTACAGGGTAGCTACAGGTAAGAATGGGACAGACTCCTTAGCAGGGTCTGTGGAGACAGAGCAAGGGGAAATGGCACCAAGCTTAGAGAGATTTAGGCTAGGTATGAGGAGAAAGACTTCTATAGTGAGGGCGGTGAGGCTTTCAAGGCTAGGCTGAGCCAGGCCCTGAGCAATCTGATCTAGTTGTAGGTGTCCCTATCCATTGCAGGGGAGTTGCACTAGATCATCTTTAAAGCTAATTTCCCACTGTAAGGCTTCATTCTCTGGTTTCTCTGGTTTGCAAAAGCAAACCTGTATGCTGCATAACTGTATTTATCTGCCATACACTAAAAAGGGTTCTTTTGAATTCTCTTTTATATATTGAAACTATTTATATGTTTTCATATCATTTGCCATCCTAATTTTCAGAGCAATGATTGTAACTATCCTCTGCATAATTTAAGCCACTGATCACAACTAGCAGCATCTCTACTTTAGGAAAAAGTAGGGGGCTTTATATATCCAGATCTTCAGATCTTAGGGAAAAAAATAAAAAGCTAACAAGTGTTCATTTTAACAAATTTTATCTAGCAATAATATCAGATGTCTCACTTTTATAGTTCACTCAAGAACAACTAATAACTGCGGTGTTAATTTTTTTGCATCTTTAATTCAGAATTTTTAATCCATTTTTGACCCTATGGAGCCAGATCATGACAGAAGTCTGCTAGGAAGATCTTTGCTTGTAGTATTTTCAATTGTCTGTCAGAGCTGATTGGTAAGAAGGAAATGAGAACTTTCTGTATTGTTACTACAGAGAAAAACTGTCACAAGAAAATACTGAAAAAATCTATAAAATGTTCTCACTCACAGAAGCAGTACAAGATTGGTTTTAATTTATTTTCACATACATCAGATAAACATTTTTTGTAAATTCTGCTTGGGATGAGATCCTAAATTTGGAGCTGATGAAGATGACAAGATACAATAAAGTACCTATGTAATACAACACCTCTAAATACCAAAAGGTTAAGACTTAGATTGATGTATCGATCTTCCTTGTCCAAAATTCTCTTTATTCTGATAGTAAGCCCCAATGACAAGTACAAGACAACCAGCCAGATGGTATACATCTTAATTTTAGAAAGTGATCTTGCACAACTATCCCTCAGTACTGGAACAGTCTCAATGTTAGGTCTGTGTTTTCATCACATCATCATTCCTAACTTAAAATCTTTAAACAATATTAAAGCAGGTGCAGACAGTAAAAAAGCAGTTGCAGACAGTAAAAAAAATGCATAAAAAGCTACTTTGACTATTGAGAAATCTTCAGCAAACACTCTCAAATTCTACGTTCAGAATTTGCATATTTGCTTTTTGTATAGCAAATGTGTCACCAAAACAAACAAATAAACAGAATCACAGAATCACAGAATGGCCAGGGTTGGAAGTGACCTCAAGGATCATCAAGCTCCAACCTTCTGCCACAAGCAGGGCCACCAACCTCCCCATTTAATACTAGACCAGGCTGCCCAGGGCCACATCCAATCTGGCTCTGAACACCTCTAGGGATGGGGCATCCACAACCTCTCTGGGCAGCCTGTTCCAACACCTCACCACTCTCATAGTAAAGAACTTCCCCCAGACATCCAACCTAAATCTTCCCTCCCTCAACTTAAAATCATTTCCCCTTGTCCTGCTGTTATCTACCCTTTTAAAGACTTGATTCCCCACCTGTTTGTAGGTTCCCTTTAGCTACTGAAAGGCTGCAATGAGATCACCCCGCAGCCTTCTTTTCTCCAGGCTGAATAAGCCCAGCTCCCTCACCCTGTCTTTGGTCAGGTGCTCCAGTCCCCTGATTATCTTTGTGGCTCTCCTCTGCTCTCCAACAGCTCTCTGTCTTTCTTGTACTGGGGCCTACAGACCTGGACACAGTACTCTTGATGGGGCCTCACAAGAGCAGAGTAGATGGGGACAATCACCTCCCTGTCCCTGCTGGCCACCCCTCTTCTGATGAAGCCCAGGATATCATTTGCTTTCCGAGCTGCAAGGGAACGCTGCTGGCTCATGTTAAGTTTTTCATCCATCAGGATCCCCAGGTCCTACTCTGCAGGGCTGCTCTCAAGGACTGCTCCTTCCAGACTGTATGGATGCCTGGGATTCCTCTGGCTCAAGTGCAAAACCTTGCGCTTTGCTGTGTTGAACCGTGCCCACCTTTCCAGCCTCTTGAGGTCCTTCTGAATAGCATTCGTTACTCCAACCGTGTCAACCGCACTACTCAGCTTGGTGTCATCAGCAAACTCACTGAGGGTGCACTTGATTCCATCGTCAATGTCATTGATAAAGATGTTGAAGAACACCAGTCTCAAGACAGACCCCTGCGGGACACCACTTGTTACCAGCCTCCACCTGGACATAGAACCATTGATGACCCTCTGTCTGCAGCCTTTCAACCACTTTCTTATCCACAGGGTGGTCCACCCATCAAATCCACATCCCTCCATTTTGGAGATAAGGATGTGGTGGGGGACCATGTCAAAGGCCATGTCAAACAAAAACAAACAAATGAAAAAAACACACAGAGTAAAAATACCAGAACGTACCTGCATTTCAGTAGAAAATATGGCAGTTCTTGTCTGCGAAGTGGAATGAAAAACCAGCTCAGGCAGATGATAAGATTGTCTTTATTATCTGCATGTTCACTGTAACGATTTTCAATTGCTGAAGTTAATGACATTCAAATATTGTTAGAGTCTCACAATTATTGTTCTTAAAGCATGATTAGACTTTCTTTTTTTAAGTAAAATCTCAAAAAAAAAAATCTACAAAAAATTAATTAATATTGCATTGCCAGATGAAGTAAACATGCAAAGAAAAATTTCAACGTATCAACATTTTTCAAAGGGTTCTGAAAATGTCAAGTCCTGCTATGAGAACAATGAAATGTAGATAAATATTATGATTATAATATACAACTATAGTCAACTATTCCTATTTTTTAAAGCTGATTCAGCCACAGTTTATTAAGAATAACTATTATTTTAGATAAGAATAAAAGTCAGAATGGACAAGAATGTCCTTTATTCCCTTGAGGAATGCATAAGAAATTACTATCGGCAACTGAAGAGTTTGGATGATTATAAGCAACTGTGAAACTGAAGGGTCACAAAAATCTGTTTCCTTTCCTCTTTCCTTTTCTAGCCAGCAGAATTGTATTTAAAGTAAATAGGTCAGAAAAACTTAAGGAAAATGCGACTATGTTTAGACGACAATTATGCTGACCTTGTTTAGACATGTTTATTTGGCTGACTTGAATTACATCCCAAGTGTGCCTATTTCTCTCTGATTGGTAAGAAACTGTGTGTCCATCTCAGTTACATGTATTCATGTAAAAATTTTACATAGATCTATGTAGAAGATTGGTATCTTGACAGCTCCTGCTACTACCATGCAATGATATTAATACGGACATTAAAAGTATTAATCTTGGTGGCTTTTCCATACATTCAGAAACATTCTTACACAGAAAATCCTCCACAATAAAAAACCTTGCTCTTTGTTATCCACTCTTCTCACCTCACTTATTCAGCACTCAATATACATGTCACACTGAACGTTCATGTTCATACAGAATGATATAATAGTAATCTATTTGACTAATGCCCTTTCCAAACCCTTGCTTCTTTATTACTTATCGGTTTACTAAACAAGTCATCACCCTGTACCCATAGCACATCCCATAAAGGTAGCAATAACTTTCATGGACAATCGTGTGAGAAACAAAATCTCTGCTTTTGTTAATGCGGTACACAAACAAGTTGCAGGAATTTGGGTACTGACTCATTGTGTGAATTCACTTACGGTTTTTTTTGTTTGTTTTGTGTTTTTTTTGTTTTGTTTTGTTTTGTTTTTTAATGGAACAATGGTATTGTTTTTGAGTAATTAGAAACGAATCAGACAATTTCCTGAAAGGTAGTTCCTTTCTGGAATACACTCTCACAATTTCTTTTGTCTTTCTTAGGATTTTTCTTCCCTTTCATAGTCTTTCAAGTTCAGTGTCTGAAATCTACAAACTATAATAAAATATGTTATATTAAAGCTGAATTTTTCATAACTAAAATATCTAATGTAAAAGAAAACATGAGTACACTTTTTTCTACTATTAATTATCCTTTGTGTGTATGTGTGTGTGTGTGCGCGCATTGGCTTTTTGCTCCTTATTTTTGTAAGTGTTATTTGTACACCATAAATGCACTTAGAAACTTGTTACTGAATTTTCAGAACTTTTAATTTCTTTTTCCGCACTTGTTTGATTTTTTCTGTCTTACACAAACCTGACACTTGATACAGATTCTTCTTTACCTTCTCCTCCATATTCAAGATAAAGTATTTATGGTCAAAATAACTCTGAAAACTTGCAGTTAAGCACACTGATACAGATTGCAGTATAGTAGTTTCTATCTTATAAGAATTAGAAGCTGCACAAAAATATGGCAGTGTGATAAATTTTCCATATGCGTATATTTGTTGCAACTTTAAGATATGTTGTACAAATGATGGTTGTAAAGATTGTACAAGAAACCACAACATTTAAATTTCCGTCACACATTACAATGCATTCCAAATTAAGGCCTTCTCTCAGTAGGATGAGGATGGTGAAAATTATGCCTTCTAAAGCTCTTGATTTTAAATGAATAACAATTATTTAAATGGTTTTGCTATACATAGCAACTCTTTAGGGAATATTTAATTAACCCATAATTGCAAAAAATATCCTTGTCAGGATCTACAGGACCATAGAGAAACTGAAAGACATGTAGAGGAATCTCATTATCAAAGATCTGTTTTATACAAATTAAAAATGACTTATTCCAAATAGACTAGATGAAATGAGCAGTCTATATCTTCACAAATTAACATAGTTCAAACATACCATAAAATAAAGAAACCAGAATATATTAAAATATGAAGCATATACTTGATTGAAATATAAAACGTGAATAATGATAAATCCCAAATAACCTCTAAAATTCAGATGAGAAAAATACTACTTCTCCCCACAGACAACTTGTTAAGCAGCACACAAAAATGTGCTATCTCATAACTCTTCACTCACAGAATTAAAACTTGAATAATAACACTAACATGGCAGAACACTTGCTACTTTCATTTCACAGAGAAAGATCAATCAATTGAATCAATAACTTGATATCCTTTACAAAATGAAATGTTCACCTATTTACAGAGTCACACAGACACAGGATTCTGACTACATATTAAATTGGAAAAGTTTTGGTTATTTAAAATGTTAGCTTGTGGCTCTATAGATGGATGAAGACATCAAAGAAAAAAAAAATCCATGCTCAACTCCGGGAATTTATGACATCAGGATCAAAGAATATCATGAAACATTCAACAAGGAAATAATATTCCGATTATATACATAGTAATGTTTTAGAATGCAGGTGGATTACTGATTTCTCTTTGGGTTGTACAGTGTGTGGTATTATCAAAGATATCATTTAAACTATTCTTCTAAACAGACAGTTCTTTTCGGATTTTTTTTTTTTTTAACCTTGAACTAAGAATATTTTATACAAAAAAAATTTGGTCAACGAGAACATGTCATCAGTGCTTCTTTGACTCCTCTGCTCCATTGCTCCTAAAGACTATGGATCGGATACATAAACTGGTGCCTATTTCCTACTGTCTTCAGAAGACATACCCTGAAAATTGTGTCTTCATATATTCTGACAGTATGTTTCTCAATGTCATTTTCACTTTAGATTTTCTGGAACCACAGAACTTTTGAAAGAATTAAACTTCATCATAAATGTCTGATTAAAAAAACAAAAAAGGAGGAAAAAGAAAAAAGAAGGAAGACAAAAGACTGTAAAAATAGACTTCCTTTTGATAGACATTAACATATGTTTGTATCATTCCTCCTTTGCTCTATAACATATGTTTGCAACATTCCTCCTTTTCACTAACTGCTTTTGCTTTTTTTTGTTTTGTTTTGGTTTTGTTTTTGGTTTTTGCTTGTTTAATTAGAATTGAATAGAACACCATGGTTCATCTTGTACAGTGTAGGTTATTGGGCAGGCTTCCAAGAAAGTCCTAAGGAAAACACTGAGGTATTTGTGCTTTCTTGTCTGGTTTTATTTTGTTTGCTTGTTTGCTTGATATTATTTATTTCGGCATTAGTATCTTTACATAAAACTGAGTATCCCTACACTTCTAACTGTGGATGTACAGACTCACAGGTTGTCTGGAGTCAGACATCTTTTAATAGATTAAGATGAGAACATCTCTGAATGAACACTGTGTAACCAATAGATAACATGTTCTCTACCATTCCTTACTATCTTTTAGAAGTCTGTTAAGAGTTTTCCTTTCTTCTTGAGCAATTTACTTGAGACGTAACAAAAACAAAGAGAATTTTTTACTTCTTTGGTAGAGAAGCCTCAGTATTAAAAGCATTTGCTCAGATATCCCAGTATTTGCTTTTATCTATGCTTCTTAAGTTCATGCCTTGTTCTTATCAGGAACATAATTTTTTTTCCATAACTCCCCTAACTCCCATTCATTTTCCTTAATTAGCAGCTGTTTTACCTGTATATCTAAGGTTCATCGTCATCTGTGTTGTTCCATTATTTTGACACTCAATTTAATAATTAATAAACAAGCTATGCAATTAATATTATCATAGAGATTATTTTAAAACTGACAATAATAGCCCAAGCAGAGACTACTTTACAATATATTTTTCAAATGTTAGCTTTCGAACAAATTACATAACGTATTTTCTATATTTTTAAAAGGAGAATGTCTTGATAAGTTTTGAATGGAAAGCTATCCTAAGTTAACCAAACAATAAAAACTATTGAATGGATATAAGCAGTAAGAGAAATTCTGTTAAAGGTAAACCTGTGCTAACCACCTAAACTTCTGTCAAAGCCAATATTCAAGTCAGTAATGTAGATTATTACTAAAAGACTGTAGCACCTCATATGCTATTGAAGTGTCCTGCATTATTAGTGAAAGCTATTACTATTCAGATGACAGTGCTCAGCACACACCTGGACAAACAAGGTAGTAAATGAGAAACAGAGAAAAAGTTGATCTTGTAATATAGACTACTTTACTTGCATATAATCTAATTTAATGAGAACATAAATTAGATTAAAGCATTGAATACCATGGCAAATAGAAGAGAATGTGTTATAAGGTTGATCTGCATTTGGTGGATGTGATAAAGCTTCAGATCAAGTAGAATTAATTAGTTCTGCATAACACTTAAGAGCTTCTGAAGAATGTATGGTTAGAACTACAGAGAGAAGAAAACAGTGAAAAAGATCCTAATCTAAAATAAGCAACGAATAGCACAGCACTAAGACAGAGTCTGAAAAACAACTCAAGAACCTGGACTCTCCCTCAACCAGCTGTCAAAGCCAATCAAATTTCTTTTAACTATAGCCTATTTAGAGTAGGCATAGATCTAACATGACAAGCTCCATCTTAGAATCATAGAATGCTTTAGGTTGGAGGGTACCTTAAAGATCATCTCTTTCCAACTCCCTTGCCATGGGCAGGCTTGCCACCCACTAGGTCAGGTTGCCTAGGATCCCATCAAAACTGGTCTTGAATGCCTCTGGAGTTGGGGCATCCACAAAATCCCCAGGCAACCTGCCTCATCAGAATCTGAGTAAAAATTTTCTTTCTAACATCTAATTTAAATCTCCCCTCTGTAAGTTTATAGCCATTTCCCCTTTTCTCGTTTCACTATCACATCATGTAAAAAGTTTTCCTCCTTCATGTAAGCTCTCTTCAAGTGCTGAAGGTTGCAATGAAGTATCCCCAAAGCCTTCTCCAAAGTAAACAAGCCCAGCTCTCTCAACCTTTCTTCATGAGAGAGGTGCTCCAGCCCTCTGATCATTTTCATGGTCCTCTTCTAGTCCCATTCTAACAGTTTCACATCCTTCCTGTACTGGAGGCCCCAGTCTTGAACACAATACTCTGGATAGATCCTCACAAGGAGAGGGCAGAAGGGGAACATCACTTCTCTTTCCCTGCTGACCACCCCTCTGTTGATGGCGCCCAGGATACAGTTGGCCTTCCTGACTGCCAGACCAAACTGCAGGATCATGTCCAGCTTTTTGTCCACCACAACCCCAAACTTCTTAAATTGCTTCAACCCAATTGCAACACTTTTCACTTGGCCTTGTTAAACCTCATTAGATTGTTTGTGCTCACTTTTCAAGCACACCCAGGTCCCTCTGGATAGTATCCCTCCATTTTGTAGCATCAACTGCACCTTCAATTTAGTGTCATCAGCAAACTTGCTAAGGATAAACTCAATCCCATGGTCTTTGTTATTGATAAAGATGTTGAAGAGCACTGGTCCCAAGACATAGTTCCTGTGGAACACCACTCATTACCAGCCTCCAAATTGACATAGAGCTGTTGACAACAGCCTTCTGGCTACAATCATCCAAACAATTCTTTTTCCATCTAATAGTCCAGCCTTCAAATCCATATCTCTCCAGTTTAGAGATAAGAATGTGGTGTAGGAGCAGATCAAAGGCCTTACACAAGTCCAGGTAGACAGCTTGGTAATTATAAGTGATATTGTCTTTATCTTGATCTGTGAGATTTTTCATCTTACTATTTCACTCGTCTTCAGGAGAGAGAGTGAGATAGTTGCTCGATCTGCCTGCCAGGGTCAACTCACCGTGATGACTAAAGTTGCAAAGAGTTTATCATATTTTTGATTTGGATGCTGTTTCTAATGATACATAATTTTAGGCTCAAACATTGGGAAAAAAAAAAAAAAGCAAAGTTCACAGAATTTCATACAGAATAACTATTAAGGCAAGACTAATATATTTTCTGGCCCTAGCAGTGGTTGGGTATTTAGGATTTCTTGTACTAAATGTTTGTTTCTGTTTGCATGTTTTTCACTTTTAGAAGTTATTATATACTTCTGAATTCAGTTATTTCCTTTTTCTTGAAACTATATAATTCCAGGATACATGACAAGGGTAAGCTTTTGGTAGAAAGATAAAGTTTACAGACTTTCCTAATCGTAAAAGGTAAAGATCAAAAATAAAACTACTTTTCTCATGCTTTGTCAACAATATAGCTTTCCATTTTTATATATGTAAGACTGTTAAAAATGTGGTCTTCAGTTCAACAAGATTTACAAAATAACAAGTATAAGTGGTGATCTCTGTATTATCAAAAACTAATAATGTTCCCTTTCAATATCTCAGAGACAGCTGAAGATAAGATCGTGAAAATATACAACTGAATTCCAAATAAGTATATTTATCTTTATTTTTTCTATGTATCATACCACTTAAATACATACCTTTTTTTAGGGCAATTGTTATATATAAATTTATATAACATGTATATAATATAATATAAATGTATGTATAAAGTGTTTTGCATAGCAAAGAAAAGCATACTAATAAGTGCAAGACATGAACATTTTCCTTCAGCTCTACTTCCATTTAAAATTATATTACAAAAAGTATATATACCACATGAGATGTCTGGGCTTTAGCCACATAGCGTTTCAAAGTATATCTCTTAATCCCTTTTTTTCAGATGGTAATTTGCTTTTTAGTAAAGAGGCCTCAGACATTTGTCTCGCTCCAACTTATAGGAGGGAGAGGAGGTTCTTTGATATCTGTATACCTGATGTGAAATTAAGAAACAACAGTTCAAATGTTGGTCTGATCAGCTTATTACAAATCTTAATCATAGAATCATAGAATCATAGAATCACTAAGGTTGGAAAAGACCTAAAAGATCACCCAGTCCAACCGTTCACCTATTCCCAATAGCTCCTACTAAACCATGTCCCTCAACGCAACATCCAGTCTTTCCTTGAACACCCCCAGGGTCGGTGATTCCACCACCTCCCTGGGCAGTCCATTCCAGTGCCTGACCACCCTTTCTGAAAAGTAATACTTCCTCATGTCCAGCCTGAATTTCCCCTGGCGTAGCTTGAAACCATTCCCCCTGGTCCTATCACTAATGACACGAGAGAAGAGGCCGACCCCCAGCTCACTACAACCTCCCTTCAGGAAGTTATAGAGAGCAATAAGGTCTCCCCTGAGCCTCCTCTTCTCCAGGCTGAACATTCCCAGCTCCTTCAGCCTCTCCTCATATGGCCTGTGCTCCAGACCCCTCACCAGCTTCGTTGCCCTTCTTTGAACACGCTCCAGGGCCTCAATATCTTTCTTGCAGTGAGGGGCCCAAAACTGGACACAGTACTCGAGGTGCGGCCTGACGAGTGCTGAATATAGGGGAACAATCACCTCTCTGCTCCTGCTTGCAACACTGTTTCTGATGCAAGCCAGGATGCCATTGGCCTTCTTGGCCACCTGGGCACACTGTCGGCTCATGTTCAGCCGAGCATCAATCAATACCCCCAGGTCCATTTCCTCTACGCAGTCCTCCAGCCACACCGCCCCAAGCCTGTAGCGTCGCCTGGGGTTGTTGTGGCCGAAGTGCAGGACCCGGCATTTGGCCTTGTTGAAACTCATCCCATTGGCTCCAGCCCAGCTCTCCAGCCTGTCCAGATCCCTCTGTAGGGCGTCGCTACCCCCAGGCAGATCCACGCTTCCAGCCAATTTGGTGTCATCTGCGAATTTACTGAGGGTGCACTCGATGCCCTCATCAATCAGGGTGATGGAGAAGGGAAGGCAAGCGATAGAAAAGATAGGAAAGAGGCAAGAATTGTATAAAGCCAGGATATTCACCACCAGGATCCAGCAGCAGTCCCACTGCACGACATTTCAAAGGTCTGAGGCAAAAGCACAGGGAGAGAGCAGCAAGCATGTAGCAGGAAGAAGTCACAGGGTAAGTTTGGGAGGCAGCAGCAGGACTCAGGTAGCAGGCCCAGGAGAGTCCATCAGCATCAGGAATTCTGTAGTGAGGGATCTGATGGCAGACACCTTTGTTCTTCTTCAGCATGCAGGCATCACATCATGAGGAATCTGTTGTCAGAAACTTTTCAGGGGAGAGCAGCAGCATGGCTGGCCTTAGGCTGCAAGAAGGTGCAGCGAGAGAGAAGGTCCAGGAGGGAGAAGAGCAGGACATGAATCTTCCCATGTCCAAAAAACCTCTCATGAGGAATCTGTTGCCAGAAAACCTAACCTCATGATTGTAGGTTCCCTTTTTACCCTTCTTCTGGCAGCGTGGCATTCCTGGGTGTTCAGGTAAGAGTCATGTGCAGCACCTCCTGAGATAGCCATCTTCCTCGAGATCAGCCCACACAAAAAACTGTTTCATGGCCATTAATCTGCAGTTCATCTGTCTCTCTCACTGCCACTGGCCTTGTCCATCCGTGTCCCTCAGACAAAGGATTTCACAACCCTTGCCTAGGACTTGTCCATCAGCGTTCTCCAGACAAAGGATCTCTCAGCCCTGGTCAAGGACTTGTTTAGACTTGTTCCTCAGCAAACTTTGAGGCAATGGCACAAAAGAATAATCTCTTACAGCGTTAAAGAAGGAATTTCTCCTGAAAGCCATTATAACCAAACGTGAATAAGCATGTGAAGAATATTTCACAATTCCCACAGGACAGTTGTGTTCCATAAGGCTGGGCCACATAAATAGGTTTCTTGAATTTTAGCTTGCCTAATGTCTTCTTTTTGTTTGTTTTCTTCCCCTAAGGCTTTAATAAATTGCTTCCTAGAACTACCTTGCCCTATTGCTGACAGAATAGGTGATTGTGAATATTTGAATTCAGCTTACATTATATCCTGCCTAAATGAAAGAAACATCTCTCAGAGTATTGTCTACACTGAAATTGTGAAATGACTGCAGATACCATGTGCTGAACCAGTTGTAAATGAGATAGGTACAGCTGTTGGTCTAAATATGGAAGCACAGAACTCCAAGCAGCAAAAAAAGGTCCTGGGAACCCAGGAAGTCCTGCTGCACTGACATGGTGCTTGACCAAAGTACCTGAAAACTAACTCAGTTATTTGCAAACAAAAGCTGAGTAAATATATTTATGAGATTCCTACTATTTTGGTAAGACATGTATAAGAAGCATAAAATATATTTTAAATTACCATGTCATAGAACGATAGAAATAGTTCCAGGCACTTCACAGAAGCTGAAGTGACTACAGTGAGGGTAATAGCTGCTCTACAAAAGGGCAGTTTCTATAGAATTCATGTGTGGTCACTGTAATGATTTATTTAAAAAAGCATCTGTTACTATGTTTGCTCAGTCTCCTATCAGACTAACTTTAAACATTACCAAAATCAGTATGAGCCCTAGAAAGGTAAAGAACTTACAGATATTTGCAGCTATTTGGTTACAGATGAGATACAGCATAATCAAAATTAAGTTTCATTTCCCTCTGTCAATGTCTTGTAAATGTTCTGGCACACCACTGTCCACTGTGAGAAGAAAAAATATATAATCATAGTGTATCTACCACATCTGTTACAACTGTTTAACAAGCTCACGATGACTGCTGTTATCTTCAGCAGTGCCTACTGGGCTTCTTCATTTTAAAGTTTCACTTCCCTATTTAGTTTCATTATTCAGAAATTTCTGGAATGAATACACATGGAATTTGATTTGTGCAGATATCCATTCTCCTATGTAATATCTTAGGATTTCTATAGTTAACAGACAGAGAAATCTAATTAAGTAGTTTCATCAAAAGTCAATAAAAGTTAAAGGTGGCAAGCACAAATACATTATCATTTTTGGTCACTGTTGCCTGAATTTATGTTTTTTCTTTTTTGAACTGCAGGCTATCTTCAGGAAACTATTGACTAGTAAGACATTTACATGTCAGTCTTTTAAATTTTCCTTCCAAGAGTACACAACCAATTTGTATATATAGCTATATATATCTGTTATCTGTTTACCATTTTCATTTATGTTCTATTGTGGTATATATTTTTAGTATGCACATCCTAATTTGTAAGTCTCAGAACATCAAAACTTCTTCCATAAAACTTTATAACATCAATTTACTTAGTTTTCTATTTTTTACATATTTTAGTTTTATTCAGATTCATTTGCAGTCTTTAAATATCATTATGAAGATCGGAACCAGTAAAAAGATTTGGTATGTTAGACATGTTGGATACAGTCTGTAAACCTCCGTTAAGGACCTTAATTTATCTACTGTACACATGGAGACCTGCAGTCCACAGTATTCAGTCCACACCTGTCTTAAAACAAAATTTAATTCCCTAGAGACTACTAAGATCCATTAACGGCTTCACTGCTCATAGTTTAAACATTAGTATTCTCCTGAAATAATTTGGCTATTTCAAATAGAAGCAATTTTGAGTCTCCTTTTCAAAATTAGATGTTGTTTTGGTAAATATAATCTTCTTCAATTACTTGGTAGAATCATTTTCTATTAACAAGCTAATTTTGTCTTCATAGATATACTTTATAGTATATTTAGATATACTATAGATATACTTGCTTATATATAGCATATATATTTATATGTAATCTATATACTTAAATAACCTATCAGTATAAAAAAGTTCCTTGTAGAGTAACTAATACCAATATTTCTTCCCAACAGCTCATTTGACAAACCCATTATTTACATACTTACATTCCTTGTGGCACAATGGCTGCTATACACTGTGCTGAACCTAAAAATTGACTCCTCATGTTGGTGTGATTTACATATCCTAAAAGTTTGTGTTAATTTTCTTAATAACATGTAAGAAATAATTTCTCTGTAAATGAAAATTGATGATGTCTGAGGAAATTAACTTGTTCATACACACATCCTGAGTTCTTCATTTTGGACCTAATGAATAGTCTTTACCAAACAACTCTTTTCAGGCTTAGTTTGAATAAAATCCTCTGTGAAGAGAAGATGTGGAATTTGATAGTATATCTAACTAGTATCCTTTAATGTAGTGAATTCTTACCAAAATTAAAAAATCCTCTATTCTGAAGGTCTGAAGATATCTGATATGGAGAAAAATCTTGTAAGCCTACATATAAATAAGTCACATTGACTGTTACGACATTTTCAACAGAAGCTGAACAAGCCTTGCTCTCCAAAAATAGTGGAAAGGCATATGTGGTAGAGATATCCTTTAAATATACATTTTCCTAGTTGCAGATAGACCTGTAGTAACACTTTTCATAAGATGAAACACTCCCATTTATTTTCTATGAAAATAGTGGTTTTTTTTCAGTTTAATATTTCAGACATGTAAATGCTTTCCAGAAAATTAAATTTGTATTTTAAACAGCCCTACTTAATATCTGCTTGGACTGAACATTTTTTAGAACTGGCCCATGGTCTGATATATAAATTATCCTTTTCCTTGAATAAATTGGAGAGACTTCATGCAATTCTTTATGTTTTTACTTTTTCTGATTCTCTGATGGTACTAAGCTATATTAATGATGTTGGTTACAACTACATTCTATTATGATCTAGTAACTCTGAGACTATGTTCTCAGAAATATCATTAAGAAAGATTTCTAATGCATTATTGGTCTTTTTATCTGAAAGAGGACAGAAACATTTTACTGATTCTTCTAAACTGACAATTGTGCATTTATCTCAGAACAATAATACTATCTAAAACGGAGCTATGCATAGCAGTGAAATTAATCAGTACAGCACTCATGTTTACTGGTACAGAAGAAGGAATCTTAGAGTTGATACTTTGCAATATTATATTGCGACACTTATTCAAGGAAAATTAAAGGATAAAACATTTATTTCTTAGGGATTTTAAAAGGTATTGAATTTTGAATGAGATTTACATAAATATTTAAATGTTTAGATAATCTCTCCAAACTTGTCTGAATATTCTCAGTGCCAAGAAACATATTTCTTATGAAGATACTGAGTCACTGGGTTACAGCAAGTAGGAACTATAATGCATACTAACTGACTGCCCTGTGCCATAGTACATCTCCTTGAAGTGGAGGGAAGCAGGAAAATAATTTCAAATTTACCAAGTAGAAATTCTCATTTAAGTACATTTTAAGTATAAGTGAAATTACTTTGTATTCTAGGTGAAAGGCTACACAGCCTCCAGTGTAGTAATAGTGGTAGCAGTAGAGCAATCTGTTACTGTGGGTTTTTTTGTTGTTTGTTTGTTTGTTTTCTCGTGTGAGGTTGTTTTCTTTCAGTTGACATCATGAAAAAAAAAATCACAACCTAATGGTTTTAAGTGTAAATTAATGAACACACAAGTAATTGGTCCTATAATTGTCTTTTTATAACTCTATTACACCAGCAAAATAAAGCAAAAATACAGTTTAGCAGAGAACTTTGCTAACCCAGTGAGGCAGAAGTGAAGTATCTATTTCTCTGTAAAACCACAGCAATGATACTATGCCCTTGAGATAAAATAATGCTTATGTTGTCATTAGATTTTTGTTGGTGATGGTTTTGACATACTGAAGGTTTAATTTCTGTGATTTACCTCGTAAGTCTTACATTTGTCAGATGGGTATGTAACAACAGTCATCCAAAACCATTAATTTCAATTTGTAAGAAAACAGTGTAGAAAGTCTCTAATGCATAATTTCTGTTCATCAGAATATCTACATTTTCACTGTTTTTTGGTGGTTGGAATTGCACATACTGAAAATCTTACTTAGGTGTCCCTGCAGCATTTAATCAGATATGTGTTTATTTGCTGTTGTTTCAAATGCTTGGCTTATTAGATACCTTTAGGTGTTTATGAAATGTTAACCTTGTTCCAACAGATTTAGCACAGAACATCTGCTAAGTGAATTGTCTTTTCTAAAATATACTGTGATAGAACTGCAAACTGTAGTTTCAAATGAGAAAAAGAGGCATTTAAAATGCATTTAATTGTTCATAGAAACGTCTGTGCTTCTTACTTCTAGGCAAGTTTTGTTTAATTTGTTTTTTACAAAAGAATGATTCACTTTCACTAATTTGTGAAGCTATGCATTAATAATGTGGAAGTTCCACCTTGAAAACATTTATCTACTTAGAAGTTCAAACATAGTATTTTACAAATCTGTCACATGATAAAGTAGATGATGTTTACATAGCTGATCAGCAGGAAAGAACCTCACCTTTGATAGCTCATATGGTTTATGATTGTTTATCACGCAAGATGAGTAGAAAGGAACATTTACCACCTAAAAACTGTTCAAGTAAAGTTCTATAAATGCCTTGCAGTTTTTCACCATACTGTGAACTGAAAATTTGCATTTCAAGAGCATTGCATATTGTGATTTTTAACCTACTGAATTCTGAAGATTAATAAATAGTAAGAATTCATCTAAAATGTTTGTCATTTTATTCTATCATTCATTCCACATGCAAATCAATAGAATAGTTTAAATCAACAAAATTGTTCTTGCTTTGAGGGATCTTCAGGGAAGTCTTGCATTTGCTCAGATCTGTAAGGAATCCCACAGAATAAAATAGATAACTATTTTTGGTTGTTTTTTTTTGTTTGTTTGTTTTTTGTTTCTTTGGTTGGTTGCTTGCTTGCTTTTTTTTTTTTTTGTTACTCTAGCAACTTGACTTTCTCAGTGTTGCAGCTATCATTGAAAAGTAATTTTGTGAGAGCTTACTTTACTTTACATTTTTATTCTTTGTTAGAATGGTATAGAATGGTAGAGTCAGAGTTTGGAATAATTTACACTGAAGTGACTCTCCAAGAAACTGAATGCTTTCCCCAGCTGAGACACACAGGAAGGCTGTGCTGCCATTCAGGAAGACTTGGACAGACTTGAGAGCTGGGCAGTAAGAAACCAGATGAGGTTTAATAAAAGCAAGTGTAGAGTCTTGCACCTGGGGAGGAATAAACTCCCAGTGTCAGTACAGGCTGGGACATGACCTGCTGGAGAGGAGCTCTGCAGAAAAGGCCCTGGGGGTCCTGGTAGATGACCAGTCGTATCCTGAGATGCATTAAAAGGAGTACAGCCATCAGGTTGAGGGAGTTAAACCTCTCCCTCTACTCTACCCTTGTAGGGTCACATGGAGTACTGTATCCAATTCTGGGCTCCCCGGTATAAAAAAAGACAGAGAGACTCTCTCCCAGAGAGAGTCTAGTGGAGGGCCACAATGTTAAAGGCCCTGCAGAATCTCATCTCTGAGGAAAGGCTGAGCAGACTGGGTCTGTTCAGCCTTGAGAAAAGAAGACTCAGGTGATCTTATTAATGTTTATAAATATCTTAAGTGTGGGAGTGGGGGAGACATGGCCAACCTCTTTTCAGCAATCTGTGGGGACAGGACAAGGGGAAACGGCCATAAACTGGAGTATAGGAAGTTTTGCATTAGTATGCAAAGGAACTTTTTCACAGTGAGTGATGGAGCACTGAAACAGGCTGCCTAAGGAGTCTGTGGATTCTCCTTCTCTGGGGTTATTCAAGATCTGCTGGATGCCTACCTGTGTAGTCTGCTGTAGGGAGCCTGCTTTGCAGGGGGTTGGACTTCATGACGTCTGGAGATCCTTCCAACCCCTACAATTCTGTGATCATGTGATTCTGTAAATTTGGTACCATCCATGAACATAGTAAGACTGTATTCTCTCCCACCATCCAGGATAATTAATAGAGAAACAAAATGTGCTGGACCTAGAAGTAGTATCTATCTGACAACAGAATTTTGCACTACAAATTGTAACAGTCCAGGTAGTTTTCCACTGACTTTGTAGAAAAAACGAAGTTTATCTAAACGAAGTTTATTATGTGAAGAGAAACGTGAAAGACTTAAGTCTGTGTAAGTTCAATCAGAAGCAAGCACTGTTTTGAATGTTATGCTTCTATAGACAGATTTCATAGGTTTGATCAGGGACAAACATTCGATTGAACCCTATACTCTGTATGTTCATTGAACATAAATGTAGGGATAAGAAATGACTGCTGTTCTCCTTCTTTAGTAGAACTTGGCTGAAAGCATCTGGAGAAAAAGATGATTTTCTTCCAGATATATGAGGACTGTTCCAAAAGTAATAGCACCTGTTTAATTATGTTGACCCACAACATCAGAGACAAATGCTGATGGTGTGTCAATAGAGATTGAACCTTTCTGCCGATACTTCATTAAATTTTGTTTCCATGTCACAAATGACAGCAGAAGGACAGTCTGACAAAATAGCATCTGACATGAAAGTATGTGTGTGGAATTAAATACCTACATGCAGAAAAAATTGGACCCATTGGCATTCATCCACACTTGCTGAATGCTAATGGTGACCAAGTATTGGATGTCCACACAGTAAGGAAGTAGGTGGTGTGTTTTAGCAGTAGTTATAGCAGATGATCTCTGCTGGTGCAGACTTTATGATCACGGCATGCAGCCTCTTCTTCACTGTTGGTAAAAATGCATAGCAAGTAGCAGTGATTATGCTGAAAAATTGTTTTGTGGCTGAAAATTTGATGTATCAAATAGAGTTATTGTACTCTTTCTATCTCTTGCAATTTCCATGGAAATAAATAGGAGGCATTTATTTCAGAGCAGTGTGCATGCACACTAAGATATATATATGTACGCAAAACTATATATATGTATATATATAGGCTGTTTAGTCTGGGGAAAAGGAGGCTGAGGGAGACCTTACTGCTCTCTTCCAATATCTGAAAGGTGATTGCAGTGAGAGTGGGGTTGGTCTCTTCTCAATGGTGACAGGTGACAGGATGAGGAGAAATGGCCTCAAGTTGCACCAGGGAAGGTTTGGTTTGGATACCAGGAAAAACTTCTTTACAGAGAGGATGGTTAAGCACTGGAATAGGCTCCCCAGGGAGGTGGTTGAGCACCATCCCTGGATGTGTTTAAAATCCATTTGGTTGTGGTGCTCAGGGACTTGATTTAGTGGAGGGTTGTTAGAGTTAGAGTAGAATGGTTAGGTTGCGGTTAGACTTGATCTTTAAGGTCTTTTCCAACCTGAGCTATTCAGGAATTCTATGATTCTATCATTTTAGGGATCAAGATGGATGATGAAATTGGGTGTGTTGCATTAACAAATGTATAACCATAACCCCCAGAGAACATAAATGCAAGGAGGATTCCTCTGGAGGAAATTCCCCAGTTCAATGTCATGTCCCTGCTAGAAAAGAAGTTGGGTTTCTGAGGACTCATCGTTATCCTTATGCTTATTCTTGAGAAAATATCATGTAAGCTTTGAGATAATCTGGTGGGCAGTTTCTCAGCAGCAGAAGAAAAACTTTCTTGTTTTGTTGAAGTTAGGCATCCTGCAAAAAAAAAAAAAAGAAACTGACTTCTTTCAAAGATGCAGGAATAAATTGCAGGAGAACATGACAAAGCAATAGAGTATGGATGCAAGATTTTTTATAGTCAAAACAATGAATTCCTTTAATTCACTATATACCAACATTTTAACACCTAAAATCAAAGACTATTTTTAGATTGAATGCATTAAATATCTATTACTACAAATTTTATTATGTCTTGAAATGTCATTTCTAAAGTAAATTTCTCATTACTTTTTTATTAAAAATAATGGGACTTGGAAGGAAGGAATTGAGTCTTTTAAGAATATCTGTAAATAAAATAATTAAAAATTCTTCTCTTCACTCCAACTCGGTGGCCTAACTAGGGACTGAAGGGGAAGACTGGCAATAACTGTCTTTCTATTTTAGTCTATTTTCTATTCTAGCTTATTTCAGTTTCTATATTTAAGTAAAAGTCATTTAAAACTACTTAAAAACACAAGAAGCTTTTAGCAACGTCAAATAAATTTAAGAGTGCAGCATTATATAGTGACTGCAGGCTTACTTCAGCTTATTCTGACTTTGTCTGATCTGAACCATGCTAGGTTTTAAGGAAAAAAAAAAAAAAAAAAAAAAAAAAGGAGCATTTACTATTTATGCAATTTTAGCAATTTGCACAATTACAATCCAAGCAATTTGACAAAAGTATCACAAAAGTAGACAAAGTATCTTTATCTTGGAATTTCTCAGATAATTTGAATAAAGACATTTTAAAATTAATTTCACTTCCCCATAAAAGTTGTTATAATCTGTTTTCAAGCCACCTGACAAGTTTTTCTTTGCTATGTTAAGCAAACCAGTCATTCAGATTGGGTGACTGTAAGCTGTTTTGAAATACTCAACTGCTCTTTCCTCTCCTATGAAATATTTCCAGTTTCTGAACTACTCGAAGTAATGAACCACAACAAAGTACACTATGGCATTTCTACAGTACTTGCACAGCAGCAACTTTCTAAGTCTGTATGAACAGTACCCCTTTCTGTGGTCCTGTATTCTAAATGGACCGTACTGAGGGAGGGCATAAACAAATAACTGGTTAATGTCACTCTGTCGTGCCTGAGATGAACTCCAACTTCATTTTCTCTTCCTCTTGAAAGGATTACTTAACAAAGAAACCATGTGGAGACAATGCCTACACGCACCATTTACCTTGTTTCAGAGACAATGGTATAAACAGTAAGAACAGTTTCTAATACTTGGATCATGTTGGTTAACCTGGTTTTACCTCTGTTTTTTTAGTATTGAATCAAATACTAACATTATTTTTAAAGAAATTAAGATGAAGAATTTTGTAATTTTTGAATCTAAAGAGTTTTTCTTCCATAAATGGTGATTAAATATTTGTTTTAATGGATCTGAAATGCTAGGAAATTGCAAGAATTTAATTATTTCTACCAATTAAGTTAATTAAAAATGGTTAATAGCAGAGTTTATGACAAATGGAAAAAAATGATTTTAGTTTTCTAATAGTTTAATACCATATTCTTATTATATTCTTAATAGATATTCTTAATAGAAATTTCATCATAGCTATTTCATAGTTCTGTGAATGGCTATTAACTTTCCAAACAAAGATTTTGTCTAATCTTTCTTAAATAACTTACCGAAAGCACTAATTCAAAATAAAATGGTATAAAAAGGGGTAAATCTGTGCTAAAAAAAAATAAAATAAAATTCTGCATAAATTAAGAAAGAAGAATCTCTGTAAATAAATATCTTTTTGGCTTTCTGTATGGCAGTTTTAATAGGAGATGATAGGAAAACTACTGTCAAACTTCAGTAGTGGATATTAGGAGAACAGACTTCATACTGCTAAGGGAATTAGTTGGCAAGGTTTCCTAGAAAGGTGTTTTTGAAGGCATTCGAGCCCATCATCTCTGGTCACTTTTTAAGTACCACCTCTTAAAAGCAAAGGAACAGGCAACTCTAAAATTCTGAAATTCAAGCACACAGGGCAGAAGGTTGGCATGGTTGAGCTAGGATCTTCTTCTAGAGTTTAGTCAGAAAAAGAAATGGTATGGTCATTGGTAATTACAGACCTGACAGTCTCACTTCAGTACCTGACAAATATATGGAGAAGATTATGTTGGGAGTTAATGAGAAAGATCTGAAAGACATTGCAGTCATTGGTCATAGTCAATATGGGTTCACAAGATGTCATGGTTTTATGATTTTTGGTTATCAGTATTTCACATCATAACATCATGTAATGCACTGGGGATTTGACTGCTGATGCTCAAGAGGAGAAGAAGAATTGCATTTCCCCAGGTGGCTTTGCGGTCAGCAAGGAGATATAACTCCTGGCAAGGTCACCTGATATTCTCTTCTTCACCCGCTCTTCTTCGCCTGCGCTTCTCCGTCTGCTCTTCTTTTGCTTTTCTTCATCGGCTCGACTGGACTGCGCTTCTCACCTCAGTGCTGTGGTGAGGACTGTCCACCTTTCAGACACACACTCTGTCTCTCATTATATTCTGCTGATACCATATTTAGTAAATTAGTTTGTTTCACCTCAGATCATTGTCGCTGTTTTCAATTATTCTGGGGTCCCCTGTTTCCCTTTTCTGGAGGCGCGGATCCACGGATCCCTCTGTCCCGCTAGTCATGGAACCGGGCCGAACCAGCCCGTATCATTGACACAAGATGAAAGTGCTGTTTAATGAACTTAATCTTCTTTTATGAAAATGTTACCCACCTGGCTGACCAAGGGAAATCAGTTGCAATATTTTTGGATTTCAGCAAAGCATTTCATACTGTTTCTCACAGTATCCTTTTACAGAAAATGTCCAGCACACAGATAAACCGATACATCACATTATTGGCTGATGAGTTAGGCCAAAAGGGCTAGAGAAGACATGTCCAGTCTGCAGCCTGTAGACTACATGCAGCCTGGCACAGCCTGTACTGTGGCCCATCCCTTGTCCTGCACCATCATGGTGGCAGCTCTTTCCCTCTGAGCAGCCAAGCCCAGCCCTGGGCACACAGCCATCAGTAAAAAAACAACCAAACATCAGTGTGAAATTGGCACTGTCTTGTCTGAAACCAGGAGAAGAGGAGAGTGTAGTGCACTGCTAACTCAAGTTATGAGAACCTATTTTATGTGTTTTTATACTTTGCCTAAACACGGTACCATGAACAATAAAAAATATACAGCTTTGCTTTCCATTTTATAAAGGAATTTGAGAAAAGTTTTCAAGATTGCTGAAAAGATCATCTCTGTTTTGGTACATTTGCAACTCAACATTCAGTCAAAATAAATGCATCACCTGCAAATTTTCAAATAGGATATATAGAGTTGCAATCAGATATTCAATTCAAAAACTTGATCATATTTCTTTACCAAACTTTTATAAGACTTGTCTTACCAAATAAGATATCTCTTGCTTCACAGTCAAGTTTTATTTGTGTCATCATGCCTCTTTGCCTGTATAGCTAGTGATAGGACAAGAAGGAATGACTTCAAGTTCAGCCAGGGAAAGTTTGGGTTGGATACTGGGAAAAACTCCTTCTCTGAGGGAATGGTCAGGCACATGAGCAAGCTGCCCAGGTAGGTGATTGAGTCATCACCCTGGAGATATTCATGAAATGTGTGGACGTGACACTTAGGAACATGGTTCCTAAGTGGGCAATATTGGTGATAGGTAGACAGTTGAACTAGATCTTAGAGGTCTTTTCCAATAATAATGATTCTATGCTTGTTTTTGGCAGTACATACATTTGTGAATGACTATTTTCAAGGATGAAGTACAGGAATAGTAAATTTTCATCAAAAATCTTTGATGAAGACCTTGAAAAGTAACTGGTAGCAACTACTTCCATAGAACCAGACTGAGGCATTACTTTCACAAAAAACAAGGTCAAATATATGACTAGCATTATGGTTTTTTACTCACTCTTTTTTTTTTTTTTAATATTTTAATTAAAAATCGGAATATATTTATAAAAGAAATGTTGTTATATGCATTAACTATATTACATTTTCTATCTGCAGCCCAAGACAATCTGTTTTCACACAATGCAGCCCAGGAAAACCAAGAAGTTAAACACCCATGGATTAGAGTAAATGGAATTCCATCAGTGTGGTGGCCTGTTACGTGTGGGGTTCCAGGCAGTTCCATTTTAGAGTCAGTTCTTATTAATGTTTGTATAAATTACTTATAGGCCTGGACAGTATACAAAGTTTGTAAAGGACAGTAAGCTAGGAGAAGCTGTCAACTTCCTCAGATGTAGACATGTTGTCTTGCAGAGAGATCTTAATGAATTAGAGAGGGCTGGATAACCATGAAAGTCTCATAACCCATTGCTCAAAACTGAGCAAGTGCCAGAACTGCACCAGGGACAGGGAGTGGATGTAATTACAGACTGGGAGACAAGCGACTGGAGAGCAGCCCAGAAGAAGAGGATTTGTACATTCTGTTTGACATCAGGTTGAATATGAGTTAGCAGTGTACCCTAGCAGCCATAAGAGCCAACTATACCATGGGATGCATCAGGCACAGTATTGCTAATCTGGTCAAGGGAAGGGATTGTCTCATACTGTGCTGGTATGGCCTCATGTTAAGTACTGCGTGAAGTTGGGCGCCACAACATAAAAAGCACATAATACTATTTGAGAACATCCAAAGGAGGCTACAAATATGATGAAGAGTCTAGAGGGCAAGACAAGTGGCTGAAATCACTTGATTTGTACAGCCCAAAGAAGAGGAGACTGAAGGGAGGCCTAATGACAGCCTGCAACTTCCTCACAAGTGGAGTGGAGGGGCATGTGCTGATCTCTTCTGTCTGGTGACCTGCAATGAGACCTAAGGAAATGGCAAGGAACTGCATCAGAAGGTATTCATATTATATATTAGGAGAAGGTTCTTTGCCTAGAGTGTGGTTGAACACTGGAACAGGCTCCCGAAGAAGTGGTCACAGCACCAATTCTGCTAAAGTTCGAGAAATGTTGAGACAATGCTCTCTCAAATATAGCTCAATAATTGGATGGACCTATGTGGAGCCAGGAGTTAGACTCAGTTAGCCCGAGGTGGTTGATCCTGAGGAGGTGGCTGATCATGAGGAGGTGGTGGAGTGGCCATCCATGAATGTGTTTAAAAACCATTTGGATGTGGTGCTCAGGGACATGATTTAGTGGAGGGTTGTTTGTTAGGTTAGTACGGCTAGATTGTGGTTTAACCTGATGATCTTGAAGGTCTTTTCCAACCTGAGCAATTCTATTATTATATGATACTTGTGCATCCTTTTCAATTGGCAATCTATGATTCTATATTTCTATGAATAGTATGCATTTCATTTTTGAATGCTGAATATATTCAATTTAGTTTTCAGATTTTTTTTTAATAGTTTCTTTTAGAAATCTTTCCTATTTTCAGTTACATCAAATAAACAGCAATTTTTTTAAACTGTGGAGTTAGAGTAAAATATACATATTTTACCATCTGCATGGAAGGCATGCAATGCAATTTGTGATGTAAAAATAGAATATGGTTTATTTATGCCATTAGTATATCAAGCCCTTTGTTAGGTTGTGTTTCTTTAGTTTATAAAAGAAAATGAATCTATAATGAGCAGATAACTAGAGTCCACAAAAGTACTGAAGAGTTTAAGTAGCAACTTTACCCACCTTGGCCTTAATCAAAGTAGCCAGTTGTATCACTGGGAAAAAAAATGTGAAAATTAGTTGTATTAATAAAAATAAGAAAGAACGACTTACCAAAATCTTATTTTCTGCGGAATGAGAAGCTCTTTAATTGGAAGCTTGAACATTAACTTCATGAAATATAAGCTAATTTCTGGTTTACAGTCAGCTAAAGCATAATCTGTCTGTCTAGTTAAAGTGATAAGAGTATAATCTTATCTGATCAAAAGATCAATTATATGGCTCTTACAGAATATACCTCTGTACCCAGGAAGGTGATTTCACTGACACTGATTTAATTTCAAGTTACTTGATATATTGCATTTCATCTTTTCAACATAGGGAGACAAAAATGTAAGAAGGTATAGGTAAACAGCAGAGTTTACCTGTGTTCACTGGTCCATAAGACTTTTCCTGCAGACATCCTTCTGCAGATGATATATTTACAGGATTCAGAAATTTGTTCAATAAGTTGACTAAAATATGTTTGTTTGCTTTTAAGTTTTGTTGAGATGATAAATATGTAAATGTACATGAACACAACAGAACAGGTTCTGAATAAATGGCATCAAAATGCACAAATTCACACTCGCATAATTTTGGCTTCCAAAATGAACTCCCAGCTTTGCCATGAGAATAAAAAAGTGTTTCACAGCATGTTTAAGTCAGGCAGTAATAGATTAGTTTGATTTAAAGCAACTATGTGTCAGGAAGAGTTAGTGATAGTGAAAACTTACTTCATCACTTAACTGGCATATAAAAAATGAGGAATATTGTTCAAAAATAATTTGCTCTTGACTACAGGCAGCCCAAGTGATCTTGAACATTAACCTTGAAGATGAACTGTGAACATGTCTTGCAGTATTTTTACTCTGGCCTCATACAAGCAATAGATATTTAAGCATTAGCCTTCCGGATAACAAATATAATCCAAATAAATGTTCCCTTGTGCTTGAAGTTTAATTTAAGGATGCTGTTTTGGACTACCCCTTCTAATACCATTATCACATCATACCTAAATTAGATAATATTTTTGAAGCATTAATAATTTTTTACAGCACTGCTTTGTTTAATGCCATTATTTTTTCCTCTGGACTTTAACACTGTTTCATTAGTTCACTAAAACCAGAGTTTTAAATACATTTTCAATTCAAAGAAAGGTAGGATAAACAGTAAAAATAATAATCAGATTAAACATTTTAATTGCATTGTATTTATTTTGTCACTTTAATCTCTAGCAATCTCAAACTATACGCTGGTTTTTTTTACTGTGCATATTTGATTCTACTGGCAGTAACACAAAAATTGTCAGCCACATTCATAAATGTTGAAAAGGGAGTTTATCATTTTTATCAAACCATTCAGTAATCCCATGATTAATCTGAAATATCTGATTAATCTTGTTCACTATTTGTCACTATTTTTTAGGCTGTTTTTGAAACTTGTAACTGTTAGAAAATACAGAAATATTAGAAATATATAAAAATGATATTTCTTTATTTTTTCACCATCTTCCACTGCTTATTTTTTTCGTTTGTCAACTCATTTTCTTGTTTCCAATAAATTACTATTTTTTGTATCATAGAGACTTTTACAATCTAGTATAATATGTCCCAATTTATTATATATTAATGAATTAGTATTTACTATATTGCTCTTCTCCATATAATTAATGAAAATATTAAATGAGAACAATAATTATTTCAATATTTGCACAGAAAATACCTTCAAATCATTCCAATAGCTGGAAAATTGAAAATACTGATTTGACATTTTCAAACTGCAAAGAAAGTTGGATTATTTTTATCATGACACAAAATATGTCATAATTATAAGTCCTTTGGCAATGTTTATTTCATTCAACTACATTCTTTGAAATTGCATTTGATCTGTCATAGGGGAGGGATTACACTCATGTTAAGTGGGCCATGTGAACGTTATGAAGGCCAGTAAGTCCAAGTGGAAGGTTAGGGTAATTCCCAGTATCAATCCAGACTGGGCAGAGAATGATTTGAGTGCAGCCCTGTGGAGAAGGACTTGGAGACACTGGTGGTTGAAACATGCAATGGGAGCTAGCAATGTCCCCTTGCAGCCCTCAAAGTCTGTCTATCCTAATTTGCATAGGGGCAAGGGAAGTGAATGTCCTCTACCGTGCTCTGATGAGGCCCCACCTGAAGTACTGCATTCATCTCTAGGGCCCCCAGCATAAGAAAAACATGGAGGTGTTGGATGGAGTTTGGAATAGGGCCACAGAGTTGATCAGAGGACCTCTTCTATGAAGACAAACTGAGAGTTGGGTTTGTTTAGCTTAGAGAAGAAAAAGCTGTGGGGAGATCTTTTTGCAGTTTTTCAGGACATAAAGGAGCCTATGAGGAAAATAAAGACTTTTTATTAAGGAGAGTACTGTTAGGAAAAAGAATTATGATTTTAAACTAAAATAGGATAGATGATTTGGATTAGATAAGGAAGAGATGAGGTGGTGAGGAACAGAAACAAACTGCCCAGAGAAGCTGTAAATGCCACATCCCTACATCCCTGGAGGTGTTCAAGGCTTGGTTGGATGGGTCCCTGGGCAATCTGATATAGTGGAAAATATTGTCACCTAGAGCAGAGAGGTTGGACTAAACAGTCTTTAAGATCTATTCCAATCCACTCCACTTTGTGATTTAAACTACTCAACCACCGTATTATGTTCTTTCTAGGTCACAATGGTTATCGCTTAGTTTAATGTGGATTTTTATGGCTCCTTTTTTTTTTTTTTTTTTTTTTTTTTCCCTGAGGAAATATTTGTTTAAGGAAAGTATTGTATATAAAAATACTGGAATAATGTTTTACACAAAATTGTTTAATGTTTAACACTTTGTCTGCTTCCTGAATTGTCATATGTACAGATCATGCATTAGCTAAATCCACTAATTCTCAGTAACAAAATATGATAATTCTGAGAAGACTGAATATAGCTTATGAAAATATATATATATGCTGACTTATCTGGGCTTCAAGAGATATTCAGCAAGACTTAATCAGTGTAGAGGAGAATAGTCACTGTTCAGGAAAAGAAAAAATGCTTTGCATCCCCCTCCCCCACCCCACATAAATAAATAAATAAACCTAGAATGACAGAATTAACAAGAATATGCATGGGTTTGTGAAAATTATTTCTTTAAAAGAGAATGCATTCACATGGTTACAGTTTTCTGCTGTCTTATTTGGCGTACAAAGGAAAACATACACCTGTGGTGCTTACCATGCTGGTGACTAAAGGAGCTAAAAGAGGAAGAACAGCAGAGAACAATAAACTTGATGTGATTTTGCTTGTTTGTTTATTTTCCCTGCATCTTAAGTCTTACCACAAAGAGATACCTAGAAAAAATGTCTGTAAAATGTCTTAGAATACCAACCTTGTACATTCAAGGTTCCTTCTGCTAAGCTAATTCTGTCAAGGCTGAGTAACAGGACTCCAGTGAGGAAAAAAAAAAATCCCATTATTTTGGGATAATAATTCTTCTTTCTCTCTAACAGATCTTATCAGTCTCTCTTAGTCACCAGTGCCAGTGTTAGCAACAAGTGTGCTACATTATCCATATGGTATGCAAACCACTTTGTCAGGCTTTTACAGAATATAGCCGTGTTGCATGAGATATTATCCAAATCAATAGCCAGAAAAGATGAGAGTTTTAAATATTAAGGCAGTTATGCTAACATACTCAGTGTCAGCAGGGAAGCTGAGAGCCTGACAGCTTTGCCTCTCTGTGGTTTGCAGTCTTGTGAAGCATATTTTGCAAACTTCTTTCCTCCAAAAAAGTTTTCTCAGTTGCCTCTGTGCTTCATGTTTGCTACTTTCTGTTCATTCTTAGATTTGACTGCATAAGATTTCTCCAGAAGAAATTTCTATGACCAGGTGGTGAGAGAATCACACATACAAAGTTCAAGGCTGCAGCCCCATTATAGAAAATACTGTCCCTTTCTCACATTTTATTCAGCACTTCACAATTTCTTCACATTTTCCATGCACATGCATGTCTATTTGAGGCTCTACTTTCCTGTCCTTAAATGTGTGAAAACTCCCACTTATTAAAAGAAAAGTCTAGCAACTGTTTTATTCTTCTGACCGTGTATTTTAATTTTAGGGCTTTTTTAAAAAATTAATTAAATTATGCATTATCTTACACTAGTTCTATTTTATGTATGGGTGGACATTATTTACATTAATAATGTACATTAACTCATAAGTACTCTAAGACATATTATGTAACAAGAGCAAATTAGCTCCTATAATATTTTCAACAGCTTACAAGCTTGTCTTTAAACCCATAGGAGTCTGACTGCTGTCTGCTGCAGAGGTATTTTGCTGATCACCTTTTTCAGAATTATAAAATAGACTGACATAAAGTTAACTGGCATAAATCGAATGAAAATCTGAAATGCAAATACATTTTTTACTACCTCTCAATTTTCACGTTCCCCTTTTTTAGAATAATAATAATAATAATAATAATAATAATAATAATAATAATAATAATAATAATAATAATAATATGTTATGACTTTGGAACAGTTCCCCTTTTTTTCCCCCAAAGATTTTTTTTGTTTCTTTTTGTTAGGTTTTTTTATCTGTGTATAAATTCCCCCTTTCTAGAGCCTTACAAATTTTAAAAATATCAGTGATAATATTGATAACTCATCCAGGTGACCCTCCTGTTGAATCACAAGGTTCAGAGTGGACTCTTGCTTTTTAAACTCTTTCTCAGAGGAGTCTATGTGTCTGAGTCCAGCCCTGCTCCCTGCTCAAGGTGAAGATCCTATTGTGCAGCCAACTGCTGTGCAAGAGAGCTCAAGGGGCTCTTAGGCTACTCGCTATTTATGGAGTAAGATGATTGACTCACAGTTTTAGTTTTGGAGTGCACTGTATTGGCCTTTAGCTGTTGAACAACGTCTGCTACTAGTTCTTGGAGCAGCAAGTTTGAGGCAGTATTGTGGTCTCTAACATTTACCAGCTCTGAGGAAGGCCTTGGGCATTTCTTTTTCTGCCTGAGTTAGGTCTTGGGTTCAACAACCTTGAAAAAGAAGGAATCTGGAGAAAGGGGGAGAGAGCACAGCCTCGCAGTTCTTTCAAAGGAGGGAATTAAATTCTTAGTATGTATTTTGCTTAAGCTTAAAACAACAACAACAACAACGTCTGTTCTTCAATCAAGTAATAAAATCAGTTTTGCTACCTATTTCATGATCTCAGTGTAACATAACGTAACAGGATCTCAAAATAAAGATGGTCAAATCCTAACCTAAACAATACATAAGGACACTTCCACATCAAGCAAGTATAGCCCCTAGATTTTTAGTATCAGCACAATAATATGGAAATTTAAGATAGGAGCACTGAGGATTTTCCCAAGTTGGTCAACTCCTTATATAAAATCTAAATACAACGTATAATTAGACATTTCCTTGTATATTAATCATGTACAAATGGACTGGTTAAACAGTCAGTTTCATTTTGAAATTCAGTTTTGCTGTTCTTATGTTTCATGGTCCATAATGCTTCAGAAAATATAACTTCATTGCTAAATCTTGATTGTCATTTGATAACTAATTGACACTGTATGAAGTAGTTGAACGTGCCATCTTACAGTCTAGTGAAAATCTAACACAAAATTCATCCTAAAGTCATTAACAGTGCACACTGGACATTAATAAAATTGTAGAAATTACATTTCTAAATTTAATTTTTATTCTATGCAGCATTAAGTGTCTAATTGCTCTAGGAAAAGAAAACATGAAATATTTGTAATAACTGCAATTTTAAAGCAAATAATTGTGAACTATTTGGATACTAATGCACAAGTTTCATTTATTTTTCCTTTAACTTTGTATGTACATATGCATGTCTAGAGGCCTTCTTAATCCAGAGCAATGCAAGGGCTGTAAAGGCATGGAATAAAACATTATTTCTTTGCCCTGCTGACACAGCCTTAGTATGACATGAAAGAACCAAGCAATCCTTCGCAGCTCCAGGAAATCAGTGAAATGATGCATTCATAAAACAGATCAAACTGACAGCCCAAACTGACAGCATGACACCATTCCTTCTCTGATTAGAAGCATCTCCACCACACTACCTCCTTTTCCTTCACAGGAAGAAAACAATGGTGTAACACATTAAGGTGAATAATTTTAATGCATAACTATGCGTATGAAGTAATATTTTAAAAGTCCATACTTAAGCCTACTTATGTCATTTTTTTAAATGTCATTTTCAAAGCCTTCTGCAATACCTGGATTCTTGCTAAACTTGAATATTTCATGGGAAATCATAATGAGCTGTCTATATAAAAAGTAGATTTTTCTTTAGTTCGTTATTTTTTTTTGCTGCTCTGCAATCAGAAATCACTTCACCTCTGCAAAGTGTTTAATTATCCATCTCAAAGACAGAAGAGAGAAATATGACTTCAGTATCAAAAGCCTATTCCACTTGAAAGTAATATAATTTTCATTTTTCTTGGGCATTCACAATGCCAGCTTTATATTTAAAAAATATTTTCCGGTAGATGGCAGCATTTTACAGTTATTGAAAACACTAAACTACCTACAAAGACTGCTGTGGCTGACAGGTTTCTGTGTAGTACATAGCAATTGTAAGCTAATAATGTCTCAAACTAGGAGTAGCTGAAATTTGACTAGAATATTATCTGCTTTATCTTCCCGTTATGACTGCATTAAAAATATTAAAATTACTGTCTAAAAACAGGAAATAAAAACTCTGATGCTAAACATTCTGGTTTATTTCCTTGCTAGCATTTAAAGCTAAGATGATGTTTTAGTGTCATTAAGACAGATACTGGAAAACCTTTACTATATTCCAGATATTGGAAAGGTGTTACAATATGACTTAGAGCAGGATTTCACAATATTGAAATTTATATATTCTTCTTATTTTATTTAGAGCATGCATACAAGATTAAATATGCTTTTCCACAAAATTTATATCCTTAATGGGAATAATTTACCTTTATTCAAAATGTTCAACTTATTATGGTATGATCCTCCCCAATCCCTTAAGCACTTTTATTAGGTACAGGAGAAGCTCTGCTTGGACTTATTTGTAGTATTTCAGAATTTTCAGACAGAAGACAGGGACTTTGTCATGTGTAAAACAATCTGTACACAAGGTAACCTATTTTCTCAAGCTTTTATTGCACCTTTCCAACTTCACTCTTTCTGGCTCTCACATTAAACTACAGGCTTTGTACTGTAAGAACAAGGATTTTCATTTGTCTATTTTGGTGTAATGCATGAAGACAGGAAAAGAGTCGATATATTTTAAGAAACCTACATCTAAGTAAGCATAGAACACAAACGTGACCTACTAAATAATATACAAATGAAGAATGTCAGCAGGGTATAATGTTTCCATTATTCCCTTAACAAAAAAACTTTGACACTTATGATATTTCAGAATATTCAGAAAGTTCTGGAAAAGAGGAGGTTACTCCTGCCAAATTTATGTAATCTTAAATATAAGAGCCAAAGAAAAACATTCGGAATTAAATATTGATCATTTGTACCCATTTGTTTAAAATCATGAAAGGAATAAAAAAATAAAGTTGGTAAGAAAAAGTAATAAATCTATCTTTGAGATGTAGAATTTAGTATGTTAAGTATGTTTGCTTTTAAGAAGATTTGTTAAATTACAGATGCTGTATCAACAGTACTAGGTCCAGTGTTGAGCTTCCCAGTACTAAGAAGACATACAGTCCAGGAAAAGTTCATGAAGAGATTGGAACATCTGTCATATGAGGGAAGGATGAGAGCTCTGTGAATGTTCAGCCTAGAAAGTATATCAGCTTACATAAATACCTGAAAGAAGTCTATAAAGAAGATAGAACTAGAGTCTAGAGAGACAGAACAAGAGACAGTGGGCACAAATAATAATAACAAAAAATTAAAACCTAAAATTCCACCTGAACACAAGGAAATACTGCAAAGTAAGGTTGGCAAACCACTGAAACTGACTATTTGCTTTGTAAATGTAAAGCTGTTTTAATATAAGGATGTGGAGAATAGGATTGTAAGATTTAAAAATTGATTTAAAAAAATGCTAGTTATTTAGGGCTCATCAACAGAGAACTTCACTGTTCCATTGCACCATCTCTCATTTCTCTATTTTCTTTCCTGTGAAGTGGATCAATCATAGAATCATAAAATCACCGAAGTTGGAAAAGACCTCTCAGATCATCCAATTCAACTGTCCACCTACCAGCAATCTTTCCCACTAAACCATGTCCCTCAGTACAACATCTGTATGTTTCTTGAACACCTCTAGGGTCAGTAACTCCACCACCTCCCTGAGCAGCCTGTTCCAGTGCCTGACCACTCTGTTGGAGAAGTTTTTCCTAACATCCAACTGAATCTCCCCTGGAGCAATCTGAGGCCATTCCTTCTAGATCTATCACTAGCTGTGAGAGGAGGCTGGCCCCCAGCTCACCACAACCTCCCTTCAGGTAGGTGTAGAGGGCAATAAGGTCCCCCTGAGCCTCCTTTTCTTCAGATTAAATAATCCTAGTTCCCTCAGCCAATCCTCATAAGACTTGTGCTCCTGAGCACTCACCAGCTTCATTGTCTTTCTCTGAACATACTACAGGGCTTCAATGTCTTTCTGGAAAGACCCTTCCCCTTCCCCTTCCCCTTCCCCTTCCCCTTCCCCTTCCCCTTCCCCTTCCCCTTCCCCTTCCCCTTTCCGTTCCCCTTCCCCTTCCCCTTCCCCTTCCCCTTCCCCTTCCACTTCCCCTTCCCCTTCCCCTTCCCCTTCCCCTTCCCCTTCCCCTTCCCCTTCCCTTTTCCTTTTCCTTTTCCTTTTCCTTTTCCTTTTCCTTTTCCTTTTCCTTTTCCTTTTCCTTTTCCTTTTCCTTTTCCTTTTCCTTTTCCTTTTCCTTTTCCTTTTCCTTTTCTTTTCCTTTTCCTTTTTTTTCCTCAATGATAATCATGCAGATTCAACCACTGTGAGTTACAAGGATGCCCTCTGTTCCTAGGCTAAGTTCCCAGTAGAAAAGTAAGAAAAGTATTTGTTTCTGTGAAAGCATTGCTCTGCAAATTGAAAACACTGGGGTGTTATCACCACTATTTTCATCAGAAGTCCAAATACAACATCATATGAGCATTTATAAGGAAACCTAACACTAACTCAACTGAGATGCTGTGAAGAATTCAGTGTTCAGGCTTCTTGACTATTCTAATTATCATCTCACTAGACAATAGTCATTTCACTAGTCAAAAAAGCACAGGAAAGACAAAAAGAAATTAGGATTATTCATTTAATTATTTTTAGGGGAAAAAAAGGATTGGGGTGGGGAGCGTGTTATGTGGATCCACTTCTGTTGCAATAAACAAGGAGTAAGACATTTCTGGAAGATTCAGTGAAAACTTCATTCACAGTGGCTTACGTATTTTACCTGCAAGCAAAGCTTCTGCAGCCCTCAAAATGAGAAGTGTATAAGTCTGTACAGGCTCAGACAAGAATTCAGTTTCTATATCAGAATTATAGAAGTTACTGAAATTAAGCATGAGCTAAAAATTGCTCAATTGTATTTTTTTAGAGTGATTTGGTCATTTCACACTGATAGCTCTATCAGAACATTCTCTCACTCAGCCTCCTCAGAGAAACTGGGGGAGAAAATATGCTTAAATGAAAACTCATTGGTTCAGATAAGGACAAGCAAATCAGTCACCAATTACTGTAATGAGCAAAACAGACTCAGCATAAAGGATATTAATATAATTTATTGCTAACTACTAACAGACTAGAGCAGTTAGAACTAAAAGAAAATGAAAATCACCTTCTTCCCATCTACATTATTCTACTTCCTTCCCCTGCACAATGCAGGAGAATGAGGAATGAAGATTCTGATTAGTTCATAATGCTGTATCATCTGACTGTCCTTCACAATCTCTGCCCCTGCTTCAGCATCGTGTTCCTTCCATGAGATGCAGTCCTTCCACAACCCTAGCCAGCCCTATAAGCTTGGAGAGGAGTGGCTGGAAAGCAGCCTGATAGAGAGGGACCTTGGTGTACTGATGGACAATCAGCTGAACATGAGCGGCAGTGTGCCAGGTGGCCAAGAAGGCCAGTGCCATCCTAGCTTGTATCAAGAATGGTGTGGTGAGCAGGACTAGGGAAGTCATCCTGCCCCTGTATTCGGCAGTGATGAGGCCCCACCACAAGTATCATGTTCAGCTAGGGGCACCTTAATACGGAAAGGACATTGAGGTGCTGGAGCAGGTCAAAGAAGGTCAACACAGCTTGTGAAGGCTTGGATTATATGCCCTACGAGGAGTGGCTGAAGGAACTGAGGCTGTTTATTCTGGGGAAAAGGAGGCTAAGGTGAGACCTGTTCAAGAAGCACAGTCAAATGCTAAATGGAAAACAGATCTCACATTTGGAGTCTTCTATGCTATAACTTTTCTGTATATTTCAATTTATAATTAGAGTTTATAGAATGACTTAGTACAGGGC